>NW_027248281.1:12178576-12778576 GCF_041260155.1 Ptychodera flava | reverse complement strand
TCATCCTCACCTCACCGTGTCCCTTGGAAGACTCACCAAAGGTCTTATAGAAGACGTTTTCATGAAAATTGAGGAACCTGACGACACACTGCCGATCAAGTTACGTCAAAGAGTTCTGTCGTCTCTCCAAGACATCGAATTCGACACAGATTCGGAAACACCACTGAGGCATCATAATCGTACAATCGGACAATTCTACTACAAAAGAATATGGCAAGCCCTCAGTTACCACGCAAGCATTAATGCAAGTCTTTTCGCGTGTGGCGATGAAACGACACAGGTTACAGAAGAAGATTGGTACAGTAAAGCTTTGGAAAAGCCATTCGCCATCACCAGCATCGATGACGCTAGGCGAGCCATAGAGCTGATAACGGAGCAGGGAGAGGGTAGTTCTCCAACACAGCCATATGACTCTGACGGTAACCTATCTCACTATTTCAAATTTATGGAGGTAGTGATGGGCTACAGACTTGTAGTGGATCAGAACTTGATACATTCCACACACGAAGATGACACGTCTAGTATTGACAGTTGTGAAGTTGCGTATTCAGAGAAGTACACTCGTAGATTCTGTGACAGCGGTAGCACACCGTGCCATTATATGCGCGTGCATCGCAGATGTAATGTACCGTTTCACTTCACGGGTGAAAGAGTACCCCTACACGAGGACGGGATCTGGCCAATTATAGATAATCCAAGCAGTGAACGTTACCCGAAAGATTCTAAGGTCGAACTTTTATCTGATCTTTTCAACAAGGAATACTCGAACTTGCTGCGATGTATTCACGATGCGTTTAACGGAAACCCACGAGGGATGAGAAAATGCATGTCAATCATGGCAAGGATGGAATCCCTTGGACGACAATTGGTCAAGACACCCATTGAACTTAACGGAGATCCAAATATAGGACCAAACGGTGCGCCGACCTTTGAATTCAAGGAACTATCCATGCAAAAAAGCAAGATTCATAACTTTGACAAGAAAGAGGTGCCATCCCTTAATGATGACACTTATCATGACTAGTACTTTCTCGTTAACAACAGAGACCTAATTCAAATCATTAATTTATTTATTTTATTTATTTAATTATTTTTTTAGGTAGACCAACGGGCATAAAGCCCATTTACAGGCACCTAGGAAATAAAACTTAACATATAAAAAAGTAAACTATGCGCAAAAAAATAAAAATTGACATCACAATCATAAATAACTAACGAGTAGTTAAAAAGAACAATCAAGGAAACTAGTAAAAACATGCACCCTGCAGCGCATGCCGAAAGGTGAAAGTAGAACTAAATAAATCAATATTTGGATGATCTTTTAAGATTCCATTGATAGTATTTAAACATCTTTACATTGGAGAGTATTTCCGGAGATTAATTCTAGAGGCACTGATGCGGAAAATGTAGCTATTACGCAGCTGTCTGCATGGTACGTTAAAAGGTATTTTGTACAAAATGGACGAGCAATTATAATGTGCATTGACAAGTTTGAAAACAAAAGTGCCATCTAAAAATTTACGCCTCCTTACCAGTGGGGGAAGCTTAAACCTGGTACTGAGAGAATAATACTCTGCTGAAGTATATTGCAGATTTGATTTGAAGCATAAAATTTAATAAACTTCTGCACTCGTTCGATTTTATCAATTTGTGTTATTTGCCATGGAGACCATATAACACTGCAGTATTCTAGGTGGCTTCTCACGTGGCTCACATACAAAGACCTCAGAGTAGAAATATTTAAAAAGTTAGCGCATGTACGCTTAATAAAACCCATCATTCTAAAAGCTTTTCTAACAATACTATATCAATGTGAGTATTAAAACACATGTTCGAGGTAAGAAGTATACCAAGATATTTAACACTATGAACGCGGGCTAGTGGCCCACCAGCAATACTGTAATTGTAGGTGATCCGTTTCTTTTTGTTTGTAAATGTAATAATGCTGCACTTCCCGACATTAAGCTTTAATTTCCATGTATTGCACCATTTGATCCACACATTATGAATCATTTGCTGCATTTGGTTTGTTGTAAATAATGTAGATGAGCGTTATTCATAGGGCAATGTTTTTCCTGTAGACTACGAGCGTCTCCAGGCTATTAAACACTAAAAAATGCAGAGTGGTTTATAACAGAAAAGTTGTAAAGCGAAACAAAATGAATGAGTAATTATCCACCACAAAGTGGTAACACACTGACAGAAAAAACCTTGTTGTGATAACATCGCCACACGCTCGTAAAACGCCGACTGATTCTCGTTCAAAAAACCACTAGGTTGCAAAATATATTTTAACATCAGTACACTTGATTAGTTAATGTCAGGGTGAAAGAAACACTACTAGTTTCACTTCAGAGTTGATGTTTGGCACCAAAATAGCTTGAAGCTAGTGCGAGATATGGCGGGAGTATTTTTGTGTAGTACGATAATGTGTGTACTTTATCCACTTATTTCTGAGTCAGCAATTTGAATGGTTCGTTTGTTCATAAAATTTTGCGTACTCTTCAGGAATAGTTTTCAAAGAAGGGAATTCATCGTGTATCAGCAGAGTCTGCAAAAGTTTACAAAATGTGCCGTAAAGATTTCAGAGGAAATTAAATCACTCCGCACCAAAGAAAAACATATGAATACATTATAAATTTTATTACATATTAATCGTAACAACCCATTAAATCGTAACGGCTACAAGAAAGGATGTATTCAGTTGTCTATGAGCTTTCCAAAAATGTTTTACAAGTAAAATATTCAGGTCACCCATAAAGGAAAAACAATAGGATATTTGCCACTTTGACGTTTTAAGAAAGTCATTTTCTCAGTGTGTTATTTAACTACTTTTGGAGTAATATACACTATGATAAGAGCCAATTAATTACACAGAGGCAATTGGATAGACAAAGAATGCACAGGCGTGTGTCTTGAGTTTGTTTATAGTGTTTATTATACTTCTCTTTGAGAACATACCGATTTTTCGGACAAGTTAACATTTTGAAACAAAGTACCTAATGTGTATCTAAAGTTCTGAAGGTTTAGATGCATTCTTTTATCCCCTTAGACTTGCACATAGCAGTAATATCTAAGAAAACATCAGTTGACACAGAACTCCGGGAAAATCAAGAGAGTGTGTTGGCATTGGGACCCGCCCCTACTTTTGTTTTCACTATGAAATTCCTGGCTGAGTAATTTCTTCTTGATTTTCAGTTTGAGATTCTGCTTTGGCTGGTTGTTCAGCGGCTTCAGCTTTATTTGCTTCCAGATGGTTTCTTTGAGTCAGTTGTAGTTGACTGCATAATGGGGACTACCTTGCGAATCCTATGCAAGGGTCAGCTGTGCGCTCCAGTCAATGCCTTGTCGATTTGTTTTGATTGTCATCGATCTTTTTACTATGGAGGAGCCCAGTTACTTTTGTATCCACTACGTGCTAACCACTCCAAGAAATAATCACCCTCAATTGCTTTAGTATATAATTAGTTTATTCAAAAGGCGGCGAGAACTGGGTAAATAATGAGACCAAAATACAAGGTCATTCATTGTCACTTTCGGAGAATCAAGGTGTACAAATTAAACGGAAGGAGAGAGCTAAATTCTCATAAAGTAATCCAAGCACTACATTCAAATGGTCATCTTATTATTCGGAATGTGATAAAAATAGAAATCAACTTCGCAAACACACATACACACAGTCCATATTCATACAACATCATCTTTCTCTAAATTAAGAACTTTTTCAGACACATAAAAACCTGACAAATATTAACCTAAACAGGATGGATGATAGATTCACATTGACTGATTGTTAATACACCGAGAAAAGAAAACTAGTGGGATAATATTGAGATAAATTCTTATTGCTATGGTTGTTCCTCGTACTCAAGGTTGTGACAGACATTGACACTAAAAGTGATGTAATCGTCGGTAGCTGCGTTCAGAGGTCGTGTGGGACCCATACGCCCAATGTAAACATTGCAAGGTACGATGGTGATTGATGAAAGTTAAAACATGTCTGTTATAATCTACATCGTATAATTTATATGTTGCTGCTATAATGATGAGGTGCACCTCGATAACGTGCACGAAATACATTGTTTGTACAAAAGAAATTCGCACAGGCGCAGTTCTGACGACTGGTTCCCTGTAACACAAAGAGCTGACATATAATGATCGGTCAGAGGAAAAGAAACACCACGCATTTAATTTCTGAGCGGATGTTTTACAACAAATTAAGAAAGTTTAATATAATGCGAATTTGACAGAAGTGTTATTTGTGCAGTACAATAATAAGAGCCGAATAGTTCATATATATACAAAAGTTGTGTACTCTTCAGGATTTGACAAATCCGTCCTCACAGAGAGGAACGTTATATGAATCAGCAGAATCCGCTACACTTATCAAACTCTGTCATACAGAATCGCGAGATAATTGCATCATACCACAACAAAATAAAAAAAAATCCGTGAATACAAATGTAGTGTGCACAAAGTCATCACTTAAATTATTACATCAACTAAGAATCGTGACAACATCTCCCTCGAATCACGTGCTACAGAGAGCGCGCACTTATGCCATTGAGACAGTAAGATTACTCCGATAATGTCACTGTAGTTTAGTATGCATGAAAATACCGACAAGGACTATTTACACTCTCAAGAGAAGCATTCTCATATTTGCCGTACAAGGAAACTTTGTTTTTGTGATGCTAAGGTATTCTCTTGTATTCTCTTCCTCTTATTGTAACTTGAGAGGAAGAATCTCTCATCAACTCTAACATCTTAAGCTAACTTAAGCTCTTAACCTAGTATCATAGTTAATCGTGGTAATCTGCAACAGGGTTTAATAAAATGCCATACATATGGAACGGAAAGTCACTCTTAACAAATGCTAAGACATGAATTACTGACAAAGTTTGGAAGCTAATTTTACATTTCAGGCAGCATTTAAAGTTTCGGTATGTAAAAGAAACATTACGTTTTGGAAACACTTTATGATACATTTTTAAAGTATCATTACATTTTATCTTATTAAAGATTAAAATGTAGACTTTGTTGATAATTTTGTGCAAAAATCGGAAAATTAAATGAGTGAACGACGACATAACCTTACATAGTGAATTGGCAGTAAAACGAATATACCGTGCGTGTCGTAAAATTTCAATCTTTTTCAAATTCCACATGTCAGTGAACAAAATTTGTGCTCTATTTCGAATGTAAAAGTAAAGTTAATGACGTCACATCGTTACTTGATATATTTGACAAAACATAACATTTTAAAAGACATGAAACGATGGCGGTTTTCAAATAATATTCCAATGTGTCACAAACAATGAAACATTGTAAAAAGTGAGTGGGATGGGGTAGGACGAACCAGATCATTTACATGGTAAATACTTTGCTTTTCATATCCATCAAACACACGCGAAATAAAATAATGTCTTTCTTCTATAGATTTCATATGTAAGCATACATTCGTTAACAGGATATTCCCCCGGCAATCAAATAGACAACGTGGCCGCTTCCACAGAGTTTGGTACACCCAGCTATTCCATATCAAAAGTCGAAATATACAGCTTGTCCACAACTGCAGTCTCTATGTAGATCTTCACTGCTGGTTTAAAGTATCCCAGAAACGTTTAAATTTTTTGAATGTAAGTCGATGCAGAAATGACGATTTTTGGGAACTGTATATACATTTCCGAAATACTAGTACCACCTGATTGAATGGAATCGTTGATCATAAAGTCTGTTGGAATTTTACGGGAGGAATTTCACATTTTTTCCCCGAGTGGCCATTCTTCAACCGGTATGTTGACGTAAAGATGACTTTCAAAATTGTCCAATTCCAAATGCGCCTGCTGAGAAAAACGGGAATGTTGCAGTATGATTGTAATATTTTACGACGGACAAATAAGAATATTGTGACTGTGTTCCCTTTTATTTCAGCGATGCTCTCTATATGGAACACAAACGTCATTTTCTTACTAAGAAATATGACAAATAGTCACACGACTGATAAGAAAAGTCGTTATCAGAGATCAGTTTTGTGAGCCTTGTATATATTAGTCCCCGCGGATAAAGCCAAGGATAATTAGAGGTTATTACCAATATCGCCTGTTCCTGTGTCGTATCAGCATGAGTGTCATTTGTGCTGCGTCAGACACGAGACGAAGTCGCAGCACAAATGACACGAACGCTGATACGACAAAAGGAACAGGCGATATGGGTAATAACCGATTTATCATATACCCATGCCCATAATTTTAGGGAATTTTTACTAATAGAACGAAAAACCTTTAATTTTGAGGCTTTACTTTATGACGCCTTGCGCATAAATATCAGAATGTTTATGTGAACAGGCTTCATTCATAAAGTATACGACGAAGATGTCAACATCACGCGCGACATCGCTGCAAGTCGTCCATATCTCAATGAAACCCAAGAAGAAAGACACCGGGATACAAAAATCGCCATACAGAAGGAACATTTTAAGGTGCAATATGCTAGTACAACTGTAACTGCTCAGCTTTAAATATATCCAGATTTCGATCGTCGTACGACACGAAGCTCGCGCAGAGAGGGGACGCCATTTTGTTAGTTTACCTTTAGAGTTGTCATGTCAACAGTCGTCGCGCGCGCGTCGCTGTCCCATTACACTAAGTGGTATCGTTTCAATTTATTTCTAATTTGCATATTTAAATAATTGTGGTATTAACAGCGAATGTCCAGCAGCTCACTGCATAAAATTTTATGAAACTTGATGTAGATGATTATGTCACAGTGTTACAATAGCATGCAAAAACATCTAGGAACATCCTGCCAGTTATTTACTAAAGGGCATATTTAAAGACCTTCCGTAATTAGTATGGCAGTCCAGATTGACTTTCCGTTTTCACCACTATGGTTTGAGCCAACCGAGATTTTTGCAGTAAAGTTGGACCTCTACACAGGAGAAGAATGTTTGTAATTAGCGATCTATATCCTGAATGACCTCATTAAATCTAATGATGCTTGCTGCAGATGTTGATCATGCAAAGATTTGACTGTCAAGAAAGCAGTATCTTGCTAATAATAGCAAGTCTCTTCTCTAATGAACACGGGGACTTTTTGGGTTCATATCTTGCGTTTTGATCTTTTCATGTTAAGGGCCATTACTCTGACATGCCTGGACCAGTTCCTTGCAGAATACTTGAATTATGACATTTAAGACTTTCGTTTCTGTGCAACTTGGCAAAACGACGTAACCCTATACCATTCATTCATACTTATGTCTACTTGGTTACAATACAATCAAATATAGGTATCAGTCACATACAGATCTTTGGTAGCTCATGTCCTTGTTCTTGTGCACTTTATTGATTTCAATTTACTTCCATCGACAACCTCCCAATCAAAAGCGGAAAGTTTGCCTTTGTTGACAATTACTTGCTTGAAACATTTACAGGCAAATCTCCTTTATAAATTGACAATAAAACTAATGTACAGCACCTTTGATGTTTCGTTGATCAGCTTTTCCAGTTTGACACCAAGTTCCGAAAATGTAGGTCTTGCCTGGGCTTGGTCATACCAACATTGGTGCATAACTCTGTAACTAAGTGAGTTGTAAAACGACTAATGTAAGTTCGCCATCAACACACTTTTACCTTGTAGCTACGGAAGTATGTCTGATATAATAAATTTGTGAAACAATTCAAATAAGTCAAATCGAGCCGGAGCATTTAAAATGTGGAGAATAAATCAAATTTGGTGAACTGGATAAATATCCAGTATCCATATCTTGGTTTTATGCTATCTGATGACCTAGAATGGAATATTCACATAGCAAATATATCAAAGAAAGCCAGCGCGACCTTAGGTTTTCTCGGGCGAAATCCAGAACACTGTAGTTTATCTTGCCGGAATAACGCTTACATATCGCTCGTCAGCTCTACCCTTGAATAATGGAGTACCATTTGGGATCCCTTTCTTCAACTGATCTATTGCTAATGATTATAAATCTAGAGAACCTGGTAGAATATCCAACATTCTCAAAACTAACGGCATTTCGATACTACTGGACACAAGGAAAGATCTTCGTTTAGTTTTCTTGTTTAAAGTGGTGACGGTACTCGTGCCAAGTGTCCCGCATCTTCGTACCCAAAGACCAAAACAGCTGTCAATGATCAAACCTAGGTCATTCAAAGATTACTCTAGTTCCAATATTGTTGAAAGATTTGTAACAAACAATTCCCGCTGTTCAAGTTCATTCGTTGTAACACAGAAAATTACAGATACTTCTTTTTCCCGTGAACTATAATTGATTTGAACTAACTTGATGATAGCATTGTTAACGTTGATTCAAGTGCTGCTTTTAAAGCTGCTCTTCAACGCGATTAAGTTAAGGTGCGCCCTCATTCTCCCTATGATGACATACCAGTTATCTGCTCATACAACGTATTCTTTCAAATTCAGATTCAGATTAACATCCTTTAATTGTTCAGTATATTCTGAAGACCAAAAATACCCATGTAGGTGACTTATTGGGGACCCTTTTAGCTCACGGACTAAAACTTTACAATTAACACGATTGGAACTAAATTGGGATAATTGGATTGGCAAAATTTCTCAAAAAGTTTAGAAATTTGTCTAATATTACACCATATTTGCCTACCATCTTTAAAATTTTATCCAAAATTTACAATGCTGTTGAAGTGTTATGAGTAAGAATCAGTGCATGATAGTACCTAATGCAATATTGTTCAAAACATACGAACAATATTCATATTTAAATGAAAAAATGAGAGTTTGTCTGTAGTTTCTTCATTACTGAAACAACAGTAATAATCTCAGTGTGTCACTTTTCCTCGACCAAAATGAAGCTTTTCGATTGATTTACTGTTAAGTCAGTCAGGGTCATTTAAAATGCGCCCTGACTCAATTTAATGTTTATGAAGCCTTAAATTCACGAAAAAGTCAGGGCATTTCAAAAGTGCCCTGACTCAAAAGTCGTCAATTAGAGAAATTTTAAGCGTTTTTTCTCATTTCTTTAGTACATTTACACAAAAATGAACTTTTTTTCATGAAAATGAATCCGATGAAAGAGTTATGCAAAACTCGTTGTGTTTTCGTTGTTTTGTTCGATGAGAACAATATTTCAAATTGTACACTATTCTATCATTTTGTAAAATTTCAGCTGTAAAAATTTCGATTTCGTTATATTTTCCTAATAATTACTCCCATCCAATTTTCCCAAATTAGTTCCAATCGTGTTAATTTTAAAAATAGGTTTTATAAATAATTATAATGAACGATATTTTCTACAGGTCTGACAGCAACCTTTTAAAAAATGAAATAACAGTCTATGCACCATAAGGTAGAACGTGCCTCGGGGACATATATTAAGGCTTTCAAATTTTATCAAGTCGTTTCTGATTTAACACTTGTATGGACTCATTTTAAAGCTCATGGTGTAAGAAAATCTTCCATTGTCTTACTTATTCTTTTTTCCATAAAACCAACACAGGGATGGCGACCTTTTAAATTTCAAATATCGGAAAAGCGTTGTTAATTTGTCACTCTGGTACAAAAATTTGCACGGTGATCCATAACTTTTATTCTTGATTTGGTAAAAGAATGGTTGAAAGGTTCATTTAGGAAAGTTGGATCAAAAGTTTAATTATTTTTCTTTCGTGGCGCATACTACCTTAATGCGATTACTGATCAAGTACTTACGTATGCCGTATGGTAAAAGTATTTGCAGACTACTTTTAGACATTTTCGCAAGCAAACACGGGAAAATTGAAGAGATATATTCTTTATATTGCCCAGCCTTATGTCCTCAACGCATTTGGTGATGGACTTTACTGAGAGTTATTTCTAAAAATGACACCCGTGTTCGTCGTCGTACTGAAAAACATATTCACTCAATATTGACTGATTCTTTAGAATACGAAAATAAATGAATGTAGTCACAACTTACACTTCATCGCTGCAGTGCCGAGGTTTTGGCATCCTCTTTCCGCCTCTCAGCATTTTAATAACCTCGTTTGACGATAAACCGGCATATGGTGTCGACCCTGAAAATTCATTTGTAAATCAGCAAAGGAGATATATCCCCAATTCTGCTTAATGTGCACTTATTTTTGGTTAATGTATGAAGTGTCTTCAAAAACCTTTTGTCCAGAAAGTCACTGCGAAAAATATCCTGAGAAATATTAGATGTTCACTCGATGGTCAACTATCTTTTTAAGTAAAGATCACAGTGTACAGTATTTCGGTTCAATGTACTTCGTCCTCGCCGTCACGCTTTATAAGATTTATTAAAGTTAAAATGAGAGATAAATACGACGTGAACTCACCAAGTGTAACAATTTCCCAGAGCAGAATTCCGAAGGACCATACGTCACTTTTCGTTGTGTAGATTGAGCTTATGAGGGATTCCAAGGCCATCCATCGTAGTGGTAACCGACCCTGAAAGACATCATTATCTTTTTAAGAATAATTGTAATGAGTCATTCATTCGTCTACTTTCACTCGACAATAGCAGAGTTGAAACAGTCATTGCGAGAACATCATAAGGGAAGCCAGGAAAAAGGCGCTGTCGATCCTTGGACTTCAAAATGATTAATTTAACGAATGAATTGACCTGATAATCATCGAGTAAATTATTAAAACTTCGTCAGTGCATTTAATGATAACGATACTCTCGTAATTATTTTGTAGATAAAGAGTGTTATGGCTAAATAATGAACGCACTACTTACTACTTACTAGAAACACGGCACAAGCAAGTAAAAAATAAATCAATTCTATCAATGGATATACCTGTCTTTTGAAAAATCCGATTGTACATTGTTTACCTGTGATTTTCGCTCGTATACGGAGTAGCCGCTGACGTCCCGGGCTAAACCGAAATCTGATATTTTGCAAGACCTGTTTTCGCCGAGAAGGACGTTTCTTGTCGCCAGATCCCTGTGGATGCACTGGTATTGTATAGTCAATGTTAATTTTACATAAAGAGTGGCATTCTCTGAAATAATGTGTAATACGTAAGCGATGTTCCCGAATATGATGCGGGAGAACAAAAAACTCAGCCTAGCCACCTCTGCATTTCCCCGTATGTCATATTTATACCTGATCCTGCCTACTCTTTTTATTCACATAATCACGTATATCTTAGTCAACTGGAACTTGTCCAGGGGAGTACATTTCACATGGACCGGCACTAGAACCTCAAGGTTGTTATGAAACAGAAGTGTTTTTCCTCAACTTATGACTCATTGTGTGGGATTGTTTACGAAACAGGATCTTTTGAGTTCAAGTGATGGAGACAGAGGCGTCGACTGTATTTCTTCAAACTTTATTACTACAGCTACGATGAACTACTGCTACAATAATGTATCAGTGGGTGGATAAGTGACGAAGCGTCTTTGACTTTGATTGGTTAGAGATGAGTCACACGTCAGAAAGAATTAAAACTATGTGTAAACACAGGATATTGGAAGGAACGGAAGAGATTACAATCTGTCTTCATTGTCAAGGAATTAAGAAGTAGCTATCTTTGTATAACGTTTCTCGACACTCATTTCAAATGTGCAATCATGTTAGCATTTTTATCATTTATCACCTTTTTGTATGAAATGAAAGACATCCCTCTAGCGATTTGCCATGCAAACTGAAGTAGATCGACAGCTGTTAAGTTATGACTGTTTGGATGAAGATTTTCATAAACTCTTTGTGATCTGCTGCCCAGAAGATAGTTTTGTAAACTGCCATACTGCACGAGCTCAAGTACAATGTAAACAGGATCTGAAATAAATAAAGAATTCGAAGAATTTTGGTGTCTATATAACCGACGTCCCCATTCATTGGACGATATTTCTAACAAAATTATCGATATATATATATATATATATATATATATATATATATATATATATATATATATATATATATATATATATATATAAGTTTCAAACGAATTTAATGGCATTAGGTGTTGAATTTATTTGCAGAAAGACGCATTTAGCTTGACAGTGTCAGAAGTAGATAACCGCCATTGGCTTTGATGATTGTCAGCTGTCGACAATTTTAAGACATGGTATAGTTGACGTGTAGTCTTCACGTTTTGACTTTTTAAAGGCTTATTGAAACAGAGTATATAAACGAATTGCTAGTAGAGGCAAACTGCAATAATGCAATAGAATTAATAAATACGACGATAAAGTGATATTTTCTTCAGAAGCAATGGGGTTATATTGCGATAATTTATTAAAAATTACTACCTTTATCTGTGCAACATCCGAGTAATTCGACCACATTAGGGTGACTATCTTTTAAAGATTTCATTATCGCTAATTCCCGTAAAAGATCTTGGCGGTCTTCATCAGATGCATGAGCTATATTTTTAGAGCAAAAATAAAGTGACACAACAATGACAAATTAAGGTACAGTACACCACAGAACATTTCGCATATATGTGTTTGAATGGTCGTTAAATTTTAATGCGTATGGGCACATAATTATGTCGCAACAAAAATATGTTTAGGACATGAAATGTTGTAGAAGCATGTGAAATGATAGAGATGTTAATAGTTCATCTGATTAATCTAATTAATCTGATTAAAGCTGACATTGAATAAAGTATGTGTGTATTTAAATGGAATGTTTACGTAATATGCTGAAATTTATTTGGCTTATAAACTGATTCTGAAAATATTCTCTCATTATGTACAATGTCATTGTTTAGATTACTCTGCATTAGTCTATTCGTATTTACACAAAATTAGCAAATGAGGATGTCGTGAGATTTGTGATCAACAGGAATGGATGGTCTCTCCCTCCCTTCCCCCTCTGTCTGTCTATTTATCTATCTACCTATCTATCTATCTATCTATCTATCTATCTATCTATCCGCCTTTAGAATGTTTGCAAAATATGCTTTACATATATATATATATATATATATATATATATATATATATATATATTCTCAAGATAAATGAATATGCTTTATATTAAAGTACAAATAGAAAAACAATAGTGAAAAAAGCGGTAAAAACACACTTATCAAATTCTTGAAAAACAATGTACAAATGCATTTTAAAATAAAACATGTCTATAATTGCCACGAAATATGGCTATATGGGAAACAATAACAAAACGCTGAACGATACAGTAGCTCTGCAAATGTCTCACCTTTTAAGTGTTTGACAGCTACTTGTTTTCTACTGTTTTTATTTGTGCCATAAAGAATGGCCTTTCGTACAACACCAAATTCTCCCCTGCCAAGTATTGTGTCGCATGAGAACTCTAAGTTCTCGCGACATATTTCCCATGACTCGTTACCATCTTGCCACCTACTAAGCATAAATGGTGTCAACTCTTCACTTGTACCTGGAGGGTTAAAGTCAATTTGCTCACTTTCGACATCGTACTTTACAGTTGATTCGCATGTGTTAGATTCTTTGACAGTACTGCAAAATTCTTTTGACTGTGGAAAAATAAATTAATGATAATAATAATAATAATATTAAAAATTGTAATCACAATCATCATCATCGTTATCGTCATCATCATCATCATTTTTTTCATAATCTTCATATAACTTGAGGAAACCATACGAGGGCAATTCATGGGCATTTTAGCAGTGGTAAACGTTTAAGTTAATTAAGATAAAAAATGTGAAGTTAACTTTCTTGTACTCGAATAGTTTAAAACCTTTCATTGTCTTGTTAAATATATCTACACACTGAACATTGCGTGGGCGCCACTTAACAGCCATACATCGACTTCATTCATGTTGATTTTATGCATATGATATTTAGTACTAATAAAACACGTATATGTTATATATTTCATCATGAAGTGACAATAACTGGAATATCAAATATATTTTAAGTAATATTCTAAAGTTGCCGTATCTGCTTAAATTGTTTCTTGCCCGGGCTTTGATTACACCAGTTACAGTACGGCACATATGTTAGGAGTGCTCTTCCATTTTAGTACAAAGGTTTGTACTGAACCGTATATTTGCCGCGTACAATTTAAGATGCAACATCTTCTTAGGCCAAAAAAAATTGTGTGTTTCCTGTAACATGCTCTTCAGAAATAGGGTAGGTAGGTCGGAAATTTTTTTTTTTTGGTAATTTTTTTTTTCTCTGCAAGAAAGAAAATGGGAATATTTTAATACCCTTCGACAAGGGTCGAGGCATCGTCATTGTCAACACAAAAGATTACATACACGAATGCGAAAGACAATTACGCAACACTCAGTATTATACACAACTACACAGTGACGACACAGAACAAACAGTAAACAAAGTACACGAACTATTAAACAAAATGTACGAGAACAAACACATCGACTATGATACTTATAAGTATCTCGATCCAAAACACATAAAAATCCGTACCCCACAGTGGTACTATTGCCTAAAATTCACAAACCGCCGCCTGAAAACTCAACGTTTGCAGGGAGACCAATAATTAGTGGCTGCTCCAGTCCCACTAACAGAATTTCAGAATTCCTGGATTACTTCATAAAACCACTGGCACTGGTCCAGCAACAACCGTCATATATAAAAGACACAACAAACTTCATACAAGAAATAGAAAAAACAAATGTCCCCCAACATGCATTTCTTGTAACACTCGACGTGGCGGCGATGTACACAAACACAATTCATGACGAAGCGATTCGGCTAGTCGGTGAAACATTAAACTCACAAACCTCGCTTCATACAAATTACGGCATCAAAAAACCACTCACAGAAGACTTAATAGAAATGCTTTCACTAATTCTAAAACACAACAGTTTTGAATTTAACAAGCAATATTTCCACCAAACCCGCGGCTCCAGCATGGGATCAAATGCTTCGCCAGAGATAGCAGACATTACTTTTCATGAACTTGAAAAGAAAATAATCGTAAACAACCACAACAACATTTACTTCTGGAAAAGATTCAGAGATGATGTCTTTGCAATCTTTCTGGGAACACAAACCGAACTCACTAACTTCATTCAAAAAATCAACACAATGCACCCAACGTTTAAGTTTTCATACGAAAACTCAACACGAGAAATTACATTCCTAGATGTAGTAGTTTTCAAAAGTGCAAGATACCACAAAGAAAATATCCTCGACATCAAAACACATACTAAACCAACAGACACATTCCAATTTCTACATAGAGAATCGTGTCACCCGACAGCAACATTTAATGGCTTTATCAAAGGTGAAATCCTTCGATACGCTCGCACTTGTAACAACAATGACGACTTTACTAAAAGAGTCGCTTTCTTTAGAAACAAACTATTCGACAGAGAATACAAAAACAATGAAATCACGAATATAACAGAAAAAATAACCACAGTATTCGTAATACATTAACAAACTGTATAAGTACACGTAAAGAGCAAACAAACAAACTCATCTTCAGTACAACATACAGCCCTTACATAAAAACAAAAGATCTTTTGAAACATTGGGCTGACCTGGAGAAGGACTCAACACTAAGGAATCTATTCCCAGAATCACCAATCATTGCTTACAATAGAAACAAAAACCTAAAAGACACACTAGTCAAAACAAAATTTACAGAAGTAAAGAAACAAAAAACAACCAAACCAGACCACAAAACGGACTCACAACGAGACCCAAACATTGATATTCTTGCCTCGCTATTCGAAGAGCAAGACCACTAAAATACATTAAAACAAATTTTCACAAACAAACTAAGGAAAGAACTATGAACTAAGGAAAGAACTGATGAGAAACCATACTCGGGTTTCGAAACGCAAGCGTCAAAGGGCCACTCTATCAACTTTGTAACACCATAGGTCCGGCTGTGTCTCGCCATAAGCTTTCCAACACAAACAAAACATTACCGTACACACTAATCCAAACTTCCCTACAAATATCCGAGGTGAAACAAACATTTTCAATAACACAAATAATCGGATAAGAATGTAGGAACACATTTTTGAAACGAATCAAACACAAACTCGACACAAAAACATTTTGGATAGTTAGGTGGGGAGCCTCTTTCACACTTTTTACAATTTTTTTTGAACGTGATCGCATTTCTCACATGTTAAAGAAAACACGCTTGCACAAGCAGTCGACATTGTTGTTTAAGACGTCATGAAATCGCCCGTGATTTAAAACTTTTCCCAGCCAATCTCACGGGATTTGTTTTCAAGGTCCAAAAAAAAGTTTAGGGTCGAAGGGTTTGAACTAGGGTAGGTCGGGTTACCGGAAACACACACTTTTTTTTTGGCCTTAGTTATGTTGCTAATATGTATGTTTCTGAATTCTGCATTTGACACTCTGTATACACACTACAAATGCAAAACGATACCTACCGATACCTCCAATGAATGTTTACTGTTTCTTCTCTTCTTGATTAATAAACAAACAGTCACAGTGGCAATGATTCCAAAAAGGACTATAATACCACAGCTGCCTGTAACTATTGGTATCTTGAACTTTGTCCATATTCCGCCTTCGTCAACACCCTGTACTGCAATACAAATATAAACAATCCGTATCAAAACAATATTTCAGTAAGATGTGTTAAGTTGTAATTAGTATTTGCGAACGCTTTTCGGAATAAACATAACACTGTTTAGACTTTCTATGGAAGATCTCCAATTCAAAGTAGCTTTACCTGGAATCCGATTTAAATATGCTACCTTCCTTTTTGTTGAGCGTTACCTTATTGTCTGAAAACGTGTAATCTCTATGAAAGGCGTTCACTTTTTATACATAATGTTGAACCATGAAAATTAATTTTTTTTCTCGTCGTAGCTTTGTTGAAATTCATGAACAAAGTTCAATTTTTTATGGAATGTACTGGCATTATCTATAGAATAGTTGTATTGAATGCGCAGACAATTATTGAAAACCGATGCGGCAAGCGACTAACATAAACGTGTTACTGATTCATACGATCGAGAAGGTTGAAAAACAATATGAACCCGTCGTGCAGAGCATAAAAGTCACAGGCAAAGAGAAAAACAGACTAGAAACGCGGCACCCAGTTTTATGTCACGGTCGTCTGGATGATCTATGGCCTTTTCATATTAAAATGAGCTTCACAGGTGTGAGACATTTTAGAGATTTCATGCGTGGTTGATAATTGCACGAGATTATGCGAAAAGTAGGACGAGATAACCTCATGCTGCCTGTCGCATAGCAAACAGTCTTGTTGCACATACTCAAATAAATGTCGTAGGAATTGCCATTTTGTTTTTGAGAAACAACGAAACATACGCAGGTTTTCTCAATAAATGTTTAAAAAAACATTTGCACTGGACAGAGACAAGATATTCCTTTGGTATCTAAATGCGTTGAAATTAAGAGTATTGATAATTATATGTTCATTTCTAAACGTCCGATAAAGGAAACGGAAATGCATTTTTTCTGCATCGTTGGGTATTATATACAGCCACAAATCTGTTTGGTTTTATTTCGGCTTTCGTTTCCGAAAAAAAACCCACATTTTTTCCACAGTCTTGTGATCTCTTTATGATATCCACAAGTTTTCAGTTTGCTATGAGAAAGAGGTATTAAATATTAAGAATATTACCTGTCTTTGTCGTTATTATTTCAGTAATGCTTTTTGAGGGAGTTTCATTTGCCGAACTGTTATTGACACTAAATTCTGACGTTTCTATGGCTAGGGACGTAAGTGGATATCTACCGGTGCCTGTTGGTTTAGAAGAAAATAAAGAGATTCAATTACTTTTGACACTTGATCTGTTACATATTTTATACCATTAACTACCTTAAAGGCTTTGTACGTAATAACAATTTACTCGTCGACATATTTAACAGAGGTAAACGTGATAATGTTTGTACAGCTATAGAAATGCAAAACGGGGGTTTCTGAGGAGGAAACTTGCTTGTCGATGATTGTTGAATTTCTTTGATTGTGTGAGCATTGTCTGCCTTGGAGTACCAAAACAGAGGTTCCGTATTAGAGACTTCTTTTTATCGATCGTTATGACCAACAACCGTTTAAGATACACATAAGGGTCGCGATGAAAACAATTAAACTAAAATGATAACCAGTACTATTTGAGTGGAAACGAAAGTCACAGTTTTCGTATAATGCGGCATTTCTAAATACGTCGCTGTCTTAGTACCCAACGGTGCGAGTACATCTTATTCAAGTGTATATCTTATTCCTATTGAACAATCCACTTGAATATAAAAATGAAATACCATTACCTGAGGTTTGTTCAGTTGAGACTGCATGGACTGTACTTGTGTGATCTGTAGATGGGGAACGCGGTAATAGGATGCATAGCAGATAAAATCTATTACATTTTCTCTTTTGCCTCTACATTCTTTTCAAAGCAACAAAACAAGCTCGAGCAGCTATCATCGCAGGGTGAGATAACAGGTAAGTTGCCTTATACTCTCTCATGTTTTCGATCAGTTTGGTAACTTATTTTCTTGTAAAAGACGTTTCTCGGGCCCTTTCAGAAAAAGGGCCATCCTCTTAGACTTTCTTTTCAGAAGCAGGATGCAATAATTAAGGTCTCGATATCAAAAATTCAACTGAAATGATTACTGATACTATTTGAGTGGTTAGGCAAGGTCCAATTTTCGTATTACGCAGCATTTCTAAATACTTTGTCCGCGTTGTACGAGTACATCTTATATAAGTGTATTACTTATTCTTAGTGAAAAATATCAACTTGAAAATGAAAATAAAATAACATTACCTGTAGTAAGTTCAGTTGAGACACCATGGACTGTAGTTGTGTGATCTGCGGATCGAGATCGCGGTAATAGGATGCATACTAGATAAAATCTATTACATTTTTTCTTTTGCCTATACATTCTTTTCAAAGCAAAAAACGAGCTCAAGCAGCTATCATCGCAGATTGAGATAACAGGTAATTTATGACTATCAGAAAACTTTCAGTGACGTTACTGGCCTTGTGCCAAGCTAGTAGTTTCCTTGTACTCTCTCTTGTTTTCGATAAGTTTGGTCACTTATTTTGTTGTAATAGGCCTTTCGTAGGCCCTTCTTAGACTTTAATTGGAACATCTTTTCAGAAACAAGATGCATAAATTAAATTAAACTGAAATGATAACCGATACTATTTTAGTTGATAGGCAAGGCACACTTTTCGTATTACGCAGCATTTCTAAATACTTTGCCCTCGTTGTACGAGTACATCTTATATAAGTGTATTACTTATTCTTAGTTAAAAATTTCAACTTGAAAATGAAAATGAAATAACATTACCTGTACTCAGTTCAATTGAGACACCATGGACTGTAGTTGTGTAATCTGCGGGTCGAGAACGCGGTTATAGGATGCATACCTGATAAAATCTATAATATGCAAATAATAGGCATTTCTGTTCTGAAGTTTACATTCTTCATTTTCGTTGCGTCTATTTCAATTATCATTCTCCCAATCAAATTTGTTTGTACTATTCGTCATACTATTTTGGTTTGCGGATCTGGTGATGATGATGATCGCATTGCGATGCCAAGTAAACTTATGGAACTATAGCGAGTATAAAATATTTCGCCATTTAGAGTGTATGGCGCGGCGTAGAATGCCTGCCACATCTCACCTATGCAACACTGCGGTTCGTCTGGACTTTTCTTATGCAATACTGTTGTGTGGGAATGATATGATTCAATTATAAAATGAAACACTTTATTGTGATATACTAATATGATGAGATACTTCACTTGTGTAATGCAATAATCCATTTATAACGTGCAGCACACCGATGACTACTAGATTACACACACTGACTATATGAAAACTTTCATTATGAGTATGACATTTTGTTGTACGCCCTATCCAAGAACTTTGTGATGACGACTTCAGGCTCTTGTATTGTTAAATGACTACATGATGTGCTGAGTGATAGGTTGACTACATGACCACTTGCAGCTCGAACAATGAAGTATCTCGTAATATCGGTATGTCGTTACGACAGTTAAGAATATAGTATTTCATTTTATAATTGAATCCTATCATCCCAGCTCTACAGTATTGCATAGGTGAACCTCAGTACAACATAGACGAACAGCAGTATTCCATAGGTGAATTTTGGCAGACATTCTACGCCATACAGAGCACTTGATCCAATCTATTCGGGCCGTTCTTTTGTGAGCATGTCCATTGAAATGATTTGGCATAATATTGACAACACAAAGCGCCATATTCGTGTTTGAAAGCTTGTGTGCTACTCCCAAGCAACTCCAATGAGCAGGGAAAGCATTCGTAGAGGGTTTTTGTCTTCAATGAGCTACGGGTGAATGACCGGAGGTTGCAAGAAAACGTCTGTACACAACTAATACAATTCTGCAAAGCTATCGATTTGATACGCTAACGCAATCGATCGGTCTTCTTTCCTGCTTCCTGAATGCTCTTGATTATGTTTTTTCTCCTCTACAGCCTTCTCGGATTGCAATACCAGCACGTAGAAAATAGTTTGCATGTTTCTTTTAAAAACGGTGTTTTATGCAAACTATATCCAGCTATAATTTAGCCGATTGAGAAAGCTTTTACCAGGTGATATTGATGAGAGCGTTAAGAGTGTACTAAGGAAAAACATTTTCACCTTTATGTTTCAACTAAACATCTGACATCAAAATATCGACATTCGAATTATTACTTAAGCTCCTTTACGACTTATACAATTTTGTCACAGTATATCATGTTCAATAGCCATTTGGTACTTTCAGCAGCTATGGTAACTGGATATTCTATCTCTGTTAAAGCTTCACATTTTTAGAAAAAAAGACTTAAGGGTCACATTAACCGATAAGTCGGGGCCGACTGGCAACTGCTGTAACAAAGGATGGGATCACTTTACATTGTGGCACGCAGAAGGGCTTGTAAAAGACCATGCTCGCGCCGTTAGGATACTATTATGTCGCACCGTGGCATAACAACAAAGAATTATCACGCCAGAATCAGACAAGTTCACTGACTGGGTATACTGAAATAAAACGTCATTTTTATGGATGGATTTGTGTATAAATATAGGAGTCGAAGTCCCTTTGAACTTATCCCTGTGATCTTTCCTTTGAAAAGAAATAAAACCAAGCAGTTTGTATGCAACCGAATGTTTGCATCGATTCTAAGATTAGGCAAGTCGTTAAGTGTGCGTCAGTGGGAAAGGTTTATTTAGAGTTAGACATACCTTGTACATGTACAGACACAGTCGCTTCCCTCTTGACGTCCACTCCTCGCTGAATAGTTCTACAAGTATAGTTTCCTGCTGCATCCAATTGTATGTTTTCAAACGGTATCTTGGAGATCAATTTGCGGGAAGTCAAGCAATCTTGTTGACCCTTAACTCCAGTTTCGTCAACTCTACTTGTGTAAACAATTTGCTTTCCGTTTTTCAGCCAAATGAAGTCAACGGCTAATCTGCTTATAGTCCAACAAATAAGTTCTAAAAAGGACCCTACTGGTACTGTTACATTAGCACCCACATTATTCGTGACTGCTTCGGTATTGAACTCAATCGTAGTAGCGTTTAAATCTGCAACATTGAAGAGAATGCCATCCAAGTAATAGGAATCGGAAGAAGAATACGTTAAAATGATGCTTTAAAGTGAAGTGGTAGTCGCGCTGCGCATGCTCGTGAGGGGTTCCCCCATTTGTAAACATATCCAAGAACGCCGCTCTAAATCACGGGCTGATTACAGTGTCGCTTGTTAAAATGGCGGCCGATCTGTCACTTACCAAACCTAACATGCATTAAAAGGACAGTTAATCTAAGTTAAATATCTGCTTAATATTGTACAGTAATTACATACTGTATTGAAATTACATTTGATCATGATTTTCTTGAACTGGGTTCGGCTACTAGTACTGGTATCTTATATGGGACTTCTGCCGTATCGGTTCATACGGTAGCAACGGTATAGGCCCACAGTACGCCGTTCGATGACTGTCATGACTCTTGTAGTCACAGGACTCGACACATCCCTATTCATAGCTGTGCGATGTTCCTGTCAAATGCCACAGAAACCCACTTGGTTTAATTTTTCCTGTCAATGGACTTTTTCTTGCCACGTATTACCAGAACAAGTAAGCAATGGTGATCAACAGTGGGTTGTGGGTCAAGGCTGTCGCTGGGCCGGTACGCTGTGAGACCGGATGCTCTTATATCCGTGGACGTCAGCGTGCAGTAAACTCAGCGAAATAATGTGCCGAGTGTATTGTCTCAATGTTCGTAGCCTTACATGAGTTTATGAATAGAAATACACACTGCTGAAGTTCGTTTCCGATCTTAACTTTTTATTGTTGCATGATCTTGAGTCTTCTAACAGAGAGGCGTTTACAAAGTAGGGGACCGTTTCCATCTCACTCCGACTGAAGTTGAGAAGACTTATGTTTATAAAAAATTATGTTTATCAACAAAAACGTCGCTCATGCGCAGCGAGAAGACCACTGCATTTTAAGTCTTAACCATACTCGTTATGACGATGGACAGTCAGTCTATAAATATTGCTTATTCTGAAGAAAACATTATAGTCATTTGTTTATGGATAGTCTGTCTTTGTAGACTGCTTCGTGCTAAGTTGGCCAAGAAAAGAAGCATTGCCTGTCAATGACCTTATATTGTTGTTTGCCTATGGGACTTCTGTCGTATCTGTTCGTACAGTGAAATAGTACAAGTCTATCAAAGCTGGAAGCATAACGATAAGGGGAGAACCATTTGATTTCTGGGGGGGATATGGAGGATTTTGAGAAAAAAAAATTATCACCAGGTGCAATAGAAGAAAAAAATTGATCCTGTCATGGCCTGAGGAAAAAAAAATTGTCATAACAGACAGAAGTGAAAAAAAAAATTGTCACAATGTACCAGAAATGAGCAAAATTTGGAAACCTTATTCTCATGTATTCTTTGTCGGCGCGCCGCCATAGGCAGCGCAAATGTTTTTACCACAAGCAATTCTTATGTTTTTTCACAGCACTTATGATATAAGCATGCCCTACATAGGTCTACTTTACACCTCAGTGCACTCAATGTTTTCCTTCCCTTTTCTGACCCAAGAATTCATATTTTATTTTGCACCCCCCTCTCGTGCTCTCCCCCTTGAGTCTTCTAACAGTTTTACTGGTAAAAGACAAATTGAAAATACCTCTCAGATTGCACTACACTGCACCGTGGCGCACATCAATTTGTCAAAATTTTCACAGGATCTAGGACAAAACTGAATTGTTGTGAATTCATCCTTTATTATCACAGAAAGATATGTTTTAATTGACCTCAGTTCAATGACCATTTTGACTGTTAAACATACCATATTCAGGCTTTTCATTAGAAGCTGGCAGCTGGAGAAATGACACAAGAAGGTCATCGATTTTCCGTTCCGTATATTCATTTGTTTTCAGTCTCTGGCAAACAGAACTGTTTTTCACAAACTGTATTGTCATTGTTTGGTTGTTGAATATTGTGACTCAAACACTGATCATGCAAAAAATGTAAAAAAATATCAGTGTTCAATGTCATTTTCAAACTGTTTTACCGAGTGCAAAATAAACTGAAACTCCTCTCAGATTGCACCATTAAACACATCAATTTCTCAAAATTTCCAATACGAGAAGGGAACCCCCCTCTCGTGCTCTCCCTCTTGGGGTGTTCTAACACTTTCACTTATTAAAAAAAATTTAAAAAAACCTCTCAGATTGCACCAGACTGCACCATTGCACACGTCAATATCTTAAAAATTTCCATGCAAGATAGGGGAAAGCCCCTGTAACACTTTCCCCCTAAGCCTCTCGCGTGTTCTCCTCCTATACTTTCAAATTCTGCCCAGTCAGATATCCCAGTGAAAACCCTGTCATAATACCCATCAAAATTAAACAATATACTATATGGTTAGATACTGGTTATAGCGTGAGCTTTTATATCTTTATTTTATTGTGACTTTGAATTTCATTTTGATGGGTTCACCTTTTTTGAACCATCATGAGATAACTGATGATAGTGTAGCAGGGTACATAAGGATTTGAAAGGTCTTTACTGTTGCTGTATTTTGTAAATTTTACAATTACATGTCTTGGTATTTAACTTTTCTAAGGGGGGGGGGGTTCAGTCAAAATTTCAGAGTTAGAGAGGGAGGTTACTCAAATTCATCATGGTTGGCGAAGGTGAGGGGTCACTCGAAATTTTGGAGTTTCAGGCCGTAAATAATGACGACTCCCTTATATACAACGCATTACAAACTTGATGACAGTAGAAAAAAAAATTGCACTGCTACTCCATTTGAAAAAAAAATTAATGTAGGTCTGACAGTAGAAAAAAAAATTGCTGTCACTCTGACAGTAAAAAAAATTGCCCCCATACCCACTTCCTCCATACCCCCCCAACCAAAAAAATATGGTTAGATACTGGTTATAGCGTGAGCTTTTATATCTTTATTTTATTGTGACTTTGATGGGTTCACCTTTTTTGAACCATCATGAGATAACTGATGATAGTGTAGCAGGGTACATCAGGATTTGAAAGGTCTTTACTGTTGCTGTATTTTGTAAATTTTACAATTACATGTATTGGTATTTAACTTTTCTAAGTGGGGGGTGGGTTCAGTCAAAATTTCAGAGTTAGAGAGGGAGGTTACTCAAATTCATCATGGTTGGCGAAGGTGGGGGGGGGGGGTTCACTCGAAATTTTGGAGTTCCAGGCCGTAAATAATGACGACTCCCTTATATACAACGCATTACAAACTTGATGACCAATAAAAAAATTGCACTGCTACTCCATTTGAAAAAAAAATGATGCAGGTCTGACAGTAGAAAAAAAAATTGCTGTCACTCTGACAGGAAAAAAAATTTGCTCCCATACCCACTTCCCCCATACCCCCCCCCCCCCAAAAAAAAAAATCAAATGTTGCTCCCCTAAGCTGAACTTGAATGTGGCCAAAAGCATTCTCAGTGTTCCTAGATAATTTCATCGTCAACTTATGGGATGAATGTTTTTCAGAACTATAGCACTTTAGATTTTGTAATAAGTACGTAGTTAACATTCGGTGTCATTATGACCACAATACGAAGTGGTTAAAATTTAATATGTCTGTACAGAGGATTAAAACATGAAATGCATGCAGATTATTTGTGAGGAAACTAATACATGGTTAACCTTAGTTTTTATATATAGAAGGATTAATAATTAAGGTAGGAGGTAATAGTGCGATTGAGCCCAGCTAATGAGGGATCCGGAGACCGATAGGGGCTGTCCTGTCTCACAAGGCGAAACTGAAATTTACACGTGAACATGGAATTTTCTGGTGATATCTGAGTGTAAATTTTACTGAGACACGGGGGAGATTCCGCAAATTCTGAATAGGCCATAGACACAGTTAAAGCTATAATTATACCAGTTAGAGCAAATGCAAGTGTTCTAATCTGACACAGTATATTTACTTACCGTAGACGTCAAGTTTTACGGTCTTTGTCCTCTGCCTATAGTCGTCCCCTACAATATACTTGCATTCATATTCGCCAGCGTCGGAACATGTGACTTCATCGATTGTCAGAGAATCTGGCTTATCGATGGAATATTTACTTGTATTTCTACAGAAAGCGTGTGTGGCTTCACGAAAACTACAAATAAATTCGCCAACAGGTTTCTTAGTCCACCTCGCTAGCCGAACATCCCCTGCGTCGTTCTCGTCACACAATAATTCAACTGCTTTGTTGAGGGATGAAAGCTTCGTATGTGTTTCCGTTTCCAGGACACATTCAGAGATGGCTGAAAGAAATGTGACAAGGATAGATATTACGACAATTACTGTACCTTAATAATTTAAAGTTGTAAATGCTATGACGTTCTGCTAACTGCAGGGTGATTTTGCCTGAAAATTCATTTTTGTTAACAGATAGAGAGCGGAGATGCGCAAGTTCGTTTTGAAGCCAGTGGATGGTTGTTTGTCGCAAAACGTTCAAAACTATTAGAACAGGGGGAAGTGAACATGAAGTTGATCAGTTGCGTGTAGAACAATATGGTTTGGATTTAAGAGATTCTAATAAAGTGCTTTTTACAAAGTTAATAAATTCTTTTGATTATTTCAAAAACAATCACGGAGAAGCTGTGGAACAAAAATCTTCAATGACAAAGGGTAATGGCAAGATAATTCATAACGTAAAATATCACTACTGAATGATGTGTAAAGCGTTTATATTTTCGTTAAAATGCCACTCAAGCAAATTTGCACTCCATAAGGTACTCGGCTTCGCCTCGTACATAATGTCGTGCAAAGTTTGCTTTCGTCCATTATGGTCTTGGAAGGGATGGACCATTGCTTAACTACAGACGCACTTTGGAAAGATTCTCTCTCTGTGGCTCTGCCTCTCTGGGGCTCTCTCGAAATGTTTTAAAGGTGTTAGACAGCTGTGATGGAAAAAAGCTTCCTTATGAAATGAATTATTACCGAATATAAAAGGGAATTGAAAAATGTCATTAATATCTAATGTATAGTTCCTTTGCAGAAGAATAAAAGCTTGCCTTATCATGGCTCCAACCTTTAAGTATTCTGATATCACAACAATCGGATCACTTCCACAGTTTCCAATTTGCTGATATGATTTAATGTGACAAAGCAATAAGTGAAACCAATGCAATATCCAGCGACAACTTGTCTTACTGTACGATTTATCAATTTTTTAGTCCTCCCGCATGCATTGGTCGTCTGCTCTGTCTGGCTCGCGCTACGCATGAAGTCCCCGTTCGATATGCTGCATTATGCAGTACTACTGCTATGTTGTTTACAACATGGTTTGCTTTATTGCCGCATAGGTGAAACATAACTCAGTACGCTTGCAAACCCCTAGTCGATACCGGGTTCGACACATAGCATATTATGTATGTTAGTGACCATGTAAACGATGCAAGCGTGAAATGCTACTCGAACCAGCCATAAACGGGACAACAACGGTAGCTGTTATCAACCTTGATCGGAAGTGTCTACGGAGCCATTCAAAGTCTCGGTCCAGGTCAGCTACTGCCATAATCATGACGTCCGTGGACTCTCCGTTGATCTAACATCTCGGCCACCTGATTCTTATGCACTGACTGTAATCGGAAACAACTTTCATTCATCGTTTATTTCTCCTTGTCTGTGATTTCACCTTGCCTTGTTCTCGACATCGCGATGGAGAGACTCTCAGTATGTTCGTCAACTGCACCTTTGACGTTGAGTTTTCTCGTTTGCCGAAATAAAATAGCTCTTCGCAAGAAACCATCGAAAATTAAATTTATAGACACAATTATTAATGAAATTTAAACATTTGAATAACATTGTTGAACTCTGTTGATATCGTTTGCAATTGAATGCTGTACTACCGGCGACAGTATTGATCAACTGATACCGTGCAGCTCGCTGATCTTGCTGATG
Organism: Ptychodera flava; assembly: GCF_041260155.1. Classification (NCBI taxonomy): domain Eukaryota; kingdom Metazoa; phylum Hemichordata; class Enteropneusta; family Ptychoderidae; genus Ptychodera; species Ptychodera flava. The sequence continues at coordinate 12,751,212 of NW_027248281.1, read as the reverse complement.
TCGATGCATGAACATCCCGTTTTCTTCATGTCTGGCATTTCACTGTGTCGGCTTTTTGAATGGCATGATATTTAAAGGTGATGTTTCAAGTTCGATATAGACGGTAGGGATGCAATTCCGTTTCATTTCCTTCGAAAATACATCGTTTTTTAATTCCAACTTGACCCGTGAAAGTGCTGCTCATTTTTTGTTTTGAACGTGCCTGTTCAGTGCAGTGCAGTGTTGAGTTCGTGTAAATGTAAACAGTATACAGAGTCAGGGCCGCTCGCTGGCTTCAAACTCAGTTTAAATTATCTTTTTATTCGTTTCCTATATCTAAAAATTCACTGGCATTACCAAAATTATAAAATAATAGCAATAATGTACCCCATCGCGGCCCATAATGGACGAAAGCAAACTTTGCACGACATAATGTACTCCGCTTCGCCTCGTACATTATGTCGTGCAAGGTTTGCTTTAGTCGATTTTGGGCCGGGAGGGGGGTACATTATTGCTCAAACATTAACTTACCGTACATGCCAATAGCAATGAAAAAGAGGACTGTTATAATCATTGCTTCAGCTTCGTTCAAATTTGGCCGTATATTACCCCAGTGTTAAGACAACAGCAAGCTAAGGGAACAAACAAAATTAACGGAAGGGGATGAGAAAATGGGGGAGCAGGAGGACAGGTAATATTTTGCGGTCCACTCCGGCCATTATAACTGGACGCTGCCTTATTTGCCGGTTGCCAGCATTTCAGATAAGTCGAACATACCGATTAGTTTGCCAGAAAATGATATTTCTTACATCAAATAAGAAGACTTCAATATACACAGCATACAGAACACCCTAAGCTATAACGAGACGTGAATCACATGCAACACAAAGAAATAAAAAAAAACCAGCTGTCAGATAGAAAGTGGTTTCAGGTTGTGGCAGTAAATGTCTAGGCTGTTTAATGAATAGAAACCGAGTAGGATCATTTGCACATGCACGGTGATAAGTTTAGCAAGGGAAAGCGGCTGTGCATCCGAAACACTTTGTTTGTCTGGTTGGTCAAGGTCATGTAGCACTGGACAAACTACCACCAACGATGTCGTCCATGTCCGATTAACTTTCAGAACCTCATGTTTTAAAGTCCCTGACAAGTCAAATATGGAGTTTTGTCAAAAATTAGAATTCTAAAGTTAAAAATGCGACTACGTGTCCAAAGTGGCAGTGAGTTAAATATGAGAGTTAGTTAGAAATGAGAGTTTTAAATTTGAAAATGTGACTACTAGTCCCAAGGGAGCCGTCATTATTTATGGCCTGGGGATGGAGGAATCTGAGGGGGTCACTAAAATATCGAAAGCTACAAAGAGGGGGGGGGGTAGCTCAAAAGTGGAGAACAAGAAGGGGGCTACTCAGTTTTGTTGATATGTTCTGAAGCATTAAGTGAAGTTATGAATTAATACAACAATAATAGTAAAGACAGCAATATGTATGCTTGAGATATGTATGTTCATACCCGGTATATGTACAAACACACACACAAACACACACAGACACAGACACACAGACATATATATATATATATATATATATATATATATATATATATCATAATACAGGTGGTTTCAAGTAGAAACTAAAATCTCATTACACTATGTGTTTCACGTTATTGTGATCTTCAGACGAAAATGATCAGCTATTCGACGTGGCAAGCCTTAAATCATGTATGAATAAGGAACACTCTCAGAGGAAGACTGATTTGTCTCATGGCTTTGTAATTATACCCCAAAACAAAAAGAAGTAATACTGTGCTAAAAGTGTCAAGAAAAACACTCAAAGTGACACACAGACTAGTATAGGTAATGTTAGAAGGACGGATAACCTGAAAGTTTTACAAAAAGTGTCGCTTTAATGGGTTCTTGTTTGTATATCGCGCCTAACGATACGATCAGTGATTAAATTAAAATTCACTAAGCGGCTGCAGCTTGCGATCGGCTCACCTTATGTAAACGGAATATCCTTAAACTTCAGGATAAGATAACATTTGAAAGATGATGCTATGCCTTCGACGCTCAATCTGGTGACTTTAATTACTGTTTTCGTGCAGGAACCTGTTTCTGCTCCAAAACGGGCGTCGTGAAAGCGTTTGACTGACACAGTTGTTGGTTACCAGGGAAGTGGTGTATTCAGCTCAAAGTTCAACCCTTGCACTTCGATCAGGAGTGTTAACCCTTTGCACCCTGACCCCCTGGTACTCTATGACGTCATTGGACATTTATGTCCGAGCCGGGTTCAAAGAACTGGTCCTAACACATGCATAAGTGCAACAGAGAATACAGGTATGGCCAAGTCCTTAACGCCTTTAACTCTTAAACGATCAGGCACATTAACAGGGAACGATGAACATTCATCTTCTACAGTTCCATTAAACTTTAATAGCATTCTCATTCCAAGTTAATGCTAGAGCTTTTTGTGATTTTATCCAATCTACCAAACGGACCGATTTTCGGAAAATAGCGACGCTTCTGTAGCTTGATAAATGTATAAATAAATAAATAAATGAAAACCCTTGAAATCCGTGAAAGCGAATTTTTACTTTTGCCGACTACGTCTGCCTATGTATCGTCGCCTTCTTGCAACATAAAGCTCCAATGAACATGGCAGTTATCAAAATCGACTAAATCGTCTCCAAACTTACAGCTCCTGTCTCTGTCATGCTCCCTCGCTCAAGACATGTCGGGGTACATATATACAAAACTGTTATGTTGACGATAAATGGACAAAGACAGATCGGAAAGTATTCAACGGCCATCGCACAGTACGCATATAAATTTGGAACCTTTGATGTTTGGACCTTTTAACACACTCCGCCGTACAGAGATAAGTAGGCATTTCATCCAATAACAAACTCAACAAACAACAGGATCGAAACGCGCCCTATAACAAAAGAACTTGGTTTCGATGCTAGTCCTATGTAATATTATCTGTTCTATACTCGCACTAGTGCGGTTTTATATCTTTTTTACCTTTACGAAGGTTAAACGAATTCATATAAATTGATTTTGGATTGTGAAAGTTGTGGAATGATGGGTAAGAGATGTTATGTACTGACTATAATTTTATCTGCAATATTTGTTCTGAATTAGAGGGAGATTTTTGTTTGATACCGCAGCATCAGAGTAGATGAGCGGATTACAGGTTGTGGAGAACACAGAAATTTCGTTCAGGTTTGAAAAAACCATTAACGTTTGTGTAAAATGAGGATCACGTGTCTAGAGTAATGAAGAGCACTAGCAGCATTACAGTAGCCACATTACAGTGAATGCGATTTTCTAATTTTCTCGAAGAGACGTCATTCAACTGTAAAGCGTAAGTTACAAAATTTAGTCTAAACTGAATTTTTATGTATTAGGAGTTATAAACAGTGACCACAGATCATAAGTTATAACAGAAACGCAACCATAAAAGGAAATTACCAATGTTTATTAAACTCTGGAAATAGCTCAGTCGTTTTATTACATAAGCACAGTCCTTCAACAAACGGTCAAGCATCGTAATCAAAATTTTTTTGGCTATGTGAATTCATATACTCTCAACAATAGTCCTCGTTGCGTTTGACAGAGGTAGGTCATTAGGCAAATACTGCGTCCCATATCAGCGATGTGTGATGCGTTCGCTTACGGCCACTATAAATCAATCTATATATATTTTAAGTTTCACAGTTTCACAGTTTTTTGAGTATTCTGTTCACATCAAAAAGTGAGTGCACCACTTTTTGACATCAGGTTATCTTATACAAATCTTCGATGCCTGTTTTAGTTTGTTTTAACTCGGATGTAATCTTGACAGACGACGACGGGTTTCGGAAATCGTGCGAAAAATTTACTTCTCCGCTTTCTTTGGTTTTTTCTTCAAGAATGATACACGTATTTCAATTAAAGGCAAATATTTTTTTAAATCGTGGAAAATTTATTTTGACTTTTCAAATCGAGATTTTACAAGGGAACACTAGGTTTTCTGTGTTTACAGTTGCAGCTCAGATAAAGTGGCGTCGCTTTCAGTCGTTGAATTGTCACTCTTATACGGAAAAGTACTGAAAATTCCATAATTCCGTCCTTTGGAGGCGTTTGAAACATTATATTTATTTACAGATACATCGGAAGAGTTCAGTTTGACATATTTTGTGAATTTCAACAAGATGTGATACACGAAATCATTAGATTGTTAGGATGAACTTGTTTGTACAAGGGATGAAGTTGCACCCGCCTACCGTCTATGCATTTGACAGTATGATGATCCGGTTACTTGCTTTAACTCCCTTCTCTTAATCTGAAGTGCCATGTATGTTCTAATTGTTCGGTATTCTCAAAAAGGCAATCGTGTTCACCACAATATTGGTTTATACTACTTGATTAATTCCTGAAACAAAGGTTTTGATTTTGTCGACCTCGCAAACTTTATATGTTTTAACTTAATCAGATTACGCCTGCATAAGTATCGTCACCATCTAGCAGTACAAGGCTCTAATGTTTCCGTACAAAATGTTCCTACTATTGAAAGTTGTATGATAGTGATGTTTCTGTATGGGATATTCTATGGTGTGCAATGTTTAATATAAATTTGCTTCATTAGTGCGGGTACGCTAAAACACCTATTCAGTTGCTCAAACCTTCCTTCCAAAATATTAACAATTTTTTCAAAATCAAGAAACCGACAATCAGGAGTTACTAACATTTGAATTACTGCATGAAGGCTACGCGATGCTGAATTAATGGTTTCTCGAGTTTCATAAAATAAACTGAAGAATCATTATCTTCTCCATAAGAGTTGAAACGAGTCAACAACAATTGTAGTTAAAATAATTTTAAAGTATCATTAACTTTATAGTCCAACATGTGAAAGTCCGAAAATGTGTAACTTACGATAACCTCGATTCATAAATCACATCTGATTCACCTTCCCTTCACACTGTGTCAAGCATCGAAACCAAGCTCTTTTGTCATAGGTTGTGTTTCTATCCGGTTGTTTGTTGACTTTTGCTAATGGATATAATGCCAGCTTATCTCCGTACGACGGTGGCTGTTAATAGCTTCGCATATCAAATGATCCAAATTAACATCCGTAATGAGCGTTTTCCCTAGATTACTTTCCGATCACGCTTTGTTCATTTGTCGCCAAGGTAACATTTTACATGAATCCCGAGGGAGCATGACAGAGAGGAGGTGTAATCTGTGAGACAATTTCGTTGATTTTGACGACTGCCATGTTAATTAGAGCCTTGTACTGCTAGATGGTGACGATACTTATGCAGGCGTAATCTGATTAAGTTAAAACATATAAATAACTTGACTTTCGAGAAGTTTGCGAGGTCGACAAAATCAAAACCTTTGTTTCAGGAATTAATCAAGTAGTATAAACCAATATTGTGGTGAACACGATTGCCTTTTTGAGAATACCGAACAATTAGAACATACATGGCACTTCAGATTAAGAGAAGGGAGTTAAAGCAAGTAACCGGATCATCATACTGTCAAATGCATAGACGGTAGGCGGGTGCAACTTCATCCCTTGTACAAACAAGTTCATCCTAACAAGCTAATGATTTCGTGTATCACATCTTGTTGAAATCCACATAAGATGTCAAACTGAATTCTTCCTATGTATCTGTAAATAAATATAATTTTTCAAACGACGCCAAAGGACGGAATTATGGAATTTTCTGTACTTTTCCGTACAAGAGTGACAATTCATCGACTGAAAGCGACGCCACTTTGTCTGAGCTGCAACTGTAAAAAAAGCAAACCGAGTGTTCCCTTGTAAAAACTGGATATGAAATATCAGAATAAATTTTTCAGGATTTTAAAAAGGTATTTCCCTTTAATTGAAATACGTGTCTCATTCTTGAAGGAAAAAAACAAAGAAAGCGGAGAAGTAAATTTTTCGCACGATTTCCGAAACCCGTCGTCGTCTGTCAAGATTACATCCGAGTTGAAACAAACTAAAACAGGCATCGAAGATTTGTATAAGATAACCTGATATCAAAAAGTGGTGCACTCACTTTTTGATGTGAACAGAATACTCAAAAAACTGTGAAACGTCATGTAAGCACGAAACTTAAAATATATGTAGATTGATTTAAAGTGGCCGTAACCGAACGCAGCACACATCGCTGATATGGGACGTAGTATTTGCCTAATGACCTACCTCTGTCCAACGCAACGGGGAGTATTGTTATGATGTTGATGAATTCACATTGCCAAAGAAATTTTGATTACGATGCTTGACCGTTTGTTGAAGGACTGTGCTTATGTATTACAGCGATTGAGCTATTTCCAGATTTCAATAAACATTGGTTATTTCCTTTAAAGGTTGCGTTTCTGTTATAACTTATGATCTGCGGTCACTGTTTATAACTCCTGATCTACAAAAATTCAGTTTAGACTAAATTTTGTAACTTACGCTTTACAGTTGAATGACGTCTCTTCGCGAAAATTAGAAAATCGCATTCACTGTAATGTGGCTACTGTAATGCTGCTAGTGCTCTTCATTACTCTAGACACGTGATCTATCCTTGAAAATGATTCTCATTTTACACAAACGTTAATGGTTTTTTTCATATCTGAACGAAATTTTTGTGTTCTCCACAACCTGTAATCCGCTCTTCTACTCTGATGCTGCGGTATCAAACAAAAATCTCCCTCTAATTCAGAACAAATATTGCAGATAAAATTATAGTCAGTACATAACATCTCTTACCCATCATTTCACAACTTTCACAATCCAAAATCAATTTATATGAATTCGTTTAACCTTCGTAAAGGTAAAAAAGATATAAAACCGCACTAGTGCGAGTATAGAACAGATAATATTACATAGGACTAGCATCGAAACCAAGTTCTTTTGTTATAGGGCGCGTTTCGATCCTGTTGTTTGTTGAGTTTTGTTAATGGATAAAATGACTGCTTATCTCTGTACGACTGAGGGTGTTAAAAGCTTCAAACATCAATTGTTCTAAATTAATATATTCCGATGCTATTTGTTTAGCTCGAACAAACTTGAGTTGTGTATATGATACATGATAATAATTGTATATACATGAATGAAACTTTTGATACGTCCACAATTTTACTGCACTGTTGGGTCTACTTTCGGTACTGTTTACTCGGCTGTCAGATGATCTCGACGAAGAAGACGTGAAAGAAATTAAAGATGTACTCGGACATAAATATATCAACAAGGTGGACTCTCCTAACATAAAGTCTGCTACCGATATCTGCTATCATCTCAAGGAAGCGAAACACATATCAAGAAATAATCTTAAGCTGCTGAAGGAAATATTTGCACAATTACGTAGACCACCATTGGTTGGCAAAGTAAATGGTTGCGAAGTCACTCATCAATATATGATCATGGTATATTTTAATGACACTGATTGCATACATTATTGTTTTCAGAATTACACGAAGAATAAAATGAAAAAAGAACTATGTGAGAGTCAAATGATGATACCATCTTAAACACAACATACTGTTTTAATTGTTGACATAGCCTCAATGTTTCATGGCTCTCTAAATCACTTCTGTTTTTTTATTCAAATTTCATCGACTCAAACGTAATTAAGACAGACATATTAGAAAAAAAAAACGTGAATGGTGGTTGCAGAGACCTTGAATATTGTGACATTACTTTGTCCCTATATGATCTGTTTTGATTAGAGCAATCAATAGTATTCGAGAACAATCTTTGAGATCATAGTTATTATTTGTGGAAATACTCTCAGCGGCCTCTCTCAAGCTTACAATACGATGATATTTTGAAAAACAGTATTTCGGCTGAGGAAATCGCTCATGTTAGTCACTGGGTAATGAAGACAAACCTGATGATGTAAAAGCCCGTCTCTACAGGTTTTATTTAATTCTATTTTTGAATCCGTTTTTTTTCTGGAACAAACAGAAACTGGTGTTAATGTACCTTTATTGACAGAAAGGTGACACGGATGATTTTAATGAGATTTTCACTTCAGTTCTGAACTGAACAAATCTGGTTAAAAGCAGACTGACAAGCAGATCCGTAAAAATCACAGTACCATAAACAGCATTTTTGCTTTGCGTGCTACAATACAAAAATATCCGATCGCGTGCTAAGGAAAATTATATTCGTTTGTTAAACATATTTCGAAAGCATAAAATCCAAATCCAAACTTCTGAATGATTTCGACTGTCTTCTTGGTGTAATACAGGGTTGCATGGTTAGTCCTTTGCGTTTAATTTCTTTATTGAAGAATTAAATGATATGTTAATTCTTGCAATATAGTTTACCGGCATATTTATAAATTGTGTGTGTGTAGTGCTGACGATGTCACAATTTTTGCTAGCGCTGTTGTGAATTTTCATATATTGATCATCATTATAGGGGAATTCAGTAACAAAGTGAAAATAAGTGTACACGTTGACGAGACAAAAGTTATAGTATGTCGTAAAGGAGATTACAGAGACAGATCAGAAAAACAAGTTTTAAATAGTAGAAACATAGAAGTTGACATTCACGATAAATATCCGGGCTTATATTGCCATCATGAAAAATGTGGGGTTAGGCGGTATCAAAATTTGTTTAGCACGCTAATAAAGCTTTAGCTGTATTATCTGCTGCCAGTAAAAAGGTCAGGTTTTTTAAATTTATTATTTGATTCAACAACTTCCCCTATAATTTTAAACGCTTCTAAAATAGAGGCTTCCTGCAATTCAAATACTAGGACAAATACACAGAAAAAAAGGTTCGGTTATTTTTTTCAATTACCGTAAAGTACTCCAAACAAAGTAGAGCATTAATTAATGAATGAGGCAGACTGCCAATCTTTGTCTCTTCTTTTAAAAAATCTATGAATTTCTTGTTAAGGGGAAACCTAAGTCCAGCGACTTTGACCGTTTATCCCTTCCAAAATCACCATTGAATAAAATGCAGCTCAAATTTGCAACATAATTGCACGCGCCGACGACTACGGAGCGACGAAAAGAGAAGTTGAAGTAGACGACTAGAAATGAGCCCGGAATTCCATGGGCGCGAAAGGGCTCATGGGAGGAGCGTGCGTGACTTCATCGGCGATACACGAACGTGTATGACAGCCTACAAAAGCATTGGAGTCTATGACTGCAGGAGTGCAGTTCTGCACGTTACGACTCTTTAATGCTCAGTAGCATAAAAATAATTAACTGTTGTTCAGTTGAGTGCAAAAATCACTCAAGGAAGAACAAACGGAGTCAGCTTTTACCGTCAGCACACAGAACAGCTTTTTCAAAGACAGTCAGTGGCTAAAGAAAGTCGGGCGAGATTTAAATCTTTAAAAGATACAAAGTTATGTTCTAATTCTTTCATGATGATTGTTTTATAAGGGATTTTGGGACTCTGATACCGATACAAGTCAGCCTACTGTCGCAGGTTTTAACCAGATAAATATTAATATTGGCGATTTCGGGACTCTAAAATCCGAAGACGAAACTACACAAAGCGTCTCTTATCTTGACATCCCGGGTCTGCCAAATCTCCGATATATAACCAATAAAGATAGGCAATTTCGGGACTATACCTGGTAATATTGATATTACAAGATACTGGAATGACTTCTTGCCTACTGTGTCTCGGCACGCCGGGTCAGAGAAATCGCCGATATTATATTTACCCGATAAATATCTATTATGCCGGGACTCCTAGGCTAATATCGATACCAGACGATCCGAGATTTACTTGCACTGTGTGGCGTCGGCACGCCGGGTCTACGAAATCACGGATATTTATCCGATAAATATCGGCGACTTAGGACTTTCACTCTGATACTGGACGATACTTTGTCAAATTATGGGTAAATATCCGATGTATATTGGAGATTTCACCACCTAACAGATCTGACCACCCGACTACCTCTGTCCGACTCTCAGTTCAAAAACAGCATCCGTGGCCAGTAGTCAAGAATACTGTATGTTTTACATTATTAGATTTATTAGTGCACGAAATACATTTATTACATGTAAAGCATTTTTTTTCATTAAATGTCCACACAGGACTTCGTCGAGAGGGCCGATCGGATATCATCGGGACTCGGGAGGCCCTTATATAATATGTAAATTACATTCTTTACATGTAAACATTTTTACTTGGCGATCGGGACTTGAACAGAGGATATATCGGAAATCATCGGGAGTTTGGGCTGGTCTTGTATGAAATATATTCCTTACAACAAGCTTTAAGACCCACGATACTATTTTTTAAATAGCGGGAAAATTTCCATTATATCGGCGATTTCATCACTTTGTAGATCTGAGTAAGCCCGCCTTCCTAAGTTCGACACCAGCTTCGAAAAATAGACGACACTAAAATAGATTTGTCAAATCGCGAATAAGTATTTTCCGATACATATCGGAGATTTTGCAACCTTAAAGATCTGGCCAAGCTCGACTTACACGATAACACATACAATCAGTCAATCATTCCGTATCATTAACGAACCAAAAATTAATTTTATGCGACTGATACAGAAAACTCTGTTTTAGGAACGTAGCGTTTAAGGATCGCAGGGTCACTCAGTCTCTCAAATCTAGTTCGGGGTCTGTACAAACACAGTGACTCCCTCCGCTGAATCATACACAAAACGCAAACAACCAAGATACGAACGATGTGTGGAGATGCTTTCCAATTATTACATATCTTAGTTCAAATTAGTATGGTTTGATTTCAGTCAGGGAAAAGTAATACTCGATGTCAGAAATATCGCTCTCCGAACTCTCCATAGTCGTCTTACGAACGCGCCGAACTGTACACAGTACTCCTCTAGCTGCAAGCTACAATCGTCTGTATCGCCAATGACGTCACGCACGCTTCTCCCATGAGCCCTTTCGCGCCCATGGAATTCCAGGGTCATTTCCATAAATGTCGTCTTCTTCAACTTCTCTTTTCGTCGCGCCGTAGTCGTCAGCGCGTGCAATTATGTTGCAAATTTGAGCTGCATTTTACTCAAGGGTGATTTTGGAAGGTATTAAACGGTCAAAGTCGCTGGACTTAGGTTTCCCTTTAAGATTAAGTTACATTCTTCTAACCTACCACATCAAACGCACACAGTGCCTTGTCAACTTGATTTATTAGGTAGAAAAAATATGATTACACCAAGAAAGTAAATGTTGTACTTGTATGTTTTTGCTTTAGTTTGGCTGTCACAGGGGGTTAGCAATAAGGAAAGGGCTAGTTTTGGGGTGAACTTGAACTCAGAGTAAAATATGTTTGTAGAAAAAAAATAGTTAGCTAATGTATAAAAAAGCCTAAAAATGTGCAGGTTTATTGGGTAAAAATTGTCTATAACCAGAAGATATTTATTTTTATTAGTTTCGATTTTAAAGTTTTTCGAACGATTACTTGTTTTCAATTTTTCTGCCTTCCTTTGAACATAGACAGTAGAGAAACTCCTCCACTGTCTATGCTTTGAATATAGACAAGAGGAGACAAGATATGATTCACTTAAATTAAAGACGTTACCAAGAGTGTAAGTTTCATTAAGTTTGAGATGAATTGCATTTGTTATGGAATGTCAAGCGAATTTGAGATAAATATACATATGTAAGATTTATACAAGTATCTAAACGCATCTAATTTCATCTTGTAAATTTCATCTTTTATTACGTTCTTCTCATGAAAATACTGTACGTAAATTAGAAACCTTTCTTTTCAGGCTTGTCACATTCGAAACAAATTCTCTAATTCTCTGTTTTTAAATGTCACCATTCCTGTGATTTTCTTCGGCTCCTATTACTATGTAACTTTTTGATATGTTACTCAATTGCGTATGTGCTTGATGCATTTACATGTAATAAACTACTACTTTAAATTAAAAAGGATATTACAACTATATTCTTTGCACTGCACTTTGCATATAAATATAGGGTTTTCAAGTCATTTGCGCTTTCTAGAATTACAGTATTCACTTTGTAGTCAGACATTTTACAACCCTCTGGAAATGTATTTATACTGTAAATACGTTTCACATTTCATTTGTCAGATTTTAAGATTTTTATGTTATGTCAACTTCATGACTTCCACTCTGACAATTTTTGAGATTTCGTTTTTGTACACCATACTGAATTTGTATTTTATGAACTTGATATTGTGTTCAGATGGGCTTCAATCAAGCTTTTGCCTAGAAACGACTCATGTTCTTCAGCAACAGTGCTATCTGAACTTTACTCCCTTGAGATAATTTAAGAGGGAGTGTTGTGCCTTCCCTGTTAATTTCCCCTGAACTTACTTAATATCATACAGAGTTCAGCTCTTTGAGTCGCACCAGCGGTTAAGATTAAAAAATATTTCTGTGTTATTTTCTCTAGCATAGAATGCACTCAACATTTTTGGTTTCACATGCAAATTATAATCTTATTAGTGAACCGGGAATGCTATGGACATATTTAGTCCAAAAGAAAGTGAAATAAATACAACGAGCTTTAATTTGTTGAAAAATTTGTAGAAAAATGCAACGATTATCATCATCAACCGGCGCATCGATAAATCAAAATCACTGTTACGGGGTTTATAAAATTTTTAGAGTTTTTTTATGGATAATTTTGTTAAAAAGATTAATTCCTTGTAAAACCTGTAATGTTATCATTTTTCAATCCCTAAGATATCAAGTTGAAAATAGTTCAGGTTTATTTTCAGTCTAGCGATGACTATGCGGCCCGCGACAACATCAAGAAGTTACCATTGGATCATATGGAGTCATGTAATAACAAGCACTGGGCTGAAGGAATTGATGTATATTTTTTTTGCTGTGATAGTTCGAGAATCAATCTATGAGTCTTGGATTTCAGTCTGCTATCTGCAGTCTTTTGTCAAATCAATCTCTTTAAACAATTTTTTCCAGATCATTATTAATGTAAGATTCGTTTATAATTATGTGTGTGGATTTCGATTCGAAGTAGACTTCTACATCGATGGTCACAGGTCATGAAATCTGCACGAGATACCTACACATTGCCACGACAAAAATATATTTTACATTCCGGACTTCATCCCGAGGACCGATCGGTCATCATTTGGCCTTTCTTAGAATGATTTGCAAAAATTCATCTTAAGGTCTGCACAACATTTTGTTCTATGAAAACTTAGAAAGATTTACACTTTTGCATATTTATACATTCTACCACCTACTACACCAATATATTTTATGTTCGGGACTCTTAGTAAAACCTTTAATTTAAGGAACCATATCAGGAACGATGAGACATCGTTTTGAGTTTGTCAAACATTTTAACGTGATACTTTTTTGCATTATAAATCAGCACGACATACGTTTTTGATGGGGGACATCGTCATTAGGGCCTTGCATGTCTGCGGCTGAAACAGATTGCCTTTAGTATGTCTGATATTCCAATTGATCCTGACTTTGATGGAGAGCTAGTACAGCTACTCCTCGACAGACACGATGAAATTTCATGTGTTTAGGGACTGGACGTAAATTAGCAGGGGGGGATTTCGCAAGAGAGTAGCTGAAAAATCATGACCCTCCCCAAAAATTTAGTCCAAAAATTTATGACCCTCCCCCAAAGCAAGGCTAAAAAATGTGTGACCCTCCCCCAGTTTCAAAAAAATAGAATATTACAAATTGATCGAATCTTCAACGTTCACAAATTGAGGTGGGAATTTACAACACAGGGCAATATAGATAGACACCAGCAAAGGATGCCTGCAAATTTTTTATTTGCTTCTACTTGTGACAAGAACAAGTCCAGATTTGGATGTCGGCCTTACCTAAGAATACTTTCAATGACTCGGTGTCAGTCACATTTGACCAGCATGGGTAAAACTAATCTTGTAGACAAAAATCTGGATAATTCTATGCTACAGATTTTTCAGTACTTTTAATAAAAGGGAAACCCCTGATTTCTCTGCCTACACAATATGAATTTCAATTGTTATGATAATGGTTTAATATACTGTTTAACTCTTACACTGTTTAAACTTAGTAAACCAATCACCAGATAAAGGAGTACTGGTATTCTTGTTTCCAGTGTGGTATGGGTGGATTGTTTTGGGGAACACCATATGATAAACTCTATGATGAAATTAATTCATTGTTTGATTTTCTGCACAAGTTTGATGAAATGCTCAATTTTCCATTTTGTCAGCACACTTGTAAATGTGGAGCAAACCACAAAAAACAGTTTTAAGACTTCACTGGACACAAAAAAGACACCACTGCTCAAGTGTCATCAGGCTATGCTGACAAACTGAATCACTACTGAGCATATCATGCTAAAATACAGCAGCTAATACTGAAAAATTCTGAAATCTTATGGATTTATGTAACTCTGAATTGCAAAGTAAACAACAAAACAACATCTTGTTCATACACCATTGTTTCAAATTACAGTGACTGACAGGCAAAGATAACAAAACAGCAACCATGGAATTTATCCATTTTCATTGGGCATTAAAGTGACAAAGTCACTCATTTTTGACAAAATTTTGGTCATTTTAATTTCTGTTGAATATATGTTTTTCTGCTGCTCACTGAAATAGGCTAAATTGCAATCTCTGGTTGTCACAGCTCAACTCATGTGCATGCATGGATATAACATGTGATCACTTAAATAATTTAATTTAAGGTGTGTACCAAAAATTGTAACATAGTAAATTTCACATGTCAATGTGTCTTATAAAAAGTGAGAATTGAATTGCAATAACCAGCGAGTGAGCATATTTCAGTGAGAATAATCTATCAAAAGAAATTTAATTGGCAAAATAATGTCAAAAATGAGCAACTTTGTCCCTTTAACTTGATACATATATATATGTAGTACAGATTCTTTTAATTCAAGTGTCAAGTAGCATGACCATTGCACTGTTGAAGTATTAAAATGGTGGCAATGAATATTTTTATAATTGGTGCATTGACAAGATAGTACTGTAAAATGTTGCAAAATAGTATCATAAATCAAAGTATCATAATATTAGCCATTTCTGAACAGGGTGTAAGATTACACCACAATGTGAACTCACAAATATTTCCAACATGAAAGTGCAGTCCTCTTCTGCATGTACTGGTATGTTGTACACCATGGAGGTAGACACCAAGCATAGCATCATGTGAACAAATTTAAAGTCTTGGTACTATAGATGACGGCTAAATAAGATTGGCAATCTGCTTGTTTCAAAGCTATTTAAAAACTTTCTTCTGGGCCTATTTCATATCATACTTGACCCCCTGGACTTGACCTGCAAGTTTGGTACGTACACTGTATTCTGGAAAATGACAGTAACTTTAACGTCATTTTAAGTCAGAGATTCATCATATAAGTCATTAATTTCACTCAATTATTTCTGTACGTTCTTCCTGACTGTCAAAATTGATTGAGGTCTAAGAATTGAAAGTACTTCATTTAATAATTATTTTGATAAATATGTTTCACTTACAACTGGACTAAATTGTCACTACTTCCAAGTGTGACTGTGAACATCATTCTAAAAATATTCAAATAACTTCAACACATTCAAGCTTGTTTACAAGTGTCGCGCTGTACCAACCAGTTCTCTGGACGTACAGTGTACATTTTAGCCTATCATTTTCAGGAAACAATAAAGGTCTGTATGTTTAAATGATTGACTTATTGGTCTATGAAAAATATATTAAGGATCAGAAGGATGTTGATATTGCAATCAACAAGTCTCGGTGTTGTTTTCCCAAGCAGGAGCGTATAAGTATCATCATGGAGCTACCAAGCTCTGTATGGCAGGGCTGTGTGTTACCAGCGTTATATAGTATATGGCCTCCTACCACATACCGTATAACGCTTGTAACACACAGCCCTGCCGTGCAAAGATAGGAGCTACAACACTCTTTTGGTGGTACCGTGGTATCATATATTGCTTTATATACTATATAGTTGCAGTTCCGAAGCTGAAGGTTTTGCCTTTTTCGAGTTTAAGCTTTTAGAACTTAAGTAACGCTAAGGTCACATGAGAAACTAAAAGGTCACATGGGAACGGCGACAAGTTTAAAAAATTTGGAAAATCCGATTTTCTAAGCAACCAAAATATATACAATTGGAACACACAACATGTGGCAATAACTTATTTTATTTCTATCAGAAAGTCTTGTCAAAAATATTCCGAAATTCGCTGTTTCAGGATCGTTTTCATAGGGCGCTAAATTTTACACTGCGTTATCAGTGTAATCTGACACGTAAACTTTAGATACATTTTACTTAAAATGTTACAATTTGCGTTAGGGGTGTTTCTGCTTGCGGCGGCCCATATAATGTTTAAGATGTATAACCAGAAAAATCCCCTGCAGACAATGATCAAGTCTTAAAATTCATTTTCACTCTCCACAGCTCCTAACATCCGATTTCCCTCCCTACCCACATTTAAAGAAGTTTATGTTGTCCAAGGTACTCCTAACTAAAAATAATGTCCGCTCGATGCCCCCGACAAAGTCCCGAATGTAGGATATACTTTGTGCAGTCGCCAAGGTAAAATGTAGAAAACCGTATTAAATAAAGTAGGGCCTCTAGCTCGACGATATCACAATCAATCGTGCAAACCTTAGAATGTAAAACTAACACGATTGGAACTAATTTGGGATAATTGGATAGGCGAAATTTCTCAAGAATTTTAGAAATTTGTCTAATATTACCCCATATTTGCTTATCATCTTTAAAATTTTATTCAGAATTTATGATGCTGTCGAAATGTTGTGGGTAAGAATCAGCGCATGATAGTATCTAATGCAATATTGTTCACAACATATGAACAATATTCATATTTGAATGAAAATGTGTGAGTTTGCCTATAGTTTCTTCATTACTGAAACACTAGTACTAATCTCAGTTTGTCACTTTGCCTCGACCAAAATGAAGTCTTTTGATTGATTTACAGTTAAGTCAGTCAGGGTCATTTAAAATGTGCCCTGACTCAACTTAATGTTTATGAAGCCTTAGATTCACGAAAAAGTCAGGGGCATTTCAAAAGTGCCCTGACTCAAAAGTCGTCAATTAGAGAAATTTTAAGCATTTTGTCTCGTTTCTTCGGTACATTTACACAAAAATCAACATGTTTTCATAAAAATGAGTCCGATGAAAGAGGTATGCAATAATCATTGTGTTTTCGTTGTTTTTTTAGATGAGAACAATATTTCAAATTTTACACTATTCTATCATTTTGTAAAATTTCGGCTGTAAAAATTTCGATTTCGTTACATTTTCCTAATAATTACTCTCATCCAATTTTCCCAAAATAGTTCCAATCGTGTTAACTGTATTTCGTTCAACTTTGCCGAAGTGGTAACGATGTCTAATCGGTCCTCCCGACAAATCCCGCAAGTAAAATTGATTTCATGCGGGGTAAAATGTATTAAATGTAATATTTGTATTTCATGCAAATATAGCAGACTGAAGTCCAGGACTCATAGATTGATTCTCGAACTATCACAACAAAGAAAATATAAATCAATTCCTTCAGCCCAGTGCTTGTTATTACATGATTCCATATGATCCAATGGTAACTTCTTGATGTTGTCGCGGGCCGCATAGTCATCGCTAGACTGAAAATAAACCTGAGCTATATTCAACTTGATAACTTAGGGTTTGAAAAATGATAACATTACAGGTTTTACAAGGAATTACTCTTTTTAACAAAATTATCCATAAAAAACTCTAAAAATTTTATAAACCCCATAACAGTGATTTTGATTTATCGATACGCCACTTGATGATGATAATCGTTGCATTTTTCTACAAATTTTTCAACAAATTAAAGCTCATGATTGTCATTTTATTTATTTATTTTTATTTATTCCACCTTTTTTGGACTAAATATGTTCATAGCATTCCCATTTCACTAATAAGATTATATTTTGCATGTAAAACTAAAAATGTTGAGTGCATTCTATGCTGGAGAAAATAACATAGAAATATTTTTTAATCTTAACCGCTGGTGCGACTCAAAGAGCTGAACTCTGTATGATACTAACTAAGTTCAGGGGAAATTAACAAGAACGTCACAACGGCAATGCGATGGTCATTGTACGTAACGTACCAAGAAAAGGCTCAACACTCCCTCTTAAATTATCTCAAGGGAGTAAAGTTCAGATAGCACTGTTGCCGAAGAACATGAGTCGTTTCTAGGCAATAGCTTAATTGAAGCCCATCTGAACACAATATCAAGTTCATAAAATACAAATTCAGTAAGGTGTACAAAACGAAATCTCAAAAATTTTCAGAGTGAAAGTCATGAAGTTGACATGAGAGCAAAAATCTCAAAATCTGACGAATGAACTAACTATAACACGTATGTACAGTATAAAAACATTTCCAGAGGGGTGTAATATATCTTCTGACCACAAACAAAGTGAATGCTGTAATTCTAGAAAGCGCAAATGACTTCAAAACCCTCTATTGATATGCAAATTGCAGTGTAAAGAATATAGATATAGTAGTAGCATCCTTTCTAGTTTAAGTAGCAGTTCATGGCATTTAAAGGCATCAAGCCCATACGCAATTGAGTAACATATCAAAAAGTTACATAATAATAGGAGCCGAAGAAAATCACAGGAATGGTGACATTTAAAAACAGGGAATTAGAGAATTTGTTTTCGAATGTGACAAGCCTTGAAAAGAAAGTTTCGAAGTTACGTACACTAGTTTCATCAGAAGAACGTAATAAGCGATGAAATTTACAAGATAAAATTAGATGCGATAAGATATATATATATATATATATATATATCTATATCTATATCTATCTATCTATCTATCTATCTATCTATCTATCTATCTATCTATCTATATATATATATATATATATATATATATATATATATATATATATATATATATATATATATATATAGTAGATATGTATATTAATCCCATATTCGCATGACATTCCGTAACAAATATAATCCATCTCAAAGTTAATGAAACTTACACTCTTAGTAAAACCTTTCATTTAAGTGAATCATATCTTAACTCCTCTTTTTTATATTCAAAGCATAGACAGAAGAGAAGTATTTCTACTGTCTATGTTCAAAGGAAGGCAGAAAAATTGAAAACAAGGAATCATTTGGAAACTTTAAAATCGAAATTTAAACAATAGGTATCTTCTGGTTATTGGCAAGTTCGATCCAATAACATTTTTGGCCTTTTTGATACATTTGCTAACCATTTTTTTCTGCAAACATGTTTTACTTTGAGTTCAAGTCCACGCCTAAACTAGCCCTTTCCTTATTGCTAACCCCCTGTGTCAGCCAAACAAAACCCAAAACATTCAAGTACAATATTTACTTTATCGGTGTAATCCTATTTTATGTATACCTTTAAAATCAAGTTGACAAAGCATTGTGTGCGTTTGATGTGCTAGGTTAGAAGCGTTCAACAGTATTGGGGAAGTATTGGGGAAGTTGTTGAATTAAATTAAAAATAACTTAAAGCCCCTACCTTTTTACTGGCAGCAGGTATTTTAGCTAAAGCTTTATTAGCTTGCTAAACAAATTTTGATACCGCCTTATCACACCTTTTTCATGATGGCAATGTAAGCCCAGATATTAATCGTCAATGACAACTTCTATGTTTCTACCATTTAACACTCTTTCCCCATCTTTTTCTGAGACCTTCACATTCCGGAATACTATTACATTTGTCTTGTCAATTTGTACACTTATTTCCAATTTTTTACTGAATGCCCCTTACATGTTGATCAATATAATGAAAATTCACAACTGCAATAGCAAAAATTGTGACTTCGTCAGCACTACACACAATAAATTTATAACTATACCGATTTACCATATTGCAAGAATTAACATATCATTTAATTCTTCAATAAAGAAATAAAACGCAAAGGACTAATAATCATGCAACCCTGCATTACACCAAGAGGACAGTCGAAATCATTCAGAAGTTTGGACTTGGATTTTATGCTTTCGAAAAATCCTCAACAAAAGAATATAGTTTTCCTTTTCACGCGCTCAGATATTTCTGTATTATGGCATGCAAAACAAAAATGCTATTTATTGTACTGTGATTTTTATGGATCTTCTTGCCATCTGATTTGAACTAGATTTGTCCAGTTCGGAATTGAAGTGAAAATCTCATTAAAATGTTAAAAAAAGGGGAATTCCCCTACGGTTTTTTATTAAATCATTCGTATCACCTTCTGTCAATTAAGGTACATTAAGTCCAGTTTCCGTTTGTTACTGAAATGTACGGATTCAAAAATAGAATTAAATAACACCAGTAGAGGGAGACTAACATCGGCAGTAATTTTTCTACATCAGGTTTGCCGTCATTACCTAGTGGCTAACATGATTTTTATCCTTTCAGACTCAAAGAGATTTCCTCATGATAAGTTGAATTACTCTTTTTCAAAATACCATCTATTATACAATGGAAATATGCCGCTGAGAATATCTCCACAAATAATAACTATGATCTCAAAGATTGTTCTCGTATACTATTGATTGCTCTAATCAAAACAGATCATATAGGGACAAAGTATTGTCACAATATTCAAGGTCTCTGCAACCACCATTCACGTTTTTTTCTGTCTTACTAACGTTTGAGCAGATACAATTTGAAAAAAAAGTGATTTTGGAGAGCCATGAAACGTTGAGGCTGTGTTAACAATTAAAACAGTATGTTGTGTTTGACATGGTATCATCATTTGACTCTCACATCGTTCTTTGTTCATTTTATACTTCCTGTGATTCTGAAAGCAATACTGTATGCAATCAGTGTCATTAAAATATACCATGATCGTCTATTGATGAGTGACTTCGAAATCATTTACTTTGTCAACCAATAGTGGTCTACGTAATTGTGTAAATATTTCCTTCAGCAGCTTAAGATTATTTCTTGATATGTGTTTCCCTTCTTTGAGATGATAGAAGATATCTGTAGCAGACTTCAGTTTAGAAGAGTCCACCTTGTTGATATATTTATGTCCGAGTACATCTTTAATTTTTTTCACGTCTTCTTCGTCGAGATCATCTGACAGCTGATTAAACATTACCAAAAGTGGATCCACCTCTGCAGTAAAATTGTGGAAATATCAAAAGTGTCATTTCATGTATATACAATTATTATCATGTATCATATGCACAAAGGTTTGTTCCAGCTTAACAAATAGCATAGGAATATGTTCTTTAGTCGTTCTACGCTATGACAACCAACACCTATCTCATCATCCCCGCCAACATGTTATCCCTGACGGCATATAAAGTCCTAAAAGTAAGTTTTAATTATTATATCGCATGCCACTTACCACTGTTTTCCCCATGAATACTTCTTTCCGTAATCTGAAGAGAAACAGTAATTTCACTCATTAAGCTTTTCGGATGTAAACAGTTAGCAGCATTCGTTTTAGATTGTTAGGTTTTTCCTCTGTTTGGTGTCATTGTTCTGAAATACATGTCGTATATTTCCTAATTTCCATCATCTGTGACACATTCGTATAGCCAGTCAAAAATCATCCGAGATATTTTTAATGGCCAGAAAAACATTTTTCATATATATTTTCTTGCCGTTCATAGTTTGTTTGTTTGTTACTGACAGCGCCCTACGTTATGTATGTCAGGATTACTGGGAATTTGAGAAGTGCGTGATTTATACCATCTCCATGTTGCAGCTTTAATTTTATCAGAGGAATATTTATGACGACTGAATAGCTCCATTGAAGCACGAAAACTGTGTCCATGTAAGCTCAAATCGTATGAAATCTAGAATTCTTTTATTGATTACGTAAAGGCAAGCATATGAAATTAAATCCTTTCGTCTCATTGTCATTTGATTTCAAAACACTAGGTGCTAATCCTCTTCTTCAAATTTTGATAAAGCGTTCATCCTGCAGTGATTAATTCCTAGTAGCCAATCCATGACTTTCCTTATAGTTTTTGACGTTATGTTTCTCAGCGCTATCGCTTCTGATTATATGTATCACGATCGGAACTAATTTGGGATAATTGGATGGTCAAGTAATGTATGTTGAATCTGCAAATGTAATCTCATCTGCCTTTCTTTTTAGTTACACACGTTTTTATGAGTAACTTCTAATGTTGCTACATGCAGCTATAGGACACCTAACACCTTTGAGAAATTTGAAAGATATAAAGATCCAATCATCTCAAATTAGTTGCAATAGTGTTATGTACACATTGTTGTTAACACGACCTCATTTCCTGATCTGGCTTAAGGTAGGGAGCCAACGCAGACTATATGCAACGAAATATACGGTTTTTAAATGCAGGAATTGATTGTAAACGGGCGTTTGCAATACTGTGATTTGGTCTTCCTACAATTTTGCACTTGTGGTAAAATTTCACATCAAATCTTATACATATCATCTTTGACTAGGCCCCATAGGAAAGACCGAGAATTTTGTGCACCTTCCGATGGTGTTAGATACAGGACTACACTGTGAAAATCGAGTTCGTCAACACATGTTTCTAAAGTACGAAAAGTTCGCAAAGTCTGACATACGTACATTGAAACATTCTACGTAATGTTGTGACACTTCTCTTTGCTATGGAATAAAATGCAAGGTATTTGGACTTAACAAAGATTACAGTCTGTAAATTCCATTACCTACACCAAGTCAAATACACAGATAACTTAAGATCAGGCATTATACAATTTACTAGACAGAATACAATTTTATGACACAATCATCAGAAACACAAGCACATGGTTCTGCAAGAATGAATTTCAGTACCTCTACACAGCAGCCGTGCAAGACGGTTTAAGGACAAACATTTGGCACTACCAAACAACGTATAATCCCTGGAAAAGACTGAACTTGTAACGTCACTGAAGTAAATATTTTTAAAAATCCACGATGTCGTTCAGTGATTTAAATTTAATTTATACTTATTGTTACGAAACGAATTACTTGACAGTCAATTTCAATAACTTATCATTTTTTCGTTACCTGGTACAAATGCTGAAATGTTTACTGTTTGCATTTCTATGGTTAAAAGTTTTGTCAATTATTTACAGTGTCTTGGAGTGTCATTTGAGGGTCTAGAACATTTTTTGTGACAAGATAATTAACTGATCCCTTTGTTAATAACTTTAAGAGTCCGTACAGAAAATAGGGCTGATAAAAGATACTTTTCAATGTTTTTAATGAGGTTACGAGCTCAGCTTTGTGCAGATCATTAATTGTTTCAAAGCCCACAATACTGGCCCTCAACTTTCTGTATACAGAACGATATGCTGAACGAAAATACATACGACACGGTAAAAGACAGCCGGATGATGTAAAAAGTACACAAACTGCTACTTACAATATCCCCAGTGTCTCTGAACGTCACTTTACTTGGAACGCTTTCAGACTGAAATAAATTAAAACAAAACTTATAGCTTTTTTGATGAATAAATTAAATAGGATATGTTTTTTTCAGTATTTGACCTTGCTTCTATAGTTGTGACATAGACTACATATGAATACATCCAAACGTGCATAACGACTGGGACTAAAAGTCCGGTGAAGAGTAAAACTGACATTTTTATTGCTTGTTTATTTCGACGATTAAAATGCTCAAAAAGATCTGCATCGGAATTTTTCAAACTTAGCGACTAGTTTCGAATAACGGCCCTAGCGACGCCCTTGGCAACAAAGATACAAATCTTCGTTATTCTCGGCAAATGTCGGGTATGACGTCAGTTGGAGGATATTGGCCGCCTGCGCTATTCACGTCAGAGCTTTTGTGTGCTAGTGCTTTCTCCAAATCCATTGTAAAAAGTTGTAACAATGCCTAAGCGTTGTGTTGCTATGCATTGTTCTCATTCAGTATCAAAATTGTTTCAATGGCCGAAGGATGAGGATCTGGCCTGAAAATGGACCGAATTTGTAAAAGCAAAGCGAGTTAATTTTACTCCTGTAGCCACGAGCGTACTTTGCTACAAATATTTCACTGACGATTGCTTTGCCAACCGCATGGAATACGATTTTCCAGAAGATAGGCCCTTTTTTGGCAGGTATCGCAAGCTGGTAGATAAATACAATATCTCTCTTCGACAAATGATCACTGATGGCATCGGTGACATTGGGCCTTAGTTAGTGACCACTACCTATCTGACTTACAGATTGATATATGGCGGGTGCCACATGTGGGGCAGGATGCGCTTACTATTTTCGAAACACCTGACATCACTTCTTGGTCTTTTGGCCAGAGGTCCATATATCTTTCTTTCATGAATTTGACTTTGTTTGTACCGTCTATTTACTGTCTGTTCTGTGCTGTTTTGTGTCTATGTTTACAACTATTGTCTTACAAATTTTGACCTAGTGTTATTGGATTATGGATTGGTATGATTGCGATTATTTTTATAAGATTCTTAATAAAACTAGTGATTTACTAGGTTATTTTTGTGGTGTAGTTCTACCCAACGAGTTTTACGTAACTGAAGACAACAAACGACTGCTTTCCAATCATTTGTACTTGGCCAAACCATGTGTTGTACATCTTATAATATAATGATGTACTTCACGGCATACGATATCACACCGTTCACACTTGACGACGTATTCAATGTACAAGTTACATCTACAACAGACCTAAGCTTACATTGCCGAAGAAATTCATATCTAATATGTTCTGTGGAACATATTAGAAATTCACAGTTGCATTTAAAACCTTGGGCGGTAGAATGTTTAATTGAAAAAAACATATGTACCTTAGCTCGCCACGCGTAGCAGGGTTGTATGTCTAACGGCTAAGCGTAGCCGGGCCGTATGACTTTTTATGACTTTGTGCAGTTTTTATTTCGGTATTTCTTTTGTAGTTCACAAAATTCACAAATACTTTGGGTCACTGGCTGTAACGTTTTTTTTTTCTTTTATAAACCAGACTGATGCTCGTTGCAGATGCCGTTCCCACAATTCAACTTCGTCCATCTCCTAGTCCTACTACTATTACTACTAGTAACCTACACAAGGGTGCCCACTTTAGCCCACCCACTCCCCGAGATATGCACGATAAACGTCATCGTTTGGAGTGTTCCCGAACTATATTTGCAATTTGATGGTAAACAGCGTAAACAAACAAAATTGCTGCCGCTCTCCGCCTGCGGAGCGATGTCGCCGACGTCGAAATTAGAAGGGTTTTGAGGAAAACGGATATTTCGGGTTGCTAAATATGGAGATAACATGTTGAGTCTTGTAATGTTTTCCATTGGTGTTTCTGTTAAAGTTATTGCATTTTTTTCAAATAATCTCTAGTAAACATTCTGCCGTTCTAGTAAACATTCTGCCGGTCTATGTCCGAACAGGTAGAGCGAGTGGCGTGACAGCGATGTCTTGCGGGCGACGCCAGTTGACATGGTAACTCCCAGTGTAAACAAACAAAATGGCGGCTCCTCTCCGTGCCGTAGGACGACCGAACGTCCATACATTTAAGTCATAGTGCACACTCATTACTTAGAATTGATTTCAAAAGCAACTTCTGAATAACATTGAAAACATGTTTCCGTGACTTAATCTCCGAACCTTATAATTGCATCATAGATCAGTTGCTCACACGATTCCTTGCTCGCCTGTATTGCAGCATCTTGCTCAAAGATTTTTCGACTGGCGTCCTCAGACCTACATTAGGAAACCGCCTACGTTACGCAATTCGGAATTTAAATACCCATTGATTGATCATGGCTAGTCACAACTTCTGATCTCCTTGATTGAATCCGCTCTTGTCGACTTAATGATGGACCTGGTCAACTGCCTTCCTCGATAAACAAATAACTTTTTAAGTATTTGTTTTTGTGTTTTTTCTTAAAATATATTCAAAGATGCAATTTCCATTTTCCCTCTGTCACATTACATTTTTTCAGTTTCGATATTTAGCATCAGAGAATGGTTGGTTGGATGGATGTTCTTCTTCCTAAAAATACTTGGTCTCATTTGCTAAAACACCATGAGTAATATTTTGATTGACTTTTGATATTGATATCTCACGGTAAAAAGAGTGTCGTTCATTTCTTGATTATCAATAAAGGTGGACAAGAACACAATCTAAAATGCCGTGTTGAAACTATACAAAAGTAGCCGCTGGCATAATAATAAATCTGAATATTATGATCAATAGTCTGCTGAAAGAAAATTAACACATGGTTCTTGATTATAATGATAAGGTATAAAGATATAATATGACCAAAAAATCACCTTAGCCGGCAATCAAAGATTTATAAACAAACTTAGATGGGAGAATTATCTAACGTCTATCAATACCTTCATTGAAGTCCAATTAACATTTAAAGCCGGGTCTCATATGTATTGGGTCTGCACTTGTTCTGGAACAGAAGATGAAAGTGTCGAACTTTTTTATTTTTAAAGGCAAACAGTTCGCAACAGAAAGACAAATTAAAGTTAATGACAAAGACTGAAATATAGTTTTTACAATAACCCAAACGGAATTCGAACCCCCCACACACTCACGGCAACATCGCCTAGCTGCTAGACCTCACAAAAAAAACCAGTCGGCTACCGTTTCCAACCCAAAAGAGTTGGTCACAGCAACCGACTTAGATGTTACAATCCTGTGCGTGACCGAGCAACACAGTGTGCATGGAGCAGACGACTCACAGACAGAGTACAAACACACATATAGTAATCGGAAAAGCACGAAGCTTTTTACTGAGCTATCAGACAGACTCTGGGACAAGTAAATATCTACCAGCAGAAACTGTCCACTCAGATTAAAGAAAAATATGTTTTACTATAACCCGAACGGGATTCGAACAACTGAATGAACTTAACTGACGCAAGAATAGAAGAGTATATAGGTTGTCCATGAAGGCTCTTCAAAGTATTACAAGAATGATTTCTTTGACAAACTTCTCACATAATTGATGCAGGGTAATATAGATATAACCTTTCATTTTAATAACTGTTCATTTTCATTTTAGCATCGTAACAGTCACCTCTGTATAGTTATTGCGTAGCATTTCATCATCTCTGCCATTTGATTCCCTTGTCGCTGCTGTGTGCGATTTGCTGCTCATATTGTTTTAGTGAGCCCCTGTTTTAAAAGGGCATTCATGAATGAATGAATGAATGGATGAATAAATAAATAAATAAATAAATAAATAAATAAATAAATAAATAAATTAATAAGTAAATAAATAATAAATAAATAAACAAATAAATAAATAAATAAATAAATAAATAAATAAATAAATAAATAAATAAATAAATAAACGAATACATAAAAAGATGAACGGCAAGTAACATTCATGAAATACAGGGGAATGTGATCAAGTTAGAGATCATCGTTGAAATGTATTTGCAATTCCTGCTCTAAGGGAGATTATTATGTCTAACTTTGATTCGTGGTATAAAGCTACATGTAAAATGTCATTCTCTAAGGTTTGGCTTAATGCTGTTACTTAATAAGCGGATTTTAAACGCGCATATTAATAACTCTCCCCCAATTTAAACTAGATTCTGAAGCACAGATTCCGTATGAACATAGGACCGAATTCAATGTCGAAAGGTACCTAAAGACACTTACCACTCTTTCATCTGTTGAGCGTTTCGATTCAATTAATTTGGCATCCTCCTTCGGTTCCTGTGCCGCAACCTATATCAACAGTAATATCATTGATGTGTTTGACAAAATTGTTAAAAATCGCAGATGAAGTATATATAAAGCGAGACTAGATATGGCCGTAAATGAACTCTATTATTTACACAATGCATTTCGGATATCGATGGGCTTCAGAAAAACAGGAGTAAGTGTTGTAGACGAGAGTGCGCAACCCAATGAGTTAATAGAAAGTAAAAATAGTTTAAGAGACCCGCCAGTTGGTTGATAACTATTTGACCAAAAAGGTAAAACCGGTCGAAGGTGTCCAGTAAGGAACTACAACAGACCTAACCATACATTGCCGAAGAAATTCTTCTGTGAAAAGTATGAGAAATTTACTCTTGCATTTAAAAACGTGAGTGCTGGAATGTTTCACTGTATGCCTTGGCTTGCCATGCGTAGCAGGGCTGTATGTCTTATGGTTAAGCGTACGCCTCATTGTGGAAGCGTAGCCGGACCATATGACTTTTTATATCTTTGTGCAGTTTTTAGTCCCCTATCTTTTTGAAGCTCACAAAATTCACGAATACTTTTGGTCACTGGCTGTAACATTTATTTTTCTTTTAAAAACCAGGCTGATGTTTGTTGCAGATGCCGTTCGAACAATTCAACTTCGTCCATCTCCTATAGTCCTACTAATCGATATCAGGGTGCCTACTTAAGCCCACCAACTCCGCAAGATTTACACGATAAACTTCATCGGATTTAGAGCGTTCCCGAACTATTTTTGCCATTTGATGGTAAACAACGTAAACAAACAAAATGGCTGCCGCTCTCCGCCTGCGGAGCGATGTTGCCGACGTAAAAGTTTGAAGGGCTTTGAGAAACACCGAAAAGTTTTAGGACAATAATGAACTAAACTGACGCAAGAATAAAAAAATATATACGATTTTCATGAAGGCTCTTCAATACATTACAAGAATAATTTCTTTGACAAACATTTCACTTAATTGATGCATAGTAAAATAGATATAACCTTGCTTTTGATAACTGTTACTTTTTATTTTAGCAACCTTACAGTCACCGTTTGCGTGGCATTTCATCATCTCTGCAATTTAATTTCTTGTCGCTTCTTAGTGGGATTTGCTGCCCATATTGTTTTAGTGAACCCCTGTTCGAAAAGGGATGCCATAAATAAATAAATAAATAAATAAATAAATAAATAAATAAATAAATAAATAAATAAATAAATAAATAAATAAATAGACGAATACATACAAAGATAAACAACAAGTGACGTTCATGAAATACACGGGAATGTGATCAAGTTAGAGAACATCGTTGAAATATATTAAATATTGTAATTCCTACTCTAAGGGAGATTGTTATGTCTAACTTTGTTTCATGGTATAAAGTTACATGTAAAATGTCATTCTCTAAGGTTTGGCTTAATGCTGTTACCTGATAAGAGGATTTTAAATGCGCAAATTAGTAACCCTACCCTAATTAATACTAGATTCTGAAGCACACAGATTCCGTATGAACATATAGGACCGAATTCAATGTCGAAAGGTACCTAAAGACACTTACCACTCTTTCATCTGTTGAGCGTTTCAATTCAATTAATGTGGCATCCTCCTTCGGTTCCTTTGCGGCAACCTATATCAATAGTAATATCATTGATGTGTTTGACAAAATTTTAAAAAATCGCAGATACACCTACTTCTAGTAATGAAGTATATATAAAGCGAGACTAGATATGGCCGTAAATGGACTCTGTTATTTACACAATGCATTTCGGATATCGATGGGTTTCGAAAAAACAGGAGTGATTGTAGTAGACGAGAGCGCGCAGCCCGATGAGGTAATAAAAAGGAAGAATAGTTTAAGAGACCCGCCAGTTGGTTGATGACTGTACTAGTGGACCAAAAAGGTAAAACCGATCGGAGGTGTCCTGTAAGCAAGCTAATTTGAAGTGTCCGAGATAACAGATTTTCGTTGCCCTGATGGTATGTGACGCTTAATTATCTGAATAGCTTTCATTAGCTAAGGTGTCGATGAAGAGACAGTTCGCCTCAGCCGCCTGGGTGACGTGTGAAGTAATGTGAACCCAAATGGTCGAGAGCTGATCAAAGTGTAGAGGGGTACAGCGATACCTCAGTGCAGGCTGCATAAAACGGACATTTCTGCGTGTTCAGTATACGTAGACACTAACTGTGATGGCGGCTTCTTTACTAAAATGATGACGTTATACGTTGATAGAGAACAAAACTAAGAAACGGCAGAACTTGCGAGTTAACTAACGGATTTTCCAAAAAAAGAAGGTTTCTCTTTAAATCGGAAGTATTTTGGCCTTCCTATTTATATCATCACAAATTTCGCGTAAGATTTGGAACTCTTACTCTCCAAGCAATTACTTACAAGAAAGCATCGCTCATTTATCTTTCGCACTGCCATTCACCTAAATTACAGAGATCGTCTCTGCCGATCCCAAGCACTAATTATTTTAAACAATTAAACACAATTGATAAGAGAAGATAACAGCTTTCGGCAAATGTGTCACCATGTATGTGATTTTATCACATAATCATCAGAATTTCCATCAAATTATACTGCAACACAGACAAACATAGCCAGATTCGCAACGGGTAATATTGTTTAAAGTGTGAGTCCTGCTACATTTTGTGACTTTTTCGTTTGACTTGGGGCGTATAATCTAGTTCTGGTTGTCAATGAAATTGGTATTAATAAAACAAACATTTACACACACACTGAAGCTTATTTAAGCGGCTTTTAGACGGTTGTATTATGTTATTTCGACGAAAACACGGGAAAAGTTGCACTTTTCGATTTCAATCATGGCGACATTTTCCGGAAATTGCCGAGCTCGCCCCGTTTTAGCGAAAGTAGCTGTGACGTCACTAATAGAATGGGTAGTGGTGACTTCGTGCATTGACTATGGAGATAGTGATAATTTCAAGAGTGAAAGCAGTGCAACTGAGAATGTCATCGTCACAGAAGATATGACAAAGCTGTTCAGAATTTACAGGCCTGCAAATTTTAACAGTCGGGACCTTAACCTAAACGAGAACAAGAGTGGAACTCTTGATGACCGTCGCGTCTGTGACAAGCACACCGTGACCACAGTCAAACACACCAGTGCGCTACCGTACACACAACCGCAAGCTACCAAAATATGAATAAAAGTCCGGAGTTGCCATCCCACCTTATTATTACTTCTCAACACAAATTGCCTCGTACAAAATCTATATATAAAAATTTGAATTACGCCATGACGCTTTTAGATAAATGTAGTAGAGATCAAGTTGAAAATTGTCCACCGTTCATAACACACATCTTTCCTATCAACAGCTGGAAGTGGAACAGGCTTAGGGTCATGTTAGCATAAACACCAAAGGTAGTATTCTCGCCGCAAAATCTTCAGTTTGGCGTTATAAAACCTCACATGAACATTGGCACTTTTAAAAATATGTGACCGTAAAGACATGTCTAGCCAAATTCTCGGGAAGAGATAAATTAAAATTGACATGATGTAAATATCGGGCACACTGGCACCCGAGGCCGGGCGGCTCAGCTGGCCATTTCTGTGACGGAGTGATCAGCTATGCTTCCGCAGGTTTTTTTCTTGATTAAGTGTCAGCGATATAAAGCACAGTGTTCATTGTTTCATGACTGCGAAATTCTCAAAGAAGCTAAAATATTTTAGGGGAGACTTAGTCGAGCAGAAGGGTACAGATGACGACAACGCGACTGCTTCGTCAACAGTATAAACTTCTGTGCTACACGTTGTGTCACTGTTACTGGCAGCGCCGTGCTGTATTATACACAACCTATCGTTCAGTCTCGCAAAGAGTCAGTCAATAAATACGTACACTTTTTAGGAATATAAAATTAGATATCTCCTAACGTTACTAATTATAGAGTCACACATGCATGAGATCTAGTACTTGTATTCATTTATTTATTTACAATCACTTTCGTAAAGCAGCTGAATCGGCGATCAGTCTTGGGGGATGTAAACACGGCTATACTTCTCCGCGGCTCCCGCATCCTTGACATGTTTTGGGCAACCTGTCGCAGTCTTACTGCTGTTCTCGCTCTTGTCCACAGTTGATGATGATACACGCGAATGCTTTCTGGTGACAATGGTCGTAATGGTACGGCATTGCGATTACATAATCGATGTAGTAACTCCAGGAATTAAAGTCTATCTTACCGTACATCTGGCTTCCGAACCGTGTTTATTCGACGCGAAGTCACGGCACTCGAAAATGTGCACCGCATAAAACGCTTGTCTGAATGCCTCTTTTCCGACCCTTTCTTGTAATTTTGGCAAATGCGGCTAATACGGCATCCTACAATGCAATAAACTGACAATAGCTGCGGTTCCTTCAGCCACCAAAGGCGTAACTTCTCACCATGTTGAAGCCACAGCGGTAAGCATTGCTATGGCCGAGGTGAACACACTCACTCGTACGTTCTATTAGATACGTCATTTCCGTTGGCAATGCCCGCGAATTCCGAAACGACCCGAATGGCAGCTAACTTCAAAGTCGCACAACATATTGCATTTTTATAATATTTAACATCGTCGTTTCATTGGGGTGATGCATTTATTTGATAAAGTAGGGGTGGCAAAATCATATAGCATGGCTCATTTTAAGCAAAATTAAATTTGAATTTATGCGGGACATACACTTTAAGGCATTAAGCGGTTACGTAACCCATCCATGTTAGCCTCGCCTCAGGTTGCTCTCGCCTCTCTTTTCCGAAGAGTGCCGAACATGCACCCTTCGGTAATTTTCGGATTTTCGCCAATTGTTAAGCGAAAGTATGTTCGGCATTTTTTGTGTTGTTGTCGTGTGGTGCTGTGCGGAATTGACGTGCTGGCGAATACGGGAGTGTTTTGAGCTTCAGGAAAGTGAGTTTTACCGTTTTAAAAATTCCTCTCATATTTTTAGGAATATATAATGAGTGTGTTTGAACCAAATTTGAAAGTCTTTTATCGATACTGTATGGTTTTACTCAATGGTTTACGGTCAGTCATACAGTCTTTTACACGTGCGTCAAGGTAGGACATGTTTATGAATCTGCTGGCGTGTTATGTTTTGATTGGCGTGAAGCGGTGTTTCTTGCCTGAGAGCTCACAAAGTAACTATGGTTGCTACGCGACTGGCAGTACGACGCCATCTCGTCGTATGTTTCGCATAATCTCGTGCAATTATCAACCACAAACCAAGCCTCCAAAAAGTTTAACACCTCTGATGCTCATTTTAATATGAAAAGCAAATAGTCTACCGAGACGACCATGGAACAAAAGGCATGCTGCGTTTCCAGTCTGTCCATATTTGTCTGTGACTGCAACCAAAACAATTGTCGAAAGTTACTGCTCCTTGGCCCTTCGTACCTATAGACTCACCAATATAAGTAAAACAATCAACACAAACAAGTTATGTTGATAGGACTACAAAAGAATGTTACTCTAAAGTGTTGGTCGCTCGGAGCTACCGCGTATTCTGTTCAGGCTGCTGATGTTTTTTATGACCGCTAAGTTGACCCTCGGTATTCGGTGGTACACCTGCATGTTGGTTAACTTCAGCTTCGGTTAAAACACTGGCGAATCTTGGCTTTACACTTACAGATTTACCTTACTTGGAAGTAAGTTGTACTTTGGTCTTGTAGTCGTGGCTATGCTGCGCCGACGTCGCCAGTTGTAAATTATCTTGCTTTGCTGACGACAAACTTGTATTCCGGATAACAAAAATCATCCTCACTCTGCGATAAGTACATGCGATATTCTTTGTCATGGTTTTTATTGGAAATGTCACCCATGTTACGATAAATAGCACCGAACCAAGGTGAAATGAAATTTTTAAGACCACAATTTTTTGGGTTTTTTTTCAATTAAATTAGTTAAAGGGAAACCTAAGTCCAGCGACTTTGACAGTTTATCCCTTCCAAAATCACCCTTGAGTAAAATGCAGCTCAAATTTGCAACATAATTGCACGCGCTGACGACTACGGCACGACGAAAAGAGAACTTGAAGTAGACGACATTTATGGAAATGAGCCCGGAATTCCATGGGCGCGAAAGGGCTCATGGGAGAAGCGTGCGTGACGTCATTGGCGATACAGACGATTGTAGCTTGCAGCTGGAGGAGTACTGTGAACAGTTCAGCGCGTTCGTGAGACGACTATGGAAAGTTCGGACAGCGATATTTCTGACATCGAGGATTACTTTCCCTGACTGAAATCAAACCATACTAATTTGAACCTGTCCAAGATATGTAATAATTAGAAAGCATCTCAAAACATCGTTCATATCTTGGTTGCTTGCGTTTTGTGTATGATTCAGCGGAGGGAGTCACTGTGCTTGTACAGACCCCGAACTGGATTGGAGAGACTGAGTGACCCTGCGATCCTTCAACGCTACGTTTCTAAAACAGATTTATCTGTATCAGTCGCTTAAAATTAATTTTTGGTTCGTGAATGATACGGAATGATTGACTGATTGTATGTGTTACCGTGTAAATCGAGCTTGGCCAGATCTTTAAGGTTGCGAAATCTCCGATATGTATCAGAAAATATTTATTCGCGATTTGACAAATCTATTATAGTGTCGTCTGTTTTTCGAAGCTGGTGTCGAACTTAGGAAGTCGGACTTACTCAGATCTACAAAGTGATGAAATCGCCGATATAATGAATATTTTCCCGCTATTTAAAAAAATAGTATCGTCTTAAAGCTTGTTGTAAGGAATATATTTCATACAAGACCAGCCCAAACTCCCGATGATTTCCGATATGTCCTCTGTTCAAGTCCCGATCGCCAAGTAAAAATGTTTACATGTAAAGAATGTAATTTGTGCAAGGGCCTCCCGAGTCCCGATGATATCCGATCGGCCCTCTCGACGAAGTCTGTGTGCTCGGACAGAGGTATTCGGGTGGTCAGATCTGTTAGGTGGTGAAATCTCTAGTCTTATATACATCGGATATTTACCCACGATTTGACAAAGTATCGTCTAGTGTCAGAGTTAAAGTCCTAAGTCGCCGATATTTATCGGATAAATATCCGTGATTTCGTAGACCCGGCATGCCAACACTACACAGTGCAAGTAAATCTAGGATCGTCTGGTATCGATATTAGCCTAGGAGTTCCGGCGCAATTGATATTTCTCGGGTAAATATAATATCGGCGATTTCTCACACCCGGCGTGCCGAGACACAGTAGGCAAAGAGTCATTCCAATATCTTGTAATATCAATATTACAAGGTATAGTCCCGAAATTGCCTATATTTATTGGTTATATATCGGCGATGTGGCAGACCCGGGATGTCAAGATAAGAGACGCTTTGTGTAGTTTCGTCTTCGGATTTTAGAGTCCCGAAATCGCCAATATTAATATTTATCTGGTTAAAACCGGCGATAGTAGGCTGACTCAGCATGTCAAGATACGAACCGCATTGTGTAGTATAGTCTTGTATCGGTATCAGAATCCCGAAATACCTTATAAAACAATCATCCTGAAAGAATTAGAACATAACGTTGTATCTTTTACAGATTTTTAAACTCGCCCGACTTTCTTTAGCCACTGTCTTCGAAAAAGCTGTTCTGTGGGAAGACGGTAAAAGCTGACTCCGTTTGTTCTTCCCTGAGTGATTTTTGCACTCAACTGAACAACAGTTAACTATTTTTTATGCTACTGAGCATTAAAGAGTCGTAACGTGCAGAACTGCACTCCTGCAGTCATAGACTCCAATGCTTTGGTAGGCTGTCACACACGTTCGTGTATCGCCGATGACGTCACGCATGCTCCTCCCATGAGCCCTTTCGCGCCCATGGGATTCCGAGCTCATTTCCATAAATGTCGTCTACTTCAATGTCTCTTTTCGTCGCTCCGTAGTTGTCGGCGCGTGCAATTATGTTGCAAATTTGAGCTGCATTTTATTCAAGGGTGATTTTGGAAGGGATAAACGGTCAATGTCGCTGGACTTAGGTTTCCCTTTAAGGGTCAAAATTGGTAAATACTCATTAACATAAAGAAATGGCATAATGTTTTTGGTATTGCACTGCAGTACAAGTACCGGTAGTAAGCGCACTTCGATGCAAGTAAACTGTGGTACATATGTAATAATTATTATTACATATGTACCACAGTTTACTTGCATCGAAGCGCGCGCGTACTACCGGTATTTGCACGAGTGCTGCGGTGTATTCGGCGGCAGTCCTTTCACGAGCGAAGCGAGTGAAAGGACAGCCGAATTCACCGCAGCACGTGTGCAAATACCGCTAGTACGGCGCGCTTGCACTCACAGGCCATGGGGTTCTGTTATTATTACATATGTTCTATCTTTTATTTGCATCATTTATCGAGAGAATCGACGATAGTTGTGCGTACTACTTGTCTGCCAAAGCTTCAGGGCGACCTTGCGGAGTTATATAACATTGACATACTGTAATGAGGCATCGAATCAGATTTCACTTTTCATTGGTCAACGCCGCCACACCCTCCATTTTGATTGGCTAAACTATTGTTTACTTGTTTATCACGGATGACGTAAGAGGAACGTCGGAGGGCTTGAACTCTGCTTGCGATCGCTCACACCATGGATGTAAAAAATAGACATCCATGCTCACACATACGTACGTAGCAACATGCCATAGATTGCCAAACTAAGAGAACTTTGAACGTGGAACGCTTTTGATTTTTTCACATTTTGAGCTTGAAATTCTTCTAAATGATCGATACAAATAACAGTTCGAAGATTTTTATGGGAATTAAGTAAGATATGGCAAACGTAACTTGTCGAACGATCAAATTTCAGTGTTCACCGCGCCGTGGCACGTCCCGGGCGGGGGCACGTCACAGAAGCGCTTACTCAGTCTCTGTTATCAATAGCGTGTAGGACGTACACAAGCACAGAATAAACTGCATGCAAAAGTGACTTTTTATTGTAAACAGGGAATATCCGGTGGGAAAACTACTGGCAAAAACGTATGTTAACTGTTTAACTGGCTCCGCTGCGCCCGCAGTTACGTGTGTTGGGCGATGTATAATGGTCGCCGTGGTACGGCGGCCACCGTGTATCTATGGAGCTAGAAACGGACGTCGCCCGTTGTCGATGTTTTTGCTTCGCTGACAAACAAACTGCTCTTCCGGATAATAAAAATCATCATCATCACACTATAATAAGTACATGCAATTTTCTTTGTCGTAGTTTTTAATCGGTAATGTCAAGCATTTTACTATAACAAGCATCGAACCAAAGTGAAACGAAATCTTGTAGATGACATTTTTTGTGTTTACAAACATAAATAGTTCCGGGTCAAAAGTGGTAAATACTCATTAACATAAAGGAATGGCATAATGTTTTCGGTATTGCACTGCAGTGCAAATACCGGTAGTACGCGCGCGCTTCGATGCAAGTAAACTGTGGTACATATGTAATAATAATACGGAATACGAAAAAAACATCGATGTGACGCTTGTATATCTTAAGGAGTTACGTAAATTTTCGGAACGAACTCGAAGGTGGTTACATTACCCTCGCTTCCGTTGGCATTGCAACCCGGGTACTGTCGGGCGCCACGTAACACAGCATTCGTGTTGTTGAGATTCAGTCGATTTTTGTTCTCGACTAATAACGTATAATGTAAAATAATGTATTTTTTTCCTATTTAATTTTAAGGCCTATGCTATTTTTGAAATTGTGTATAACTTAGTGAAATGAACGTGTTTTGTGAGGTCATTTGGCATGCCTTTTGCTCCGATTGCCTAAATTTAAGCTCCGTATTTACTACACAAATGTAAGCTCCATGTTCATCGCTCACGCCACCAACGACTAGAAATGATTGAACCGCCATTAATATTATTCCAAAAGTAGTCCAGAAGTTTAGGCGCAGAATTGTTGTGGAAAACTCTGGTTATTTTGCAAGAAATGATGAATTCTTGGCCGGTGCATGTAATAATTATATTATTCTCCAATATTTTTCTTCGTTCCTCTTGGAAAATACTCGTGACATTATGGCCGTGTCACCACGAGTCGAAGACAAGTGGTAACACGAACATTCCTTCAGTAGTATTTTTCTTCGCCGAACGAAGATTAGGGAATAATATCAAAATGTACAACACGTTTATTTTAAACACGATTGGAGCTAATTAAGGATAATAAGATGGTGAATTAACGTCTGTCTGATATGCAAAAGTAAGCTCATCTGCTTTTCTCTGTATGTTAAGCTTACACTCTTGCTTTTATTAGTAATTTGTAATATTGCAACATTCAGCCATACGGCACATAACATTTTAAAGAAATTGTAAAAATATGGAAACCCAATTATCGCAAATTAGTTCCAATTGTGTTTTATATATGTTATGATAAACTGACAATAACTGGAATATTAAATGTATTTTACGTAAAATTCTAAAGTTGCGGTGTCTGCTTAAATTATTTCTTGCCCCAGCTTTGATTACACAAGTTACAGAATGACATCATATATTAAGAGCATTGAGAGTTCTTCTATTCTAGTGTCACCACTATTCAACGGTTCGTACTAAACCATTCCACATGCCGCGTACTATTTAAGGTGCATGATCTTCTGAGCTATGTTACCAATATGTATGTTTCTGAATTCTGTATTTGACACTCCTACATACTACAAATGCACAACGCTACCTACCGATACCCTATAAAGCATCCCGTCTCTGTTCATCTTGAGGATGAAACCACAGGTTAAAATGCATAAAATAAGCATTAATACAACTCCAGTACAAGCTACGCCGATCATAACTTTTAACGTGGTCGATATTCCGCCTTCATTGACACGTTTTACTGCAATACAAATACAAATAACAGGTATAAAACAACATGTTAGTACCATTTGTTAGATTACAATTAGCATTCGTGAACTCCGTTCCGAAAAATCATCAGACAGCTACGAAGTTTTAAAGAAAATCTTGAGTTCCAAAAAGGCTTTTTTTTGAATCCCATTTGAATATGCTACCTTCATTTTTTTGAATGTTACCTCATAGTGTGAAAAAGTACGTTTCTATGAAAGGCGTTGTTTTTTTGAACATGAAAAATAAATTTATTTTCTTATCATAGGATCGTTCAAAATCATTAAATACATTCAATTTTAGCGTGATGTACTGTGATGCGATTGAAGAAGAGTGGTGTTGAATGCGCAGACAATTATTGGAGAACGGGTGCGGCAAGTGACTTGCATAAACGTGTCATTGAGACATATATTTGCCCTGCAATACGAATCAAATGAAATTAGATTAGCAGTGCTAATGTATTTTGGGTTACCCTCATCCAGATTTTGCTGAGTCATCACAGTCAATATTCGATTATCAGACTTACCAATAAGTCAACCAAATGTATCGTTAAAGCGTTGTTTTACATGATTTGGCTTTTTAAATCGATCTTTATCGTAAAATAATCCAGCGAAATGTAATGAGCGAAACCCAAAATATATGAGCGGGGGTTTATATGACAAATTGCTCACTTAAAAAGGATAATGCATTCCGAACATTAAGAACGTGACTGAAAATTAAAGTAAAATATTGTCTTCCTGTCGAATCACATCATTGCAATTCATTCATACTAACGATGTCGAGACCATTCGGTGGAAAGATAAGCTAAAGCCAAGCGAGTCTTTGACTCCGGTGACCCATGCGTAGGCCTTGGAAAATTGACGAAAAACGTAAGCTTTTTCTCCTCAAAATTGACTCTGAATATTAAGTTAATAGTGTATGTAAGGTCTGGCAAGTAAAATTGAACTATTACATTTATGTTATCAGATCAAAACACGATATCAATTTATGATACATACAGGACAAGAGAATCGAAAAGGTGGGAAAACAGCGTTAGGCTGCAGCATGAACTCGCCTCAAGAAAGGGTCTACGGCTAAACTGACCCTTTGAGCAGTAAAATAAAATAATAGATATTGCAGCGCACCCTGGTTTAGTGGAAATTATCAGCATGTCCCTCCCTCTCTCTCTCTCTCTCTCTCTCTCTCTCTCTCTCTCTCTCTCTCTCGTCGCGTCAGAATAAATGTTTAATGGGTGTTGGGTAAAACTCTCGCAGTCGGTGTTGACAACGCAACATTAAAACAAATGAGAGCCTCCCCTGATCGATGTATTCTGCTTT
Source organism: Ptychodera flava (assembly GCF_041260155.1). NCBI lineage: Eukaryota > Metazoa > Hemichordata > Enteropneusta > Ptychoderidae > Ptychodera > Ptychodera flava. The sequence continues at coordinate 12,711,518 of NW_027248281.1, read as the reverse complement.
CTGCACATACTAAAGGAATGTCGTAGGGATTGCCATTTTGTCCTTGAGATACTACAATAAAACAAATGCACTTTTTTTCAATAAATATTTAAAAAACATTAGCCTTGGAAACACGCTTAACATATTATGACTTTCATTGCTTTAAAATTAAGAGTATTGAAAAGTATACAGAGTCACAGTTTTTTTATTACTAGGCTTTTTCAAATGCTTCGCTGTCGCTGTACGAGTACATGTTATCCCCTTGTTTATCTTATTCTTAGTGAAAATATACACTAACAATGAAAATGGAATCACATTACCTGTACTCAGTTCAGTTGTGACAGCATGGACTGTAGTTGTGTGACCTTCGGATAGGGAACGAGGAAATAGGATGCATATCAGATAAAATTCTAATTCATTTAACATGACTGGAACTAACTTTTTTTCAAATTTCTCAAAAGTGGTAGGTGCCGTATAGCTGAATGTTGCAATATTACAAATCATTCATAAAAACAAGTGTGTAATGTAAAAAGAAAGGCAGATGATATTTGTAGATTAAATGGACATTACTTCACCATTCAATTATCGAAAAGTAGTTCAAATCGCGTTAGTTTCTCTTTTGCCTCTATATTCTCTTCAAAGAAAATAAATGAGTTCAAGCAAGTAACATCACAGGTAATTTAAAACTCAGGAAAGTCTGTCATGCTTACGATCACTTCGGCCGCACACTTAGGTGCGAAAGGCTTTTCGCAGGCCCTATCATACATAGGGCCGTTAATTCTCTTAGACTTAGACTTTAATCAAAACAGCTTTTCCGATCCATGATTAATTAACTTAGATGTCTCTGTCCTAAAGTATACATTTTTCATTTTCCTTGTGCGTAGTCAATTATCATTCTCCAAATCAAAATTTGTAGTATTCGTCATACAATTTTTGGTTTGCCGATCTGATGATGATGGTGATCGCATTGCGATGCCAAGTAAACTTATGGATCTATAACGAGTTTAAAATGTTTCGTCGTTCAGAGTGTATAGCACAGTATGCCTGCCAAGTTTCGCCCTTTAAATACCTCGGTTCGTCTGTAAAGTGAGTACTGCAGGTCGCCTATGCAATACTGCAGTTCGGGAATGATATGATTCAACTGATAAAATGAAATACTGTATTATGACATACTGGTTATGCAATGATCCAGTTTTAACATGCAGCACACTGATGATTCGATTACTACACATACTGACTAAATGAAAACTACTTTTAACGAGCATAACATTTTGATGTACGCCCCGGCGCTCGTATTGTTTAATGACTACCTGATATATTGAATAACGTTATTGGGAGACTGCATGACTACTTGCAGTTTGACCATTGAAGTATCTCGTGATATAAGTATGTAAAAATGAAAGTCAAGAATAGAGTACAGACGAACTGCAGTATTCCATAGGTGAATTTTTGGCAGAAATTCTACGCCATACAGAGCGCTTGATCCAATCTATTCAGACCGTTCTTTTGTGATCATGTCCATTGAAGTGATTTTGAATAACACTGACAACACAAAGCGCCAACCTTCGTGTTTATAAACTTGTGTGCTACTCGCTAGCAATTCCAATGAGCTAGGAATGAATTCGCAGAGTGGTTGTTTTCAATGAGATACAGGTGAATGACCACAGGTTGCTAGCAAACGTCTGTAAATAACCGATAAAACTTTACAGAGACTATGGATTTGATACGCTGACGCTATTGATCGGTGTTCTTTCCTGCTCCCTTAATGCTCTTTGCTCTTTATTATTTCCTACTCTGCAGCCTTCACGAGCTGCATTACGTAGCAGCACATCGTAAATCGCTTGCCTTTTTTGTATAAGAAAACATTATTTATGCAAAAAATATCCGGCTATAAATTAGCAGATTGAGACAGCTTTTATCATGTGATATTGATGAAAGCGTTACCAGTGTACCAGGAAAAGTGTTTCACCTTTATGTTTCACTGAAATATTTGACATCAGAATTCCGACAGTGGGACTATTACTAAAGCTCCTATTTGATTTATACAGTTTTGTCATCGTACATGAGGTTGAATAGCCATTTGGTACTTTCAATAGCGATAGTAGCTGGATATTTCATATCTGTTAAAGCTTGACATTTTGAAAAAAAAACACTTAAGGATCACATGAACCGACAAGTCAGGGCGGGATGGCAACCGCTGTAACAAAGGATGGGCTCTCTTTATATCGTTGCATGCAGAAATGCTAGTAAAGGACCACGCTTGCGCCCTAAGGGTATCATTATGTTACACCATGCCACAACAGCAAAGTCCTGTGACGCAAGGATAAGACAAGTCCATTGTCATACTGAAACAAAACTTCATTTTGAAGTCTGAATTGTGTCTATAATTATATGAATCAAAGTCTCTTCGGACTAATCCCTGTGATCTTTCCGCTGAAAAGAAATGAAATCAAGAATTTTGATTGCAACCAAATGGTTGTATCGATACTGAGATGCAGCAGGTCATAAAGTCTGAGTCAGTAGAGAAAAGGAAAGGGTCATCTAGAGTTAGACATACCTGGTACATGTACAGACACAGTCGCTTCGCTCTTCACGTCCACTCCTCGCTGAACAGTTCTACAAGTATAGTTTCCTGCTGCATTCAATTGTATGTTTTCAAACGGTATCTTGGATATCAGTTTGCGGGATGTCAAGCAATCTTGTTGACTCTCAACTCCAGTTTCGTCAACTCCACTTTTGTAATCAATCCTCTTTCCGTTTTTCAACCAAATGAAGTCAACTGCTAATCTGCTTATAGTCCAACAAATAAGTTCTAGGAAGGACCCTACTGGTACTGTAACATTAGCACCGGCATTATTGTCGACTACTGTGGTATTGAACTCGATAGTAGTAGCATTTAAATCTGGAACAGTGAAGAGATACCATCCAAATAAGAGATCGGAGGTAGAATATGTTACATTGACGCTTTAAATCTTAACCATGTACTTTATGATGATGAACAGTGCATATTCTGTAGAAAGTATTATTGTCATTCGTTCATGGATATTCTGTCTTTGTAGACCGTGTCTTGTTATCTTGGCCGTCTATAACAAGAAGCATTGCCAGTCAAGAACCTTATATTGTTGTTTGACCTAAAAGGTATTGTCGTATCGGTTTGTACATTGAAATAGTACAAGTCTTGCACAGCTCGAAACATATCGATAAACTGTGCGAGAATGTTGCCAAGTATTACAGTCATTCTCAGTGTTACTTGATAATGTAATTGTCAACTTATATGAGTATTATTCGGAACTATAGCAATTTAGCTGCTGCAATGAGTAGTCAAAATTTGGTGTCATTAGGACAAAAAGCCATAAAACTTTAATACGTCTCTTCATAGGACGAAAACGATGAAATAAAATCATTTTATTTGTATGGAGACTAACACAGTGTTGTCCTTAGTTTTGAATGTAGGTGGGTTGATAATAAAAGTAGTATTGATTAGTATTTGTTGTAGGAAGTGTCGTTGTGGTTGTCGAAATGATAGTTATATTAGTGATGGTGTTGAATGGTAGCACAAGTATTTATTGTGCAGTTGAAGAGCATTGTATTATTCAATTGTCGCAAATTCATAAAACCAATATCCCAGTGAGAGCAAAGGCGAGTGTTTAATCACATAGTATATTTACTAACCGTAGACGTCAAGTTTTACGGTCTTTGTCCTCTGTCTATAGTCGTCCTCTGCAAGGTACTTGCATTCATATTCACCAGCGTCGGAACATGTGACCTCATCGATTGTCAAAGAATTCGACTTATCGATGTTATATTTGGTTTCATTTCTACAATGTGTATTGTTTTTTAATTCAACAAAGCTACAAATAAATTCACCACTAGGTTTCTTTGTCCACCTCGCTAAGCGAATATCCCTTTCTTCGTTGTCGACACACAATAATTTAACTGGTTTGTTGAGGGATGAAAGCTTCGGACTTGTTACCATTTCTTGCACACTTTCAGAATGGGCTGAAGGAAATGTGACAGGGATATATAATACGACAATTACTTTACATGTACTATCCAAAATTGCAAATGGTATTAAAGTGATGTTAACAGGAAAGGGTTCCTGTTGTGTATGCTATGTATGATGTTGTTTACGGTGCTATCTCGAAGTGTTGTATGCTTTCGTCTTCAATATGAGCGTTACAATATATTGCAAATCAAAGAAACTGTTGACAGTGGCAATTGGCTTTCCCTTTTGGATTATCATCAAGGTGACCCCAAGCAATTACGACAACCTCTCTAAAGCGTGTAACAAAGCCCACTCGTCAAGCTGACAAAACGCAAGTATGTAAACGAGGTAGACGTGTGCTGTCAAAATTTCGGCACCTTAACCGTCGGCCACCCTTGCCAGATATGCTGCTAGCGAATGTTTGCTCTCTCCGAAACAAAATGGATGAGTTTTTCCGTCATCTTAAGACAAAAAGAGACTATAGGGACTGTTCTGTTATCTGCTTCAACGAAACCTGGCTGGACCCTGACGTTCCTTACTCTGTCATCCAACCTACTGATTTCTCACTTTTTCGTTCTGATCGCTGTCCCCTGCTCTCGGGCAAAAGACAGGGAGGCGATGTTTGCTTCTATGTAAACGATTGCTGGTGTACTGATGTCAAAATACTACACCAATCTTGTTCTCCTGAACTTGAAACACTGACAATCAAATGTAGACCATTCTACCTCCTTCGCGAATTTTCCTCTGTTATTGTAACTGCCGGCTATATACCACCACAAGCAAATAGCAATGCTACGATCTGTCAAATGAACTAACAGAAAGGATTACGATTTTGAAACTCACATCCAGACTGTGTCGTCATCGTGGCCGGCGATTTCAATAAAGCCGACTTGAAAACGGGACTTCAAACATTCAAGCCACAAGTATTAGGTGCGACACGAGACAACACATTGGATCAGTGCTACACTACGATTATCAATTCCCACCATGCAGTACCCAGGGCACCCTTCGGTAACTCCGATCATGCTATGATTTTTCTCATTCCATATTACAAGCAATAACTCCAATGCTAAAAACCCAAGATAATTACTTAAAAGAAACGGTCCAGCGATGCTACCGATTCTTTATGAGCATGTTTCGAGTGTACGGACTGGTCAATCTTCAGATAAGCCAATAACGACATCAATGAATATTCTGACACTGTTTGTGACTACATTACATTCTATGAAAGTTTGTGCATCCCGTCCAAAAAGATAAAGGTTTACTCGAACAAAAAATAACATGGTTTAATAGTGATGTTGCAAGGAAACTCAGTGAAAAAGGAATGGCTTTCCGGTCGACACAGAAATGTACAGGGAATCGAAATACGACCTAAGGAGGAGTATTAAATCGGCCAAAAAGAACTATCGTAATCAGTTGGAAGAAGATCTGACAGCAGTAATACAAGGAACGTTTGGCAGGGCCTTAAAAAGATGACAAATTACAAGAAAATATCAAGAACTGCAGATGCTGATAATGTCGAGTTAACTGACAAACACAATTTGTTCTTCAGTCGCACACTTTGACAAAATCAACACCCATTCGCATCCACCTGTTACCACCGGTTCGCATACTCCACCTTTTGTTATTCATGAATCCGACTTTGGATGTCAGTTCAATCGCCTGAATGTCAAGAAAGCAGCAAGTCGTGACAAATTTCACCACATCTGTTGAATAACTGTGCTCACCAGCTGTCTGGGGTCTTTACAGACATCTTCAATATATAGCTCGAATAGTGCAAAGATCCTCATTGCTTCAAAAAACAGATATGAACTGAATATGCTCACGCATTTTACAACAGTTTCATTAATCGTCTGTAAACAGACTAGAAAATTTTAGCATTTACACAACAGAACAACTTGACGTACTAATGTAACCCCTGAATGAAAGGAATGACTTTGAGTTTGACGAAATTGCAAACTTAGATATTAAGCATTTAAATTGACTGCTGATTACTCGACATGTATTGACATTTATCAGACACTACTGGACGCATGAAATAATACAGTCTGACATAAATTACAGCATACATTTTTACTGTTATGAAGTTGTGTAAAACAATTGCATTTTTGACCCGTCTCATTTTAAAGTGACAAATCAACGTGCGAGGAAATGTCAATTGCTGAGTTGTCACTTTTCGGGTATTTTTTGAAAATGTGAATGTTGCATACCCTCTACAAATGTGACCCATGTACAAACATGACAGCACTTGCGAAAGAAGTATTAGTATTTTTGTCTTAGTCAGCCTACAAAATGCATATGTAACGAGCTCACATAGCCAAAACTGACTTTCAGTATAATAGCCTAGCATAGCTACATAAAGGTGTTAATTATCCAAAATCGGTTGGGGATACAACAATTAAAATTTGGACTTGGTGAAGTAACATAGAATACTGATCATGTCAACGTTAACATTAAGGTTGTACGCATCTCGTTATCCATGTTTGTCAGATAATTTCAGCTATTGGCAGAATGTGGCCCAAGGTTTTTATTCATGATTAAAAACTATCTACTGTTGATTGACCAATCAGAGTGCTCAATTCCGGGTGTTTTATTTACTCGTAAAGCCTTGGTCACCAAATTCCAGAAACGAATGACAGCGCCGTAGTAAAGTAGTGTCCAATCAAAAGTGAACATGTCATATTCTGTAGACATCTGGTACGTTTTAATATTCAAATTTGGTAACACAGCGGAAACCAGCTGCAACACAAAATCTGCTGTGCCCTAGGGCATTTATATAATGTGCCCTAGGGCATTTATAGGATGTTCCATTACATTGGAAGGCTATTTCACAAATAAAAGTTTTAATTCATATCCTAAACATGTTACATTGACAAAGGGGACGGTTGACGTAAACACATTGAAAACGAAAATATATCAGTTAGGGGCGATAGTTTTTAAGTCGGATAAAACCCTCGGCCTGCGGCCTCGACATTTTATCGTTGGGTTGGACTTTATATACCAGAAGAGCCCTCGTACTCGGGCTTTATCCTATACAAATATATAAGGTCACTGGGCTTAATTTTGAAGAAAGGCGCCCTCTATCAGCCGACATTTCTGGTTCAACACATTTTACTCAGAATATTACAAAACCACGGAAAAATAAGAATTTCGAGCGTCATAGTGGACGACCCAGTAGACCGGACGTTCGAATTAATTGTTCACATTATGCGCAGTGGAAAACGCCACAACCAAAATAATCAAGGCACGATATACGTGGAACATCTACCATGGCTCTAGTAAAGGTACACTTCAACACTGAAGCAAAACAGGATTCTTACCAAAGTTTGTTGTATGTATCGTACAAATGGACAATACATCTCTCCTTGCAGTCTGTTTTCGAACGCAGTTGTAACTTTACGCTTCACTTTCCTGGATGCCAATTCCTTTAGCGCTCCTTGTTTTCATGATATAATCTAAAGTATACTTTAGCTGTTTAAAGGTGGGGTCATTCAGAAACTGGCAGCTTTAACCCATTACTGACAAATGGATTTGTATACTCATCACCAATTTATACAAACTTTGTCCAGGATAATCATTCCCCGCGTGACAATGTAAAATTTGGTTCATCTTTCGTCATTTCCTCACGTTTAGGATGTATTACACTAATATTAAATGACAGGTCTGAGGCCAACTTATTTCTCTTGTTTTGCCAGAAATTAAATGTGTTTACGGCCCAACTATTTTTGTTTAGGGTGTTTTTAGGAATCCTTTTAATCGCCATTTTTTCTATCTCTTTGTCACTTTTTATATCCAAACGGGAGGGGCAAGGTGTGTCAGAATGAACAGGCAACGTGTCTCTTACAAGCAGTTGAACAGGCGTTGACATACCAGGAGGTGCAACGTCGACAGCGAGACTTTCTACTTGTGCCGAGCCTTCTCCCTGTTCCCCCAGTAACTCTCCAAAGTCTTGAAACAGCCAGTCGTCTTCTTCAGGGTTATCACTAGCAGTGGGGTTTCGGAAAGTAGTTTGCGTAATGAACAAGTCTTCATCGCTGTCACTCAGCATGATGCTTGCAGTTCAGTTGCAGTGTCACCAATGACAAAAACATGTGTACGGCGCCTATCTGACAAAATGTGCTTATCTGACAAAACTCTTTTTAGCAATACCCTGGGGAGTCGCTTTAGCCAGCGCACTTAACAGTTCGTGTTTACATATGTGGTAGCTCGATGGTCATTTACCCAGGAAAAACTATTTTCACCATTTATAACTCACAGGATTTTTTACAAAAAACGATAAAAAAGTACAGGAAGTTGCCCATGTAATTTGAATCATGGGAAAAAAGCTCCAAACTTGGAGCTTGCATAATGTGATATGGAAGGGACCATCTTTGGATGGGTATGGCCCCCACATTGTCCACTCACAGTAACACAGTAGTAAAAAGCAACACAAAATCTGACAGTAGAAAGTTTATTATAAGTGATTCATTGTTTATGCAAGGATACTAAGTATAAACAAAAATTAGGTAAATACGCAGAGCCTGGTTTAAGTATGGGTGAGTGGACAATGCCATACCCATGGGAAAATGGACCCTTCCATATCACATTATGCAAACTCCAAGGTTGGCGCTTTTTCCCATGATTCAAATTACATGAGCAACTTCCTGTACTATTTCTATCGTTTTTTGTAAAAAATCTTGCTAGTTATAAATGGCGAAAATAGCTTTTCCGGGCTAAGTGACCACAAAGCTAGCACATATGTAAAAATCATCCTTGGTGAACTTCCCCTTTAATTTAGAGATGTATTATGCGCACTCGCAGTAACGTTTTGACCCGTTGACCCTTTGTTGCGCGTGCGTAGAGCAGGAAGTTGATCGTACCGAAATGTCAGAGGTCAGAGCTAGCTCCGATCGAGCGGATCGTGCGAAGTTTTCTGCCTGACTGTCTACACAGTGTGTACTCCTTCGGAAGCTTCTGCTGTATACGGTAAACTTGCCGAATCAGGTCCACAGTTACAATAGATCAGCAATCAACGGTAAATATACCTCTTTACAGTGATCCCATGATAAATTTGTGGAACCAGCGCTTCATTTGTAACTTTGCTGGGAGCACCACGCAAGGCCTGCGTGGCAGGGCTGTGTGTGTTACCGGCGTTGAGGCCACATAACGCGGGTACCCTGCGACGCAGAGCCCGCTGCCCGGATTTGTATTTAATGTTTGCATGCACAGCAGTTGTATTTCTTTTGGTGTTAAACTTCGCCATTGTGCCATCGACTGTTTGTCCCTCCCCGCCTGTTGTTGTCGATCATTTCGAATATATTGCCATGGGGCTGTGTATGGCTTATAATTATAAATATGATGCTGCATGGAGGTAGAAACTTCTTCCGCCATCGCCAAGGTGAACGTACGTTGATGCTAGCTCCGATGGACGACTGCACTCTAGTCTGCAGAGGTATCGTGAAAAAACTAAGCATCCGCAATGACCCTCGGGGGCTAGGCTTCCATAACTGACGTAGGTTTCTAAAACTATATTTAATTTCCCTTCCCCCTCAGTCTTTTGCTACACGCCAACGACGCCAAAGGAGTCTCGGCAAGATAGTCGGGTCGGAAGGTAGGGTTCCCATGCACCCCATGGATGTATTTTTTTAACCTACATTTTTGTAATCCTTAGGGTCTATATTTAATGAATTTTGATGTTCCCAAAATCAAATCGTGTCCCATGGGGTTCATTTGGCGCCATCTTTGACGCCATCTTGGCCGCCATCTTGGATTTCAACGATGCGGTAGGGGTCATGTATCTACCGCTCGACGGAAACAGAAACAATAAAATACTATAAACGTTACATTTTTAGAAAGCCAAGATCATGGCCTTTTCATTGATATATAACTTAATAGGGATTAATTAATATTCGAACGTCGAGTAGACTTTATATCGGTCATTGGCCGTAAATCGTAAAATTTGCGAAATTTCACATCCAATAATTAAGTTCCAGTTCCTCCAAACAATTTTTCATAAGGTAATTATATATTTTTTGGAAGAACTCAGTGCAATAAACAAGAAAAACAAGATTAAAAGTATGTGTCTTGAGATTTAGTGGGTGCATGAGCTTGTTTTCTTATTACGCGGTATGCCACATATCCGTGTGTAACATAAGGGGTAGGGGTAATGTTTCCCTTTCTGTTTCGAATCATGAATGATGAAACCATAAAAATGTTACATTTTTTGAAAGTGCTGCATCAGACCTTTCTAAAAATATATAGATTTATGGGGAAAAATTGCATATTTAAAAGTTACAAAGCTTAAACCTTTCGGTTTGTGTCGATTTTAAGTGATTTTTTAAGAACAAAATTACAACATATGGGGTAGGGGTAATGTTTCCCTTTCTGCCTCGAACCATGAATTACGAAACCATATAATGTTATACTGTTTAAAAGCTCTGAAATTGGCCTTTCCAAACATGTATAGTTTTATTTGGAAAAGTCCGTATTTTAAAGTTACAAAGCTTATGCCTTTCAGTTTGTGTAAATTTTAAGTGATTTTTTAAGAACGAAATTACAACATATGGGGTAGGGGTTATATTTCGCTTTCTGCCTCGAACCATGAATTATGAAACCATATAAATGTTATACTGTTTGAAAGCTCTGAAATGGGCCTTTCCAAACATGTATAGTTTTATTGGGAAAAGTCCATATTTTAAAGTTACAAGGCTTATGCCTTTCAGTTTGTGTCAATTTTAAGTCATTTTTTAAAACAAATTTTAATATAAGAGGTAGGGGTAATGTTTCCCGTTCTGCCTTGAACCATGAATTATGAAACCATATAAATGTTATACCGTTTGAAAGCTCTGAAATTGGCCTTTCCAAACATGTATAGATTTATTGGGAAAAGTCCGTATTTTAAAGTTACAAGGCTTATGCCTTTCAGTTTGTGTCAATTTTAATTAATTTTTTAAACAAAATTATAATATAAGGGGTAGGGGTAATGTTTCCCGTTCTGCCTTGAACCATGCACTATGAAATCATATAAATGTTATACTGTTTGAAAGCTCTGAAATTGGCCTTTCCAAACTTGTATAGTTTTATTGGGGAAAGTTGCATATTTGAAAGTTACAAAGCTTAAGCCGTTCAGTTTGTGTCAATTTTAAGTGATTTTTGAACAATATGCACAAAACAGTTAGTCCGTTGGCCAGGTATCGAAATCATCCCCTCTAAGGCATTTTACCCACTATGATTGTCTGTTAGCTAGTATTCTCAGCTGTCATGATCTGCTTATTTTCCATTTAACTGATGGTGTGTGAGAGTGTAACGACTTGTTTGTGAAGGGCTGTCACGTCCTCGGTAGTAAAATAGGAATGGGTTAGGGGTAATATATTTACCGCTAGTCGGAAACAAAAAAAAAAAGTACCATAAACAATACATTCTTAGAAAGCCCAGATATAAGCTTTTTACTTTTTTTATAATTATTCGACTTTAGATGGCGCCAATATTCCGTATGTACATGGCGGTCAGCAGCTGAATCATTCACATAACGAACGTTGATATGGCCTGAAACTTCGGTAAATTTATTCAAGCAAACTCTTGTTTGGTTAAGTTGATAGTTTTCCTTTCTTTTTTATTTCGAGTATTTGCCATGGCATGACTGAAACAAACCTTGAAACGAAGGCTGTACGTATCTATATTAGTCCGAGCCTGAGCGTAATCTGAGAGCAAACAGATCTGCAGATAATGCGAACGATCGCAACCGTTACCAACAGACTCATTATGCAGAGCCATGCCCCAAAACGCCAAACCAAACTTGGCACTAATCATGATCCCAGTCCATTTCGAGCTGGGCTTTAAGGGAAGTGCGGTGGCCTTTGAAAGACCCTTGGTTTGGTTTTGTACCGTAGTATAGGAAGAAAACCCGACCTGTCGTCGTTGCTGTGAATGTTTGTGTTGTTTTTAGCCTCTTTTTTGCCTATTTGAAGAATCGTCTTTGCAGCCTTTTATCCTGCGTTCTGTGTAGCGAGTGTCTTCGATCGCTCTCTTAAGTTTGTTATGTAGGCCTACAACTGTCTTGAGTCCCGGTGCTTTATTGGGTGTAGAGGTAAATAGTTAGAGATCAGGGTGATAAATTGGTTGCCACAGTGTCTTTCCAGGTGTTGCCACTTTTGAAGGAATTCAACACTCGGTATTTTGGCCTGGTAAGTATTCTTTAAGGTGTACCTGTAGGCTACGTGGTACTGAATAGGGGCCACTTAGGTTTCAACACATTCGATACTCTTGGCTTTCGCTTATACCCCGTTGTATGAGTAACTGGGATCGGAAATGGGAAAGGCTCATTAATATCCATCTTTGCTAATATTAATTCTCGTTTGGCTTACAGATGGCCACCTCTACTTGTTTCGGTGAAAATTTGACTTTCAATTGGACAAAACATTGAGTATGACTTTCTTCTGTGTGTTATTTAGGCCTATGAAAAATATGAAAATTGCATACATGTTGTTGTCAAATATCTAAAATCTTAGATTGTAAGAGATAGGCTTAGGCTTCACTGTAATCATACAAATGAGTTAAATGGGAATTTATTGGAGTAGATTACAGTAATCGAAGAGAATGGTTGACACTATAGAAAGACTTATCTCGGAATGCGGGGACCTAACTATAAAAGAACAGCACAGAATACTTGCCGGATGTATTGACTGTTCATGTATAGTACAGGCTAGTACAACATGGAATGTAAAACATACAAATCAAAGAAGTGGCACATTTTCTCAACTTTTCATAAAGTTTATATTCCATCATTACTATCAGGATTAGGATTTTCCCAATCTATGAATAAGCTGTTACTTGATTACACCTTGATTCAGCATGACTAACATTTTGCATTTGCCACGCAACCAGCCATGCCCGTCCATGGGATCGCGAACAATGCCTTTAACGAAGCTTTTGAACGCTTTTTGTGAATTTTGTAAGGATGTCCTCTCTGTGGAGTATAATGTGTGAAGCCGTTGTCTAGCTCGCTTGACTCTGATGATTATGTTGACTTATTTTTTCTCAGCTGCTGGTGGCTGATCTAGCTCGACAGTTAGATCAATCTAGTCTCTCTGATTCGATCATGCTGGTGGGAATGGTATCTTCAAGCATTGACCCTAAAACGTCCGTTTGTAGGGTCTTTGTTTCAAAGACGTCAGAGTCTAACATTAGTTAAATGTCATCCATGATAAGAAACTAATGATAGATTCACTCACAAGGCATTTTAAACATTGAGGTTTCAATGGGAATATAAGCCTTTTTAGTCATTTCTGAGGTTTGTCTCGCCTTCTTATTGCTTGGTGTAGAGAGTGTTTGTTCGCCTTCTGTTTACTATTTAGTTGCGTAATTTGAATGCGTTCTGTGACATTTGGCTTTTCGGGTTTTAGTTTCAGAATTATTTTGCTATTGAATTTTAGTACCCAGTCGAAAATGTAATCCTCATTGGGAGTATATAGTGTTCTGCGTTGTAAAATAATTTCGAAAAATTGGTTATGATCTCTTGTTTTCTGGTAAGGAAGGTAAAGTGTTGTCGATCCATCTTATCTTATTATGGAGAAGCTATATTGTGGATTAATGGTGATTGGTTTTCAGCGATAAAAGATTCTCTCGTGTTCCCGTGTGGTATTAAAAGTAACACTATTGATAGTGAGCTCTGATTTGCCCAGACGGTCACGTGACTGTGCATGTATTTACGATATACTGTAAAGTTGGCCATTCCTATCTCCAAAGTGGGTTTCTTTCACATCGTTTGTTTTTTCATCACAAGTTTCAATATACTGATATAATATAGCGATAAACAACCCCTATAAGTTGGGTACACCACTCGAGCTCGGTTTTGATCATTTCACTCCTTATGCACACGACTGAAGTTCGTGCGTATATGTTGTTTACCGGTCGAAACCGTGTGGTATCCTTTCAAAGTGGTGCTTTATTGCTTATATATCTCTCGCGATACAATTAAAGAAAAGGGATTGATTGTTGCTGCTGTCATATCAACTTTGCATGACGACTATGACATCCAATTTAGTGTTTGTGGGTTTGGAATATATAATTTTTGACATATTATAGCTGTTAACTTTCTTTCCCTAATTTGAGTTATTGAAATGAGTAAAACGTCTTTTATTAACCACCATTTTAGCTTTTTAGTGCTATTTAATGCCTATAGAGTATTTTCTATGTTCCTTTTAACAAGTAAATGTCAGTAAAGTAACACAAACTTTTGAGTTTAGGCATTGTCACTGCATAATTTTTGAGTTTACCCCATCAAGCCATATCTTGTTGGAAAAACAACTGCGTTAGTGTTTCAGAGATATGATATTTATGTGGCTTCCTTATTCGCTGCGTTTGGTAGGAGAGGAAACATTACCCATACCCCTATCCCTTAAATGTATATTATAGAGAGATGTACGGCATACCATATATTAGGTAAACAATCGACGCACCCCATAAGTCTCAAGAAGATACACTCTTTTAATGTTTTTACATCTCTATTGCATTAAGTTCTTTCAAATGATATATGAATACCTTGTAAAAATTGTTTGGAGGAACATGAACTTAATTATTGGGTTTGAAATTAAGCAAATTTTACAATTTACATTTCATGTCCGATATAAAATCTAATCGATGTTTGAATATCGATTTATCCCCATTTAGTTGTATACCAATGGTAAGGGGATTATCTGGGCATTCTAAGAATGTATTGTTTATGGTACTTTTTTGTTTTTGTTTCCGTCTAGCGGTAAATATATTACCCCTCTCCCATTCCTATTTTACTACTGAGGGCGTGACAGCCCTTCACAAACAAGTCGTTACACTCTCACACACCATCAGTTAAATGGAAAATAAGCAGATTATGACAGCTGAGAATACTAGCTAACAGACAATCATAGTGGGTAAAATGCCTTAGAGGGGATGATTTCGATACCTGGCCAACGGACTAACTGTTTTGTGCATATTGTTCAAAAATCACTTAAATTGACACAAACTGAACGGCTTAAGCTTTGTAACTTTCAAATATGCAACTTTTCCCAATGAAACTATACAAGTTTGGAAAGGCCAATTTCAGAGCTTTCAAACAGTATAACATTTATATGGTTTCCTAATTCATGGTTCAAGGCAGAACGGGAAACATTACCCCTACCCCTTATATTATAATTTTGTTTAAAAAATCACTTAAAATTGACACAAACTGAAAGGCATAAGCCTTGTAACTTTAAAATATGGACTTTTCCCAATAAAACTATACATGTTTGGAAAGGCCAATTTCAGAACTTTCAAACAGTATGACATTAATATGGTTTCATAATTCATGGTTCAAGGCAGAAAGGGAAACATTACCCCTACCCCATATGTTGTAATTTCGTTCTTAAAAATGACTTAAAATTGACACAAACTGAAAGGTTTAAGCTTTGTAACTTTAAAATATGGACTTTTCCCAATAAAACTATACATGTTTGGAAAGGCCAATTTCAGAGCTTTCAAACAGTGTAACATTTATATGGTTTCGTAATTCATGGTTTGAGGCAGAAAGGGAAAAATTACCCCTACCCCATATGTTGTTATTTCGTTCTTAAAAAATCACTTAAAATCGACACAAACCGAAAGGTTTAAGCTTTGTAACTTTTAAATATGCAATTTTTCCCCATAAATCTATATACTTTTAGAAAGGTCTGATGCAGTACTTTCAAAAAATGTAACATTTTTATGGTTTCATCATTCATGATTCGAAACAGAAAGGGAAACATTACCCCTACCCCTTATGTTACACACGGATATGTGGCATACCGCGTAATAAGAAAACAAGCTCATGCACCCACTAAATTTCAAGACACATACCTTTAATCTTGTTTTTCTTGTTTATTGCACTGAGTTCTTCCAAAAAATATATAATTACCTTATGAAAAATTGTTTGGAGGAACGGGAACTTAATTATTAGGTGTGAAATTTAGCAAATTTTACGATTTACGGCCAATGGCCGATATAAAGTTTACTCGACGTTCGAATATTAATTAATCCCTATTAAGTTATATATCAATGAAAAGGCCATGATCTTGGCTATCTAAAAATGTAACGTTTATAGTATTTTATTGTTTCTGTTTCCGTCGAGCGGTAGATACGTGACCCCTACCCCATTGTTGAAATCCAAGATGGCTGCCAAGATGGCGGCAAAGATGGCGCCAAATGAACCCTATGGGACACGATTTGATTTTGGGAACATCAAAATTCATTAAATATAGACCCTAAGGATTACAAAAATGTAGGTTAAAAAATACATCCATGGGATGCATGGGAACCCTACCTTCCGACTAGACTAAGAAGAGGTTGGGAGGATCCGGCCAAATAGAAGGAAACCAATTGAAGAGGAATTTTAGTCAGACGTACAACACTAGGATGATAAAATTTGCCTAAATAAAATTTGCTTCATGAGCATTATAACGTTTGTCTAGTCAAGCACATAGGCTGATTTTCAAGTTGTTTTGATTTTGCTCTTGTTTTTCGGAAAACTATTTCCTCCAAAAACCTAGTTTGATGGTTTTCTTTCGGTTTTGTTCGTATTTTTTTATCATCATTATATATTTTGCACAGTGCAATGAAAGCATTTGTTCTTAGGTTAATATAAAAGACACATGTCAGCAGCACATCACTCATAGTTAGTTACTCCACAGGACTGTCCATGCAGCTCTATAAAGCACTACAAAAACAAGACAGAGAAACATTTATTTACTGCAAGAGTATTTATTTGAAAATTATAATACTTATACTGTCATACATGTTCATGGTGTTGTGAAATATAATAAAGATACTGCAATATGACTTAGTAGTGTCTTTTTAGTGTCTTTTTTAATTCAGATCCTCAGTCATGAAATAGCAATACAGAATTACTGGAATAACAATACTGACTAAATTCGAGGTATCTCTTGTAGAAATACCCAAACTGCAGACCTTTATGATGCATCACCAAATTAACTAATCACAGGGCCAGGTTACTTACCCATGTGACCCCATACATATATCATCTCAAAAACAAAAACTTATTATAAATGCTTTGCAACCGTAACATCAAAATTCTTTGACTCTCTAGAACACAATTTGTTATTGTACTCTACAATATCTGATACATGCAACATTTGTTTTAAAATGGGATCAAAATCCTAAATATTTATAATGGTGTATTTCCCCTCTTATCACTTAACATCGAACTCAGTTTAAGTTTGAACCCATCTAAAGTGCGGTACGTACCCACTGACTTGATTCAATTCGTATACTGCCACTTGACGTAGCCGGCCCTGCGTACAACGCTGTGTATGTTCCTGGCGTTACACGGATGGGAGGCCTTATAGCGCCGGGAACACACACCATTGTACGCAGGGCTACCACTTGACGAAGCTGAACACTGGGATGAAACTGTGGACAATTGAAGGTTGTATTTTTTTCACTAAAAGAATTCCTTCGCAGGCTGTTCTATAAGTCGCCATGCGTAAGATCGTTATATTCTTGGTACGAATACAAAGCTAAAACGTCGGAATTTCCCAAAACAGAAGTAGGCCGCGATGCATGTAAGGAAATGTCGAGTGTCCCCCGATGTCCCCCATGGCGCAACGGCCATAAAATGCTGGCCTTTGTGATCACCAATTGTTCATCGACAGTGTTGTTCACGTGGGATGAAAAAATCGACCAAAAAAGACACTGCACGATGGATTTGAATATAGCTGAATGAAATCATGGATATGCGGAAACCCTGAGAGGACCGCTGAAAGTATTGCATAAAATCTACCGGAAATCCGAACTTTCCACCCTCGCTGGTAGCCATGACGTTAACTGAAAGTCCAAACTGTTTCTGCTTCCAAGCTTGACTCGAATATATCTCTCCATCGCCTTTACACAAGAGCCGAAAGCACCCGGTGCGGGACGCATGCCCTGAGAAAAATCCATTTTCGTGCTGAACGGGTCGCTTGTGCAAATGTAAATCTGCGCATGCGCAATGCTCCAAAATACATCTCTAAATTAAGAGAGAACACGAACTGCTTAATGCGCGCGGTACATGTCGCTTCGCTCCTCGTACGATGTTGTGTACACGGAGTGTGCCAATTTAACGTTAATACGAAGTTTTCTTCACGAAGGATTTTGTTTCTGTAAACTACTCTCAAATTGTTGACATGTAATTAATTCTTTTTTATAATGTGGTTCTTCTTCCATCGGCCAGGCTCACGCTCGCTCACTGTACTGTAGTCGAGACCTCAACCATGAAGATAACTCCGTATTGCAACATCTAGGTGCTTTTTTTTTCTCTCATCCACTTGCATGTTTATTGAGTGTAATTTACGTAATTAAATAGCACAATTAGCGTTCGAGGAAGGTGATGAAAAACAAAAACAAGAAGTATTCTGCTTGCCATTGTCGTGATTGTGATACTCCCGCCATCGCGTACCGTGAGAGCGGACGACCTCATGTGACCTCGTGCGCTCTCCTCTACCCCTTAAGACAGCCTCTATGTGTTGATCGATGTATACACAGTGATTGATTGAGGTGCTCGGCGATTTTACGCAATCAATGAAATTTACTGTATTTTTTAACTATTATATGGCTATTTTGTGATGTTTGTGATTTTAAAATGCTCTAATTAAGATTTTGTTTGTGTGTTTTAACAGACGAAGTATTGTGTGAGGGATTACGTTCCACAAATGAGTAAGGCTACAAGCAGTAAATAGTTGTTTTTGTCAGATAAGCACGTTTTGTCAGATAAGCGCCGTACGAACGTGTACGTTGGAAAGCAACGTCTACGCTCCGTGTAGAACACGTGGAAATTTCCATGTGTTTATCCTTAGCCAATGAAATAGTACTATACACAGGCGCGCACTTTCAAAATGGCCATTAATTAATTGCTGTAATCTGATTGGTCCGTGCCCGCTCGCAGGTGCAAGGTCACGTGTTGTAAGTCGGATAATGCACGAGTGGAGTCGAGTGCAATCGTTCAGATATTAAATGGCACTCGGGCCTACGGCCCTCATACCGTTCAATATCTGAACGATTGCACTCCACTCGTGCATTATACCATACATAAGATCAATATCTGTACCAGATTCACTGTCTTGGGTGCCGTAATTTCAGAGTTATATATGTAATTACAAAGTTCATTAAATATGCAAATGAACCCTTAATTAACTTGACACTACAGGAGCAAGACCACTAATTCGCTTCCGGGTTCGTCATAGTTCGGAAGAAAAATAGTGCAGACCCTAAAGTTTTGATACCTGCATGGATGCTTGTTTAGTTTGAAATTTAATGTCAAGAATTTTTGTAAAAATATTTTACTGCCTGAATCAAAATGCAGACTGTTGTGAATAATGACTGAAGCATTCGGTGGTAATATGAGGAGTTTTAGGGGCCAAAGAAATCATAACAATAAGTCTAAAGTTTGTCAAAAACACCACTGAGGGCGCTATTTTCATCGCTATCTCAAAAATTTCCGCGGACGTCTTGCCCACGCGAAAACTTCATCAGTAGTCAAGCTGACATTTACTAAAACAGTTAAGAGAATTCGTGCCGCAGAATGTTTTAAAATAGGAAAATCGAGCTCAACGCTACTGTGGTGGCCTATGGGAAATTAATTAGTGGTCTTGTGCCTAATTAACGGTCCCTAGGAAGCCCTATAGGAGGACATATTTCAGTACATATGACGTCCTATGCTTAAAAAATAACAACCTTTTGCACTTTCTATCACTCCGAACATTATTCGGAAATATGAAGGTATGTGAAAACCTCCTCAGACACTGATTTTGGTATACTTTGGGGGCCCAAATCTATGCTGGCGGCCATATTGGACTCGGTCAGGAATAGGGGTATGGCATAGCTTTTTTTCAATTTCTTTCCTAATTCAACTTAATTTGTCAAACCAGTACTTTTATTTTTTAGACATACAGTTTCTTGCTTTTATATCAAAAATTCGTGCAAATCCATTCATAGCAGTTTTCCACAGAGAAGTTTATCTTTCAACATATCCATAAAAAGTTGATGAAAATAGGCCTCTCCCCTGAAACCGGGGTCTAATATAGTGAGATTGCTATTTGTGAAATTATTATCTTTTATGGGAAGAACACAACTAAGCAATTGTAAAAGTATTCTGATATTCGATTTTGGGGCACAGAATTTGTTTGCCAGGAATGTGTTTTTATGTCATATGGTGTCATATGGCTTGGTACAGAGGTGACGCAAATTACTGCCATAGGGCCAATGATAGTATGTCTTGAGGCAGGTGTAGCAATTGAAGTGTAGGGTTATTTTTTTTTATTTTAGTATTTGAGTCAGATTCACCAGTACTTTCATTGGTGTTAAAATTGTGCACTTTTGTCAATTTAAGGTTCACTATATTGCATTGTGGGAAATTAAGAGAAAAGAGCTTTAGGTCATCAGGGCCTGCACCAAGCCAAAGCTTCAGGTCCTTACAGAAAACTGCCGGTCCTCAATAAATGCAGTTGTTAACGACCATTAAAGTCAACTTCTCTACCAATACTATGCTTTTGAATGTTTTTTGTGTCCTTTTATCCATAGAGTCAGTAAGTATTCACTCAAAAGGACTATTGTTCACATGGATGCAGAATAGTGTAGGTGAATGATCAGGAATCATTCATCTACATGATCTGGAATCTGAAAAAGATCACGGCCCTCATCTTCCTCATTGTCATGCGCACATATTTATCAATGTTTTCCACCACGGGGGAGGGGGAACTATGGGACTAACAGAAGAACTTGACATTTTTTTCTAGCCATGTCAAATCCCCCTCTCTCAGACTATAAAATGATGTCAAACAGCCAGGGGCCGGGGAATACTTGCTCATGCACTGGCTACATGTGGCTGATGAAAGCGAGAAAGTTTGTATCTAATGACTTTCTATTGCGAATGGTGTTCTCTACATGACTGTGTACAAATGTACACTACACCAGGGCATGTGATATTGTGATTTGAAAATGGTTGGCGAGCTGAAAATTGCTTTTGAAATTCACCAACGCGAGTGGTAGAAGAGTGAATTACTTAGTACCTTGAAAACAGTCATAAGTGTATGTATATTTTTTATGCAAACATTGATTACTACGTCTTTTTTAAAGTATTTTTTACTACGTCTTCTTTAAAGTATTTTTTAAAGTATTTTAAAATACTTGGTATGTATTTTGGCAGGTATCGCAAGCTGGTAGATAAATACAATATCTCTCTTCGACAAATGATCACTAATGGCATCGGTGACATGGGGCCTTAGTTAGCGACCACTACCTATCTGACTTACAGATAGATATATGGCGGGTGCCACATGTGGGGCAGGATGCGCTTACTATTTTCGAAACACCTGACATCACTTCTTGGTCTTTTGGCCAGAGGTCCATATATCTTTCTTTCACGAATTTGACTTTGTTTGTGTACCGTCTATTTACTGTCTGTTCTGTGCTGTTTTGTGTCTATGTTTACAACTATTGTCTTACAAATTCTGACCTAGTGTTATTGGATTATGGATTGGTATGATTGCGATTATTTTTCAACATTTTTCAAAAAATAAATTTGCTTAAATGTGGCCTCTGTTGAATTCATGAAGAAATAGGTGAAGTTATACTTTTAATTAAAAGGACAAGTATCGTACCTTTTTCTCGATTATAGAAATTGCAACATGAATGGCAAACGCCACTCGCGGAAATGAATGCGTATTTTTGGTCGAAAAGTTTTGCCTGAGCGATTGCTGGGTCTCAGAGCCCTTTGAAAGCTTTAATAAAGTTATTAAAATGAGTCTGAAAAGTTTGACAGACACTCGATACTGCTGAAAACTATCGACACCATCAGATAATGATACCGTAAAATCTTAAAAGACGAATTTTTTGCGACTTTTAGGCCTACAGCCCAGGATGACGGTGAGTTTTGCGTGCCTGTCGTAAAACGGTACTGGTATACATCGAAACGATTTGAAGCCCTACTCTCGGCCTCAGAGAGTATACACGACGGATTGTGCAACTCGACAAAACTGTTATGATAAGGCCGCTCTGTTTTATAAAATGTACACTTGTTACCACGTCGATATATCGTCGTAACAGTCGGCCTTGCGAACTTTGGTTTAAGATCAACGAGTAAGCAAGATGTTCTAGCGGTTCACAAACAAACGCACTAATTCGCTTCCGGGTTCGTTACCCACGAAGATAGTTCAGAAGAAAAATAGTGCAGACCTTGAAGTTTTGATACCTGCATGGATGCTTGTTAAGTTTGAACTTTAATGTCAAGTATTTTTGTAAAAATATTTTCTGCCTGAATCAAAATGCAGACTTTTGAATAATGGCTGAAGCATTCGGTGGTAATATGAAATCTTGGGGTCATATAAATCATAACAAGTTGTGTTGTAAACAGACAGACATACATACATACATACACACACTCACACACACACGCACACACGGACAGACAGACAGACAGGCAGACAGACATCGGTATAACATTAGCCCACGTGTGAGCACGTGAGCTAATCAGTCATAGTTCCAGTCCCGAAACAACATCAATATCTTGTTGAAATGACTACGGACGAGTCACATTGACTTCTGTTGTAAGGAAAACACTTTAGCGTTTGATTCTAGCATTTTTGAAGTCCTATCCCTGTTAATAGTCTGACCCTTTCAATTTTCCTATCGTCAAAATAGATGTCGTCTCTATAGGTGTCCATTATACACTTGGATGCTTGGATAAACCATATAGTTGTGTTTGAATGTTGTTTTTAGACTTCAGCTTTGCCTTCAATACGATACTCACGATCAAGCTTTTCGGCAAACATAAACACATCGGTTTTGTCGATTCTATTATTTTATTGATTCTTGATTTTCCTTTATACAGATTACAAATTAATACCAGATGTGAACTGAATATACTCACGTGTTTTACACAGGTATATTAGTAGTAGTATGCTTCACAGAACAATCAGATATCTGTTATATCACATTATGTAGCAGGTTTTATCAACTTCGCACAGTACTCACGAAGTTTAATCACTAATTACATAACTTAATTTAATATGCAAATGGGCTGTAATTAACTTGACACTCCTAAATGCTTCATTGGACAATTAGGTATTCATCAGATTAACATTTGTAGCACGTTTCATTAAATTTGTTGCTGTAATTTAAGAGTAATATCACTAATTACGAAGTTCATTAAATATGCAAATTACCCGTAAATAAACTTGACACTGTTCAATGTTTCATAGCACAATTAAACATTTATCAGATCAATATCTGTAGCACGTTTCATCAAATTTGGTGCTGTAATTTCAGAGTTATATACCTAATTACAAAGTTTATTAAATGTGCAAATTAACGCTTAATTCACTTCACACTACTAAATGCTTTACAACAACGTTAGATTTCAGTTGAATCAGTATCTGCAGCAGATTTCACCACATTTGATGCAATTATTTTGGAGTTATATGACTAATTATACAATTTCATGAAATATGCAAATGAGCTATTTATTAACTTGACACTGCTAAATCCTCAGTACAATGGGATATTTATCAGATCAACATCTGTAGAAAGTTTCATCAAATTTAATGCTGTAATTTTGGAGTAATATCACTAATTACAAAGTTCATAGAATATGCAAATGAAGATTTAATGAACTCGACACTACTAAATGTTTTACACAACAATTAGCTATCTGTCGGATCAGTATCTGCAGCAGATTTCGTCACATTTGGAGCCGTTATTTTGGAGTGCAAAAGACCTGTTTGTTAACTTGACACTGCCCAATGCTTCTCAGTATATTTAGATATATATCAGATTAATATTTTTTGCAAGTATCGTCAAATTTAATGCTGTAATTTGGGAGTGATATCATTAATTATAAAGTTCATTGAATATGCAAATGAGCCCTTAATTAACTGCACACAACTAAATGCTATATACCACAATTATATATCTGCAGCAGGTTTCATCACATTTGATGCAGTTATATGACTAATTACAAAACTTCATAAAATATGCAAATGAGCTGTTCATTTTCTTGACACTGCCAAATGCTTCTAAGAAAATTAGATATATGTCAGATCAATATTTGTTGCAAGTATCATCGAGTTTGGTGCAGGAATTTAAGAGTTATGTCACTGATAACAAAAGTTCATTAAATATGCAAATGAGCAGATAATTGACATAAAACTCACAGTATCATGATAATGTTCTTAGATTGTCGTCTTTGAAAAGTTTCATGAAAGTTTGTGGAGTATTTCTTGATATATGTCTACACTGTCATTACCGTCTCTATAGAGAAACCATTGAACGAAAAAAAAACGATATTTGATGACTTTATTAATATGCAAGCCACACTAACCAAAATCTAATCAGTTCTTGCAAGTAGCGTATGGTACCTGTCTACTAAATCTGACTTGAATCCGTTTGGGCTTTTTTGAGTTATCGTGTAAACAGACATACACACACACACTCACACGCACACACACACACGGACAGAAAGACAGACAGACAGACAGACATCTGTATCACAGTAGCCCACGTATTCACACACGTGAGCTAATATAGGAAATGTCATGTCTTTGTCTCTTTTACTCAACACAGGGGCACCTAAAGGATGCATTCTGCTACCATTCCTTTACTTCCTGTATATTCATGATTGCGTTTCTACTCATGAAACCACTCCATTTATTAAATATGCAGATAATCCTGCCATTGAAGGGCTCATAAACAACTCCAATGAAACTCCATATAGCAAAGAAGTTGACAGTCTCGTCAGTTGGGGTTCGGAAAGTAACCTAGAGCTTAATGTTTCTAAACACAAAGAAATGGTCATCGATTTTTGTAAGAACAAACCTGTCCCTGAACCTGAAGTTGTTAATGGTACTTCCAAAGAGATTGTTGGTTGTTTTAAGTTCCTCGGAACTACCATTTCAAATGACTTAAGATGGCTCAGAAATACTGTTAGTCCGTGGGCAGGAGGGGCCCACCATGCACCCCCACATCTCTACTACATGGGTACTTTTTTTGTTCGTTAGGACCTGCTGAACAGGAAAAAAGATGTTAACATTGGATATTTTGGGATGCACTACCTATCTGGGCTGGTTTTTGATTTGCATGTACCGCGAAAAATGGCGAAAAATGGGTAGGGGGTAGGGGGTACTATATCCTTCCCTACATTGAGTAAACTCAGCAGACGACCCACAAGAAGAAAGGTTTTACAAAAACGTAAGCGAGTCGGCAATTCTGTGATTTTGGCGTACCCTTCAAAATATGACTATTACAGCTACAGCATCCCAATATTTTCAGTCAAAAGTTCATTTCAAGTTTCTAACATGTTCCTGTGGCAAAAAAACACCCGAATTTAATACAAATAATTGCCCTTCGTATTATGTCTAGGTAAGTAATTGGTAGAATTTAAGATTAATTAAGACATTAATTTGCTACATAAAACGTTTGGGTATGGGGTAAGTTTTGGTCCTATATCATGAAAATTATAGAAGATATTGCCTATTTCAATATAGCATTTTAAAGAACAATAAATTACATTTCTAATGATACCCCTCAAGTCAGGTCATGTTAAAGAGTAAGGCTCAGTAAGGCTCAGAAAATGACTCTGCATTAATAGTTCATTAGATACGAATAAAATGCTCATTCACGATGAACCAGTATAGCAAAGCTTGTAAGTATAGTAACTTGAGACAATACTGCATGGAAATACCCACTTTTGACATTAATTTTCTTCTTCAGCACATTGCAATAAGTAAATAACAACCATAAATCCATTTGATTTGCTTCATTGGAAGGAAACCATATTTATCATATTTTCTTCCGGTTAAAAATACTGAATTACCAGAAAAAAATCGATTTAAAGTCATCCAATTCTATTACGTCATACTTTTTTGCTAAAAACTTATGCATTTTAGATAGACCAGTATCTAAGATTTCAAAAACTATAAGGTATATGGCATTTCAAGCCAGTTTACTTCATCAGGGAAAGAATGTTGTAACCCTACCCCCAGCTTTTGCGCACCCAATACCAATACACGCGATACACAATTGACTGCAGAGAAGTAGTGTATTGTTTAATATCCCATGTTAACACTTATTTTCTTGTTTAATATGTAGAAATAAATAATGCAAACACAAAAAGCTGTCAAAGGTTTGCTTTATAAAAGGTAAATCACAATTGTTACATGGTATCTTGGCTAAAAAATTTCAAAATTGGCAAAAAAAACATTTTAAAGTCATCTTATTCAATGTACACAAATTTATTTTGCTAAAGTTGTGTTTTTCATAAAGAGCGGTATCTGAACTTTCCAAAAATGTAAGGTTTGTGTTATTTCTTGCTAGTTTACTCAATGTAGGGAAGGATAAAGTACCCCCTACCCCTACCCATTTTTGCCATTTTTCGCGGTACATGCAAATCAAAAACCAGCCCAGATAGGTAGTGCATCCAAAAATAACCAATGTTAACATCTTTTTTCTTGTTCAGCAGGTCCTAAAGAACAAAAAATACTCATGTAGTAGAGATGTTGGGTGAACGGTGGGCCCCTCAAGCCCACGGACTATGTTCATATCACTGAAAGGGCTCAGCAACGCCTCTTTTTTGAGGCGGTTGAAGAAATTTGGAAACAGTAAGCATATTAATTCAATTTTACAGAGCTGTGATCGAAAGTCTGTTAACTTTTTCGATCGCTTTTTGGTTTGGCTCATTATCTCAGCAACAGAAAGCACAATTAAACAGAATTGTCACACTACTGCATCGAGGATTATTGTCACTGATTTACCCCCACGTGATAATGTCTATCGGCAGCGTGTGGCCAATAGGGCCTCACACATCATCGATGACAGCATTCGTCCAGCTCTTGATTTATTTCAATCACTACCCTCAGGACAGCGCTGTCGGTTCTTTAATCAAAGTAAATACCGCACGTTTTAGCAATATTTTTTATCTACGTGCTGTTCAAATACTTTCGGATAGCAATTTTTATTTTGCAATTGTATTAATTTAATTACCTGTATACATGCGATTTTATATTTTCATTTTTACTCATGCTTCCTTGGTATTATTGTTTTGATTTCATTGTCGATTTTGAAAGTAATATTTGATGTTGTGTTGTTGTGTGTGACGACAGCAAGACAATTTCATATCTATCTCTCTACCTATTTCTCTATCTATCTATCTATCTATCTATCTATCTATCTATCTATCTATCTATCTATCTATCTATGAGGGGCTATTTAGCCGGGACTTAACATTTGAAAAAGATACAGCAAAAATGCGCACATTCGTTCCCTGTGTTGAAATTGAGGGATGAGCTTTTAATTCTATGTCACAAGTTACTAGTTCAAGATATCATCAAACAGAAAAGTAGTGAAGAATTAGCATGATGTAATTTGGGAAGAAAAGACGATTTCGTGATTAACAGGGGCCATACACTCTTTTCTTTACGACAACAAAAGGCAGACTGGTGACGTCTGCGACTTTCTTTTATAACATAAGTTTGAAACTGACTAGCAAATCTGCAGAATTGAGTTCTTTATCACATTAACTGACCCTAATCGCCACCTGTGTGACGTAGAGACCAGAACAGATAATATTACCAATGTTCTACGTACAGGAACTTCACGCGAGCGCGCAGAGGACGATCTGTCACAATCGATACTCTATATTCTCACAAAAAAGACAATGCGATAAATTTTAGATTGGCCCTACGAAATTTCGAGGCGCTAGAGCTTTAGCTATTCCAAATAATTCATTTTAATCTTGAGGCTACAACTAAACGTAAGTTCAGCTGGATATATGAATACCGTATGAGCTGCAGAAAAGCATTCTGTAAGGTTGAAATCATCAAGTAATTCGACGAACGACAATAATTTCCTTCATCACATAAACAATCTGTTAATTCTCAATGAGAATCAAACCTACATTTTAGCGATAGCGAAGACAGGCAGTGCAGCGCTTTGAATGAATTATCGAAAGTCGACAACAAAACAGAGTTTCCGTCAAGTGACAAAAGATGAAGGTATCTAAGTGCGGGATATATGTCACTGTAAACATCAAATTTCGTAATAGGTAAAGATTGACGACCGGGATCGGGATTTATGACACCAACATAGACTGCTGACGGCAATCTGGCCCATAAGAATAAGGTAGGCCTAATTAATACGTTTGAAAATATTCTACATAACTCCCGGTACTGTGGCTGTCGATTGCTAGCACGGTGAAACCTCTCTGTCAGCGCTCGCCGATGGGCAAGGTGATCTGCCTTGGCGTCGGGACAGTGCTAAACAATGGTTGACAAGTTCACGTTACCGAATTCATATGGCTGATTGCTAAAGATGGCATTCGGTGTATCAAAATTTCAGCTTGAGCAGATTTATGAATTAAAGTACCCTGTAACTCATTTGCATATCTACTTGGTGATCGGTCATTTTTCTCATTAAATGAGAGCTATATCGGGAATTAAAAACACACGTCCAGTGTTGCCCCTATTAGTTATAAATGTAGATGGTAAATGATATAAGTAGGAGGTAATAGAGTGGTTGCCCCCCCACTTCCACAAGGCGAAAATTGAAATTCAAAAATTAAAGTGGAGTTTTCTTCTGACACCTGAGGGTAACATTTCTGCCTAAAAATCAATAAAACTTTGTGATTAAACTATCAGTAACATTATTAAAACGTAACACATATAATTACTACAGGTACATATGAATTAACCTTCACCAAATTAAGACATATGACAAATAAATTAATTTTTTTAAACATATGTGCGTACAGTAATCGGAATCTAAAAGCATCAAATTCTCACCAATTTCATAACAACTTTGTGATAAAACATGATGTTATTATGGTAAGTCGATCACGTTTAACCTAACAGTACATCAACAAATTTTAAGTATCGTCTGGAATATAAGAATAACTTGATCAAATGATACACACAAAACAATTTCTATTCAATGGCTACGGTATGGAGTCACTGAACGGCCTGACCTGACCGTCCATTCCTGTGTTTATAAGACTCTATTGGATAGTGCATTGTGATGACTTGTTAATCAATAAAATGGTCAAATGGTTGACATATATAGTTATTTTAAACTGATAAATTTCTGCTTTCACACTGGGAAATGTTTGATCTGTTTACTAATTACCAGGTATTAATGTGTCACGGTGCCGGCTGTCTTTACCGTTTACGGTGTCCCACAGAGGCAAGTCCACAGTTCGATCACCTCGAAAGTCTAATGAGACTGATCGGTCAAATGCATACTTTAAATCATGAACTTTGGATTCTTAAAAAAATGCACAGTTTCATACCAGAAACGCTTTTGGATCGAGCTTTTTTGAAGAGTCAAAGTCATCCCCATTGTCTACATTCTCTTCTTGGCAGCCTTTATAGTAAGTTGACCTTATAAAACGTAAGTGTACGTTTCTAACCAATTAATGTTTGTAATTGGACAGACAAGACAAGTGTGCGTCAGTCAGTCAACCACACGATTCAAACACGTTCAAATGAATAGCTGCAATATGGGTAATTATTACACCTCACTCATTCAGCGTGCACTGCCATTGGTTAAACACGACTCACGTGACATGTAAAAGAACGTGATGATGCCCTCTGCGAATGTGATGATGCCCTCTGCATTTGATATAGCATGGATGACGTCATTTTACTTACTGCGCATCCTTTCTGCGCAAAACAAATTGTCGTTCGCTTGTTGTATTTTGCAGTTGGCAACTTATGGCTGCGAAACGTCATGCAGAGCTGTCACCGGCACAGTTAGACGATATTTTGATGCAAGTAAACAGCAAACGAACGAAAATGGCAACAAGGAATGCAATTTCTGTGTTCAGTGACTATGCAAGCAACAAATTTGAATACGCCACCGAGGAGATCGGCAAACTTTAGCGGCAACCCTAGACCCGGCACTGACAACATTTTACGCTGAGATCCGGACTCAGAAGGCGAATTGTACTCGAAGAAGTCTTTGTGTTTTTGTTTCTTTGCATGTTTGCTTGTTCGGTGTAATAAAAATAATAACACATGAGAGCTTGGGCAATATCACGATTTATTGCCTGCCCTCGGGCTGGTGGTCATGATCGATATACTCAGTATACCCTCGCCTACGGCTCGGGCATCATCAGTATTTCGATCATGACCACCATCCCTTGGGCAGGCAATAAAATCGTGATATTGCCCTCGCTCTCATGTGTTATTATTTAACTAGAAACTGTTATTCTGTAGGTAAAATTCTGTGCAGACACATATCGGAAAGCAGGTCATGAAATTCGTAATCAGATATTTCCATTCCGTTGGCGCGATGGCGTTGCCAATGCCGATCTATAAGTTGATGGGCAAACCATAGAATATTTTGATAGTAAAATGTAGGTGACATTAAACGCAAACAAACGGGTAATTTACCCGGCTCCGGGCGTCAACTCACAACACTGCATGTCGTGTCAATAATTTGGGAATCCGTGACAAAAAATTTGAAGACTGTTCATGTAATACTATATAACACCATTGAATTTTCTCTGTTTGATGTCATTGTATACTCTTGTATTTCAGGGAACTGAACAACGTTTCGCTTTCGGCTCAAAAATAATCGCAATCACACCAATCCATAATTCGATAACACTGAGTCAAAATTCGTAATATACAATAGCCATGAGCACAAAACAGCACATAACTGACAGTAAATCACCGGTACACACAACAAAGTCAAATTCATGAGATAAAGATACATAGACCTCTGGTCAAAAGACCAAGAAGTGATGTCAGGTGTTTTGAATATTGCAATTGTATCTAGCCCCACATGTGTCACCTGCCATATATCAATCTGTAAGTCGTTGTCAAACGGATAGTCGTCACCAACTAAGACCCAAAGTCACTGATGCCATCAGTGATCATTTGTCGTGGAGAGATATTGTATTTATCTACCAGCTTGCGATACCTGCCAAAAAGCATTCGAATGTAAAGACAAGTGTAACCTGGATTTAACAGTTTGTAAGAGATATGGCTACGTCTCTTGCAAATAAACCATATGAAGTACTTGCTCTTGCATATCGAATAAGCGGGAAATGTATAACCTATAAGCTGGTAAGAGTGGAATTATACTGATGACGTGTGGGAAATTGATGATTCTAAAGTTGAAATCACTTCTCTTGCCATAAAGCCTAGTACTCAAAAGGGGACAATTAGAGTCAAATTCAAAAAAGTATCAAGATATGAAGCAGAAGAGGCCGTTTCTGTGGTTTCTTTAATCTCTAATTCTGGAGGATAAATCTTAGCGAGATAGTCACTGAATTAGGAGTTATTCATTGAAATAACATCGACAATGTATCTAAATGTTAGGTCGAAAGTTCTAGCTTGACAAAGTTCAAAGTTTTAAGCTCTGCGAAAAACACTCGTTCACGATGACGTCAAACAGACAAAAATGCGATGTAATTATATAAAATAATTGACAAGAAGTAAAAAAATGTGAAAAGATTACGGTACTAAACTTATGTTGACGATAGAGGCTTTTTATACAATCCGCAAGTGATTTATTCAAGACAAATCTTATTGTGTTACAAAATGATTCCTTCTCTATAAAGGCTTGATTGCATCTTTTCTGAATACATTATCAAGTTCATGAAAAGAAAGTCTACAGGTTTGTACGAGTGGAAATTCCCATGTCTAACTTACCATTGTTTTAATTTATCATCAAATGTTTTTCTAGCTCTTAGCCCTTAGCCCTTGTGTCTCTTTTGTATTTAATGAATTCATCTATTATTTTCAAAGCGGCTCCACCCACAGGCAATATATAATATTTTATAATTTCTATTGAAAAGGCAGTCAACGGTTCATGCAATCAATTGTATTTGAGAAGAAGCACTCAACGTGCAGAAAACAGCTTCGTATCTAGATTATCTATGCAGAGACACCCATAGTCTGCGAAAAATAAAAGCAATTAAGGAAAACTGAACATCGATCTGTAAACCCAAGAAACCCAAGCGCTTAATGTTTTTGTGTACCGCAGTCTAGTATGGCGAGGCCTGCCAACCTCTGTGTCCCCATTTAATGATGTAACTATTCATAGAAACCTGTTTACAATTTCTGTAACAAAGATTTGACCTACTGTTGGTCTCAATTTGGAGCTAAATTTCAGCATAAAGGGACAAAGTCCGCCATATTTAATGAATTTTTTTTTCGATACGAGATACTACTTAAATTGATTGACATGTTGAATGATAATGAATGAATGGGTGACTATCCATATATTCGACCCCGATTTTAGAGACGATAAACGAAATCATTGCGAACATGAATTAATGGTCATGACCATTTATTTATTTTCGCTATGGTTTCAATTAATTTGTCTAAAACTTGAGTCGAATATATGCATACTAAACCATTTATTCATTAACCCAAGCGCTTAATGTTTTCGTGTACCGTATTCTACTCACGTGTGCCGAAGCTTACCAACCTTTATCAACACATTTATTGATGGTCACTAATTTCGCAGAAATCTGTTCACAATTCTTTTACCAAAGATTTGACCGATTGTTGTTGTCAGATAGGAGCCACGGTTCAGCTTAAACATCACCAGTTTAACTCAGTCCGAAAGACTGTACAAGTAAACAAGATGTATACGTCTAGCGTGGAAGCTTACAGAGTATTGGATAATTGCTAACTCTTCGTACAATGGTTATATTTCATCTTTTTTAGGTAAATGCATTTTTCTTTTTGTCATGACTGGATCAGTGACAAATACTTCACGTGATAAATATATTTTATCCCCTTTATTGAGTTCAGATGAAGTCGAGCTGCCGAAATGGCGGTCTTGCCTGGAGGCTGTCTTGGGCAAAAAACGACCGGCTTACAGGATGTTTTTTTTGTCTTTTTGACGTTATTTTAGACTTTAGACATGTATTTCGCGGGGCCGAACACCTTCCCTTCGGCTAAATATTTTATGGCTCTGCGAAAATCAGTGAGATAAAATATAGTAATTAACAAGAAATAATGACAAAATGAAAAGGTTACGGTACTCAGTACGTGAATGTGGAGGAAAGAGGCTTTTATAATAATCCACAAGTGATTGGTTCGTAAAAATCTTATTTTGTTAGAAAATGACTCCCTCTGTATAATGGCTTTATTGCAGCTCTGCTGCATACATTATCAAATTCACGAAACGAAAGTCTACTGATGTGTACGTCAGGAAATCTCCAAGTCTAACTAAGCAAATAAATTGTTCAAAATAAATAATTAAATTATTTTCCGGAAAGTTCCCTTCTATCACCTAATCACAAAAAGAATCATAGAATCATTCCTATCACTTGTCCGCTAATAGAAAGCTTGTCATTTATACACATACCGTATTGCTGAAAATATTCCGTTTACAGTAAACATTAACTTTAAGACGATCGTAGACATCTATACACTTTTATGAATTAACTTGTCATTTGGAAATAATGACTTGATCATCTAAAAACGTGCTATATTGTTTTATAGCCAGAGTCACACCAGATAGATAGCTTGTTGGAACGCCAATCGATAAAACGTCAACCGTTATGTTTAAGTTAATGCGCCTTGAGTTTATAATTGCATATTCTGACTGTTGGAAACAGTCGCGACGCAGCTCCGCGAGAACAATAGAATCCATTTGCCGTTCGTGGGGGGTCTGCATACATTAAATTCAAATATATGGCGGCCATTTTCGCACTCAACATGTCCTCGTTTGTCGTGGAATTTTTTACCTTAAATGATTTCATTTCGCGTTCTAAATCAACACAGTCCGAAAACAGAACATTATAAATAACTACATTGGTCAAATAAATGGTTACCTCATCAAGAACCCCCCAAAATCGGCAGGCATGGGAGACAACTAGCGATCGTATCGATGCGATATAATCTATTCATCGACCGTCAAAGGAGCAAAACGTTTGTGTCCAGAGTCGAAAATGCACTGAACCAATAACAGATTATGTTTTGACCAAATAATCCACTTCCTTACCGCATTCTTTTTCTAGGACGGCTATGCCAATTCGTCAAAACAGTTCCCGCACTCAGTTCACCTACCAATGCAGCCAAGAAGCGCCCTCAATGGTCACAAGATCAAATCTTACCTTTAATACTTCGGATTTGTGCTGAACAAACTCAGATGAAGGTCGCACACTATTTTTGAAATCGTGCTGCTTTATGATCTGCTTTATGATCTGAATCTAACAATTACAAGATTTTTTCACCTTTGTGGCTCATAAAAAAGACAATATTAAGCATGGACGTGGCAACACAGCTGAACACGGCGGATACTACCACATGTCAATCGAAATACGAGTTTTATCAGCGAAAATAACAAATATCGGGACATCCTTTGGCGAGTAGGTGCGAAATAAGGTCCGAACCCGGTCTGGCAAGAAACTTTTGGAATTTAGGGGCCTAAAGATGAACAATCGCCGATATGGAAAACGGAGCGCTGGCGCTAAATCAACTGTCGCCCAACATTTCCGTCCACACGCCCTGCATCTCTATGGTGAAACCAGTCACCGTACCTGCAGAGTTTTACTGCAAAATTTTACAAGTCTTAATGGATGTACCGGTTCCATATTCCACAATTTCGTAGCCCAAGAATGATAAAAGACATTTCTGTTAATGGTTAGGTAAATCGCTGTCTAGGACGGTTTTGCCAATTTCGAAAAGAATCGGTACGTAACGAGTAGCTGGAAATCAACGTATTACATTCGTAGACATATAAAATAGGTCGATGTCGTATGTACAAATATCATGCAATCGTCCACACAAAGGCAACGTCTTCCTTTAATACATAAGCTTACTGCCTGAATTAGACAGACAGATTAACAGATGTTCGAGAATTCCAACGATTCCTAACTCATACCACTTAGGGACGATTCAGAATTTACTTCCGGGGGGGGGTGGAGGATTTTCAGGGGGGGCCACCCATTTTTCCCAAGAAAATTTAGGGGGGGGGCAGACAAAAATACCACAATCTTTTTGGGGGGGGCCAAGGAAAAAAAACATCAATTCAATATTTGCCCAGAATTTCTGATCTCTACAAAAGAGAACCATAGACGCTACCTGGGTGACAGATAAACTCAACATGTTTAGTTTGACTCCTTTAGCTGCTAAATTCGGTAATATTCACAGTGGTTTGTTTTATGCATCTACTGTACTATCTTGTTCTCCTCCCTGAACCGTCATGAAATGTCCAGTATTTTAATAGCATGTCGACACAAACCATACAGTGAACAGTCAGGGTTGTTTTTTGACGAAAAGAGATCTTGGATCAAGTCCAGACTAGAATTCATTTGTCAACAATAACAATGGTCATTTATGTGCACATTGGTATGTTGCTAAATACAGCATTTGGTGTTCTATGTAGTGATAGAATAACAAACAAATGCTGATACACAGAGATGAACATTGAACAAATGCTAAAAATTACAGCAAATGTCTTTTTAAGGTTGGGTTTACATTGTAGCTTGTAAAGCAGTTGAAAGTTGTGTGATAAAGAAGTGTTAATTTATGCAAATGTTGCAAATCACCCGATTTCTTGGCTTCTTTTTCCTCCCAATTTGAAAATTTCCAAAGAATTTAACTCCACTCCGGCTGGGTCAAATTTACTGAAATTTTCACATTATGTTTTTTAAATGCTATGTAACAAAACAACTATCAATTGGTTTAGTTCGGCAATAAAGCTCTTACATTTTTAATAAGAGGCATTTTAATTTTGCTGATCATGATTTAAATCAATTATTAGAGTGTCAGTCTTAAACCCCTACAATTTTAAAATGAGGATGGATAATGCCAAATAAAATAGTTGTTTTTTCTACATGAATACTCTCCTTTCAAGTGAAATATTACATTTCAGAAAACTGTCTAGTTTATGACTTAATTTTTATCATTAATACCAAAATTGAGGTTTTTTACCCTAAATATACACCCACTTCATCCTTTGAGTACACTACTGCTACCATACTAAACTTTAGATTCTCTACTTTTTGAAAATATATGGTATGAGGGGTTTCCTTGTCATCTTTGATGAGAAATATAGCTTTGAAAAAAACTGTGAGCATTCAGAAAGTAGCATACATTAATATTATGGTGTCAGAAGTTTCAACATGTTTTTACAATGGTGTTCTGTGTATTGAAAAAATTTCTACAGTTGAAGAAGTGCTACAAATTCAACACTTCAAATCAAAGCCATCAGCAACTGAGATGGTCAAAACATACCATCTGTCTAACATGTAATTGTCTTTGTCATGGTCATTCATAAAAACAAATATCCTTTCGTTGCCCAAAACAGATGGAACTTGTTCCCTTTCCTTAAAAATATTATGTATTACTGTCAAAAATATATGGTGAAAAATTTACAAAAGGGTTGATATTCCAATAATCCTGTATGTGCATCCAGAAGATCATGTGGCACTGCATCAATGCTATGGTGTCGGATTGTTGAAATATTGTGTACACAAGAAATTTGCTGTAGTCCAAGAAGTGATCTCAGTGTGTATGAGGCTAGGAGAAATGTGGATAGGCTTACACATTGTGTATAGATGCTAATACTTTTGTGTCCCATTCATTCTGATATGTATAATTAAATATTTCTCAGTGGCGGCTGGCAGAAAAGGCAAAAAACAAATTAGCATGTATTGTTTCGTGTCATCTGAAAACATGCGCATCACGACTATTTTAAAATTAAAGTTTGTTAAAAAATTTGAAATATGAATGCTCTGTCAATTTTGAAAAATACTGCTGACAAAATGTGAACTTTGACTTACACAGGGTTATCTGCATTTTAATATGAACATTGGATTGTTAATGGAATGAGCAGAATAACATGTGAATTCATGTTTTTGATAAGGTGTTTTGTTCAAGAAATGTTCTAAAATATTCCTCAGCATTGTTGCTTTCAGTGGCAGCTACTTGGTTTTATGACAACTAAATTAGAAAAAAGAGAAAAGTAAAAACAAGTTGGCTTTCACCAATTTTAATTCCTAATGTTTAAAACTTTCACCGTGAGTCTGCAAATATTAAGCATCATCAAATGAAAATGTATGCTGAACTTGTGCATGTACATCTCACTTTCCAGAAATATCTGGATATCTGCAAATGATGTATCATTAAACTTCAAGATATATATCACTTTGCCAATTATCTGCTCCTCTGATTTTCTGTTCACCATTTCTAACTGACATCTTTGCTTGTCTTTGTGTGCATCATATGTATCAGTGAGACATAACGAAAAAAGTATTCATATTTAGTAATTAACTTTTCTTCAGAAATTTACAACCAGATATGTTTATTGCTACCCTTCCAAAAGTGTGCAACTTGCAGTCCCTGCAAATCATTCTTTTTATAGTCACATACCCTGAAATGATTTGTTATATCATCGATTAAATGTCCACTACAGTTCCTGCAACTTGTTAGACTGGATATGTCTATAGTGTATGAGCATGCATGTATATATTAGGGGGGGGCCATGGAAAAAAAACAGCAAAGATGAGGGGGGCCATAGATTTTTTCTATAATTTACTAGGGGGGCCATGGAAAAAAATCACCCAGAAAATAGAAAATCCTCCACCCCCCCTGGAAGTAAATTCTGAATCGTCCCTTATATGATCGTACAGCTCAGTCCGCCATGAGCAGTCCTGGCAACCTGCGCAGAAAAAGTGCGCAGTTCAAATTAACCGCCAAATCGCGGAGCTGCGTCGCGACTGGAAAGGGAAGCTACACCACACTCCAAACAGTGGCGGCACTCTCACTTCCGTTTCACTTCTGCTCCGATAGAGGGAGTACGCGCGTTTGGGAGTCCTGTCATCTGGTTGTAAATATGTCATGTGGTTGTTGGCTATGACACACCCATATTTGGTTATGTTTCGATGTCAAAGATCTGAGTTGAAAGTCCAAGCATGGGTAATTCCTTGCATTCTTGATACCTTGTGCTAGCTCTGGTTGTCAAAGCACGTTTTCATTTGTGCCATTTCGAAGCAAGTGAGTACAAGTATAGTAGTCTGTTCGATTCTTGATCGTAGGCTTGTAACACAAGGATACGATTTCTCATATATCTCTGGTGTTAGCATGCAGGCGGTTTTAAAATTCAAGGGTCTTTAAAATTCAGAGGTCAGACGAAACCAGGTCTACATGACAGTTCGCCTCTGACTGTGTCTACATACAACAGTCATCATGATCGACCTCGACAGATTCAGCACTTTAGTGTTTGATCGTTATGGTCCAAAGCCGTACAAAGCTACTGTGCTTGCTTTTGTATTCATGGCACTGCTTCAGTAACAACGGTCGAAAATGCTCAAAGCATTATAAACCTGGTTGCATGGACACTCCGGCGCATCTCTCTTAGTGTGCTATGGCTGTGACTTCTAAGTTTTCCCAGTGGTTTATCATCATTCTATGCTATCGCCAACTAATTTAAGTTGTCTAATCAAATATTTTTGCAGAATCTGCATTTGGAGTATGCTAGTCACCATGTGTCACCTGGTTGCACGGACACTCTGGTGCATCTCTCTTACTGTGCTAAGGCTGTGGATGCTAAGTTTTCTCATTGGTTTTCATCTTTCTATGCTATCGCCAACTGATTTAAGTTGTCTAATCAAATTTTTTTGCAGAATCTGCATTTGGAGTATGCTAGTCACCATGTGTCACCTGGTTGCACGGACACTCTGGTGCATCTCTCTTACTGTGCTAAGGCTGTGACTTCTAAGTTTTCTCATTGGTTTTCATCTTTCTATGCTATCGCCAACTGGTTTAAGTTGTCTAATCTAAATATTTTGCAGGAACTGCATTTTTAGTATGCTGAGTCACCATGTGTCACCTGGTTGCACGGACACTCTGGTGCATCTCTCTTACTCTGCTAAGGCTGTGACTTCTAAGTTTTCTCATTGGTTTTCATCTTTCTATGCTATCACTAATTGATTTAAGTTGTCTAATTAAATTATTTGCAGAAACTGCATTTTTAGTATGCTGAGTCACCATGTGTCACCTGGTTGCACGGACACTCTGGTGCATCTCTCTTACTGTGCTAAGGCTGTGACTTCTAAGTTTTCCCATTGGTTTTCATCTTTCTATGCTATCGCCAACTGGTTTAAGTTGTCTAATCTAAATATTTTGCAGGAACTGCATTTTTAGTATGCTGAGTCACCATGTGTCACCTGGTTGCACGGACACTCTGGTGCATCTCTCTTACTGTGCTAAGGCTGTGACTTCTAAGTTTACTCATTTGTTTTCATCTTTCTATGCTATTGCCAACTGATTTAAGTTGTCTAATCTAACTATTTTGCAGGAACTGCATTTTTTAGTATGCTGAGTCACCATGTGTCACCTGGTTGCACGGACACTCTGGTACATCTCTCTTACTCTGCTAAGGCTGTGACTTCTAAGTTTTCTCATTGGTTTTCATCTTTCTATGCTATCGCCAACTGATTTAAGTTGTCTAATCTAAATATTTTGCAGGAACTGCATTTTTAGTATGTTGAGTCACCATGTGTCACCTGGTTGCACAGACACTCTGGTGCATCTCTCTTACTCTGCTAAGGCTGTGACTTCTAAGTTTTCTCATTGGTTTTCATCTTTCTATGCTATCACTAATTGATTTAAGTTGTCTAATTAAATTATTTGCAGGAACTGCATTTGGAGTATGCTAGTCACCATGTGTCACCTGGTTGCACGGACACTCTGGTGCATCTCTCTTAGTGTGCTATGGCTGTGACTTCTAAGTTTTCCCATTGGTTTTCATCTTTCTATGCTATTGCCAACTGATAAAGGTTGTCTAATCAAATTTTTTTGCAGAATCTGCATTTTGAGTATGCTAGTCACCATGTGTCACCTGGTTGCACGGACACTCTGGTGCATCTCTCTTACTGTGCTAAGGCTGTGACTTCTAAGTTTTCTCATTGGTTTTCATTTTTCTATGCTATCGCCAACTGATTTAAGTTGTCTAATCTAAATATTTTGCAGGAACTGCATTTTTAGTATGCTGAGTCACCATGTGTCACCTGGTTGCACGGAACTCTGGTGCATCTCTCTTACTGTGCTAAGGCTGTGACTTCTAAGTTTACTCATTGGTTTTCATCTTTCTATGCTATCGCCAACTGGTTTAAGTTGTCTAATCTAAATATTTTGCAGGAACTGCATTTTTAGTATGCTGAGTCACCATGTGTCACCTGGTTGCACGGACACTCTGGTGCATCTCTCTTACTCTGCTAAGGCTGTGACTTCTAAGTTTTCTCATTGGTTTTCATTTTTCTATGCTATCGCCAACTGATTTAAGTTGTCTAAATATTTTGCAGGAACTGCATTTTTAGTATGCTGAGTCACCATGTGTCACCTGGTTGCACGGACACTCTGGTGCATCTCTCTTACTGTGCTAAGGCTGTGACTTCTAAGTTTTCTCATTGGTTTTCATTTTTCTATGCTATCGCCAACTGATTTAAGTTGTCTAATCTAAATATTTTGCAGGAACTGCATTTTTAGTATGCTGAGTCACCATGTGTCACCTGGTTGCACGGACACTCTGGTGCATCTCTCTTACTGTGCTAAGGCTGTGACTTCTAAGTTTTCTCATTGGTTTCATCTTTCTATGCTATCGCCAACTGATTTAAGTTGTCTAATCTAAATATTTTGCAGGAACTGCATTTTTAGTATGCTGAGTCACCATGTGTCACCTGGTTGCACGGACACTCTGGTGCATCTCTCTTACTGTGCTAAGGCTGTGACTTCTAAGTTTTCCCATTGGTTTTCATCTTTCTATGCTATCGCCAACTGATTTAAGTTGTCTAATCTAAATATTTTGCAGAATCTGCATTTTGAGTATGCTGAGTCACCATGTGTCACCTGGTTGCACGGACACTGTGGTGCATCTCTCTTACTCTGCTAAGGCTGTGACTTCTAAGTTTACTCATTGGTTTTCATCTTTCTATGCTATCGCCAACTGATTTAAGTTGTCTAATCTAAATATTTTGCAGGAACTGCATTTTTAGTATGCTGAGTCACCATGTGTCACCTGGTTGCACGGACACTCTGGTGCATCTCTCTTACTGTGCTAAGGCTGTGAATGCTAATTTTTCTCATTGGTTTTGCTTTTTTTATACTATTACAAAGTGATTCAAAATCAAAATTTTATGCAGTCGTCTGCTTTAGGAGTATGCTGAGTCACAATGTGTCACCTGGTTGCACGGAGTCATGTGGTACATCTCTCTTTCCCTTATAAGGCTTTGTCATCTAAGTTTCTCCTATGTTTTGCTCTTTTCATGCTATTGAAAAGTGATTCAAGTTTTCAAATCAAAATTTTATGCAGGAATCTGCTGTTAGATCATGCTGAGTCAGAATGTGTCACCTGGTTGCACAGAGACTTTGCAGTGGTATAAAACTTGCTAATTAAGGGGCGCTGCACCAAAATCACTTTTTTGTAGACATTCATTTAATTTAATGAAATTGTTAACCCAAGATTAAAATATTATTATTTGGGTTCATCTTCAAGGCTGTCAAGCAGTCGT
This sequence comes from Ptychodera flava, assembly GCF_041260155.1. NCBI lineage: Eukaryota > Metazoa > Hemichordata > Enteropneusta > Ptychoderidae > Ptychodera > Ptychodera flava. The sequence goes on along the minus strand of NW_027248281.1, from coordinate 12,670,068 downwards.
AGGTTGCTTGATAAAGAAGTGTTAATTTTTGCAAATGTTTGCAAATCACCCAATTTCCTGGCTTCACTATTCTTCCAATTTCAAGATTTCCAAACAATTTAACTCCATACTGACTTGGTCAAACTTTCTTAAATTTTCACATTATTTTCTTTAAATGTTTTGATTGGCAATAAAGTTCTTACATTTTGAATAAGAGGCATTTTAATTTGTATGAGGATCATGTACTGTAAAATATGTTCAGATGTAACCTGCCAAAAGAAGGAAATGACGACCATGTTAAAAGTGATATTTTATTCAAATCATATGTGTCACTGCCCATTTGGGGCAACTGTTGTCAGCTCCACTTATACATAACCATTGCAAGACTAATATCATTTTTATATGCAAAGTAAAACATAAACTGTGTCTTTTGAAGGTTTATGGCATGTCTGTTGAAAACAGAGAGTATTAAAAAAAGAATACTTTTTAATATGAAACGTCTGTTAACAGTGTTTATTCATTCTGATGTAATAATGGATTTCTGTTTGTTTTGACAGTATCTTTGAATGATATGACACTGCCTTAACAACAGATGGAAGAGGAATGTGAAAGAAACGTCAATGTAAGTAGGGTATTATGTTCATGTGTTGCTACTCACATTGGTGTACCATTTTGTTGTTACAACTTGAGCTGTATCCTGTGAATGGTTTTGGGATAATTGTGTAAGTTATTATATTACAACTCTCAAAAATTTAGAGGGCCTGTAATGCTTACTTTTGATATTATTTTCATTATTTATATTTGTCCACTGTAAGTTGTTATTTTACTACAAAAAGATTGCTAAAAAATCAATATTTAGCTTGTCAGCATAGCATTTGAAATATACAAAAATGTATTAATAGTATATCTATATTTCTATTTTTCTCACTCAGGTTTGTTGTAGACTACATCACAATTGTATTGTTGGAGGAGGCTGAAGTTTACCTTATGTCAAGGAAAAGAATGGTTATGCTTGAAGAAGCAAATAAACTCTAGTATTGCCACAGAAATCTAAAGATACTGTTCTGCAGGGATAACCTTATTGACATTTGTTCATATTGTTATGAAATATTTTAAAACTTAAATTTTAAGGCAATTATTGTCATATTTAACCAAAAATATCATTCAAAAGTTCTGGTCAGACACATTAATATTGATTATACATGTCCCTTAGGATGGCAGCAGTAAGATTTTGTAAAATCGTGCCAAGATATGCAACTTTGTATTTTTGAGATTATTTTTGTCATTGTAGATCTTTTTTTTTCTTCAAAACTCCTTGTCAGACTTTTTGATATTCAGTACACAGGTCTTTAGGATGACTTAAGTCAGATATTTTTATACAGTGAGAAAATGCAAAATTTTGTATTTTTGGAGCAATTTTTGTCAATTTCGGTCAAAAAGTGCTTTTGTCTCATTGGTGTTTATCTGATAGCTTTGCATTTTCTTATAAAAATCCCTGGAGACTACCTAAGCCAAATCATTTTTCAAACTGGGGGAACCAATGATTTTTTGTTTTTGGAGCCAATATATTAGTCCGCAAGCTTGAATGACCTATTCAAACCCGGAATACCTTGTAAATCAATTTTGAAGACACTGAAAATAATGTAGTTTTATTTGATGCCAATTTGTAGTAAAATATGATCTAGAAAAAAGTTGTGAGCTTATGTTTTATGTAGTGGATCAACTTTAGCAAATATTTCATGGAGGAAACCCCATACACTGATGAGGGATTTCAATCCACAAGAAGGCATATGGCAAGATGCACCATACCAATAAAACAGACTCCAGTTTATTTGTATCAGTTCCAATCATTATGTTACATAAACAAAAAAACCTGTCATGGTATCACTTAATTAAGTAAATCTTCACAAAGATGAAGGCAGCCGAGTGAAATCATGTGTAGATTGAATAAGATGAGTGATGAATGATAATATCAGGTAACTTCACCACACAAACTTACTTACACAAACAAACTTGTGTATAACTTGACTCTGAGTAAATCTTAACTTTTCAAGCAAGGACCATCAAATTTTATTGTTGATCTACAAATTGAAAAGTGGCTGTTAAAACGGAATTCTGCCCATGAAAATTGAAAGTTCAAACTCTTTGCAAACAAAATAGTATTTTGAGTGAATAAGTGGAAATAGGAATACCTCTTTTTGTTTGTCAGATAGGAGCAATACTGTGCCCTTGGTGGTATATTTTTAAATGACTTGCAGAAATTGATATTTATTACTGTTGTTATTATTGCTAACTGTTGTTTTGCCTGATTGAGGCACACACCTAGCTATCCTATGGATTCTCTTGAACATTATCACAGTACAGCTACATGAGATACCAGGCTGCTGCTAGTTGAAACGCCTATTTGTAGGGGTTTTAATGACTGCTAAGCTAGTACGAATTAGTAATGTAGATATTGTGAGTTCAAGCCTCATAAAATGCATCAGCAAGACTGCATCAAAGTTGACCACTTTTACTGTACATGTTGTTCACAAATTAAAGGCCATCAAGAATATTTTTATGGGTCTTTTAGAGTAATTTAACATAAGGGCCTGGGGGGGGGGTCAGAGGAATGTGAGGGTAGTCACTCAAAAAATTGAAAGCTACAAGGAGGTTGTTCAAAATTGGAAAGAAAGAAGGGGGTTGCTCAATTTTTGGTACAAAATGAATTGAAATACCTCTCAGATTGCACCATTTCATCAATTTCTCAAAATTCTTAATGCGACCCCCTGTCACTTCCTCTCCCCCTGGGGTGTTCTAACAGTTTTACTTAGTAAAAACAAATAGAAAACACCTAATATTGCACCAGACTGCATCATTGAACTCATTAATTTCTCAAAATTTCCGACGTGGCAGAGGGGACACGCCTCTCACACTTTTCCCCTGTTGGGTGTTCTAACAGTTTTACACAAATTGATAACATCTCTCATATTGCACCAGACTGTATTATTGCACACATTAATCTCTCAAATTTTCAACACGAGAGGGTACAACTTCTCTGACACTGCCCTACCCCCCAGCCTCCTGACTGTTCTCCTGTACTTTCAAATTCTGCCCTGTCAGATATCTTAGTGGAAACCTTGTCAAGATACCCATCCAAAATAAACAATACTGTATGGTAACCAATACTATATGGTTGGATAGTGGTTACAGCATGAGCTTTTGTATCTACATTTTATTGTGACTTTGAATTTTCTTTTGCCGGTCACATCTTTTTCAACTGTCATGAGGTAACCGATGATATTCCAGCAGGATATGAAAGGTCTGTACTATTGCTGTAGTTTTGTAAATGTTACAAATACATGTCTTGGTATTTAACTGGTCTAAGTGGGGGGGGGGGGGGAGGGGAGGGATCAGTCAAAATTTCTGTGTTAGAGACTGGGTTACTCAAATGCATTTGGGTTGGCATGGGGTTTACTCGAAATTTCAGAATACTATGAAATTCCCCAGACTTCCCCCCCCCCCAAGGTCGTAAATAATTACAACTCCCTAAGTAAGATTTTTAATAATAATAATAATAATTTATTGTTTAAAGACCACTACACACCTTGTCTCAGTGGTCTGTACATTACAGAAAATTACTGGAAGAACTAAAATTAACGCAGAAAATACAAAATAAGTCACAGAGGAAAGAGTGAATTAAAAACAATCGATAAAATCAAGCAAGCTAAAATCTAGACTAAAGGATCCTACCTAAAAACAGCAAAGAAAGTAGTTTAAAAAATTTCACTAAAATGATAAAAAAATAAATAAACTATAAAACATGCAGGTAAAAATTATATCCAAGTCAACAGTAGCATTGACGAGTAGCATTTTACCACAGGAAAACGTTAATTTTATTCACTCTTCATCCTTTGTTAACCTTAGAAAGTTTGATTATGTAAAATTGTGTTGTTACTTGTTGTAATCTTGAATTGTTGAAATGAATAAAATCTTGGAAAGTAAAACATGATCCTGTGTCACTGTTGTTCCTGTCTTGTTTCACCATCAGAGAAAAAAAAAAAGATTCTAATAAATTCACACCCAATTGCTCTACCAAAACAGAAAAATTATTGAAATTTTTCAGGCAAAACACACGCCGTCTCACCAGTAATACTTGTAAGTTCAATGCAACTCTGCATAACATGTTCGGACGAGAGAGGTGACCATAAAGGGCGAACGTCCTACTGGTACTCGTGTGACAGGCTTGCAACCACATGACATACTCCGAGTGCGCGCGTACTGGTCTACAGTCTGCTCCCGAAGTGAAACGGAAGTGAGAGCGCCGCCACTGTTTGGAGTGTGGGAAGCTACATGACAGCTCTTCGCCGCGGTCCGAAACCATGTCTCAGTGTCTTATATCCGCGAAGCATAATTCTTCCCGCACAGCGCTATCAGCTGGTCGCTATTGACAACGGCGAACATTGTATCGATTTATATTCAATAGATTACCGATCGAAATCTACTTTGGTGCCGCTCGTGTATTCACGTCACGCCATGAATATTTCAATAATAACCCGTATATTTTTACTTATATATTATAACGTCAACGTTTCTCTTGGTTTCTTGTACTTTAATTAAATTGACGACACAACTTTCAGTTTTGGTGATACTTTTACGTTTCAGTGTATTTTGGCGAGCTTTGGCCCAGTTTGGCGCCATTGTGAGCTGGGAACAACCGGCCAGTATGCATCACAACAATGTATCGATTTCCAACAAAAGAATATCGATCGATAACGTTCACTGCACGATTAGAGTGGAGACCCCGCGTTCGTTTCCCGGGGGGGGGGGTACTCTCAATATTTTCATACTGGGGTGAGCGGCACAAGTTTAAAACATCTACCCATGTGTATTGTCAAAAATAGCCCATTGTTAGGGACATTTTGTCAAAATCAGTTAGGGAAAAATTCAGCGATCAAAATAGAAAATACGCTGACCAGTTGTCAAATAGAATACTAGCAAACAAAAGTATTGATGGGCCGTGAGCGGCAATGTCATTAAATTTGTTCAAGTTCAAATATTTCCAATAATTTCAGATATTATTTGATTTCTACCAATAAAGTGATATTACCTTGCACTGTCATACAAACAATAATTTGTTACAAAACAGCCAGAAATATTTACATAGTCTAATAAGTTAATCTTAAATTTCCCGCAATTTTCCAATACTTCACATATTACAATGAAAATAGAGAATACCTTGTCTCTGTGAAGTATATTCCGTCCCATGAGATTTTTTGGATAGGAACTCGTTGTTCTGTAAAATTCTTATAGGTTTATGCCCTCGTTTCACTGTCTGTTTGAAAATTCACATGGGGCGGCCCCATTTGGGTGTGGCACCACTTTATCATTTATCTTTTGAAAACTTATGTGCTTACATTTAGAGGTTCATGTAACTTATACTCAGAAAGTGTTGTCCTTATATTTTAAAAGTAGGCAGGTAATTTAAGAAAGTAGACAGGTGGACAGCGAGGGAGCGAAGCGACCGAGGGGGGGGGAGCGCGAGAGGGGGTGTCTCCCCTGTCGCAAGGCGAAAAATGAAATTTTTGAGTGGAAATGGTGTTCTCTGGTGGCATCTGAGGTGACATTTGACTAATTCATTGAACATTTAGCTGAGACTTAAACGGTACTTTTGTTGTGTCTTAGACGTGGCTCACATACAACAAAACAAAAGAATTTGTCATGAATTTGTCATGCTTTTCATATGAACTGCAGATTTCATAATGGTACACTTTCACTTAGCAAACATCAGGATATCTCTGACATATATCTCTGATTTATTAGAATATGGCGCCCGAAGGGCGCACCAAAAAGTATGAAACATCCTTATATCTCTGATATACATGTCTTATATATTTGAGTCATCAGCTGGAAGGGCATGCTGAAAAATGTCTGATACATTAATTAAGTAATGGCTCAAAGAGCCCACTGAAAATATTGAACCCGGGTGTTGATTATACAGATATGATATATCTCTGATATATGTATGTCTGATATATTTAAGTTGGGTGTGCTGAAAATTATGTCTAATAATTAAAGAAATGCGCCCGAAGGGCGTGCCGAAAATTGCAACAAATTACTGAATGATGAAATTTGTGGCCGACGTGATGCATTTTACGCAATTATGAGGCCGTGTAAAACTCGAAAAACACGCTGACCCCTATTTGGCATTTCAAAAGCATGGTGACCCCTCTCACCAAATCAAAAACAGGGTGACACCCATGAATCCGCCGCCCCCTCCCCCGCCCCCTAGGCCGAAGAAACTGACCAGTCCCTTAATTATCATTCATGCAATGTCTTTACTGCCACTGTGCTATATAAGCCCACATTTCCACCTGTCATCAAAAAAACAGAAATGGATTTTCTCTGTGTAGCCTGAATCATTTTTGAGAATATGCAAAATCACAATAATTGCACAGTATATCCTCTGAGCTCGCTCGGCACAGCATATTTCATCTTTCCGGCTATGTGTGCCAGGAAGCCATGCCAAGGAAGCCATGCAGACGACAACATATGAATGAAATGAAATCCCGATATCTTTCACAGCTTCGTACTTTTTTGTAACATTTGAATAAAAGATCGAGGTTTATTTCCGGGGGTAACTTAAACTATGGGGATTTTCTGAAAAAAAACCTCGAATCCTAACCTCAAATGTCTGAATGCCACTAGCAAAACCTCCCGCGACACGAAAGCCGCCATGACAGATGACTTTCAAGGAGCAGACGCACAGGAACTGACGACATTGGTTGCTAAGTAAGTCTTTCAGTGGGTCAACCTGGGTCACGTCACTGCAGAGAAGGTTCTCGATCGAGAGTCGCGTCACCACATCACCGCATACGCGCATCGCCTATCACGGTCGGCGTGGCCTGCCCGAGAGATGAGTCTTGAGGATTTTATACCGTAGGGACGTTCGCTGTGTTTGCGACCCATGTTTAGGGATCTTTCCAATGAAAAGTCGACCCATATCAAGGGATTTTTCCGCGAAAAAGGGACCCATTCGGGCGGCACATACACGTTCTCCTTTCTATGGGAGTATCCCCCGGGGTTCGTTCGCCTCAGCTCTTTTTTTCAGTTTACTGGAATTTTTACCGTTCATACTCGCTAAAATTGTGTGTAAATTATTAAAACTTTACAGGTATTTGGTCTGTACAACTTAAGAGACGCTTCCTGATTACAATGCGTCATTTTGAGACCATTGTTCTGTGTATGTAAACGCCGTCAGATCGCCATTTTATTGCGGGCAAGAGTATATTTCAGTGATCGGAATAAATAAAATGCAAATAAAACAAATTTCGTGAAGAAATTTAATATAACAAGTTTCGTGAAGAATTTCAAAAAGCTAAAACCACAGGAATTTTGTATATCAACCAAAGGATCGCCACTTTTCACCATCATTGGTTCAGAATTGAAAATTTTTAACCTGCGAGAAACGTGCAACCTGTTCGGTACATTAGACGCCATTGTTTTCTATGGGAAATCCAGCTTATTCGCCACATCGTAAAATGAAAAGTTACATGTGAAAAACCCGTTTAGTTAAGTTTTCCATTTCGCTGTTATTTCTTACAATATTTGAGATTACACATTTCATAAAGGTTAACTAAAAGTCTATGATGTTACTTTTTTCGAGTTTCTCTCTTATTTTTCTGAAATGACGAGTTAACGATCGTTTGGCACATGACAATTATCGCTTGGGCGAGTCGCAAAACCCGCACTGAGGCGAGACGAGACGAGACCAATAGACCTCCTATCTTACTGATAGAAAAGTTACGGTTTTTTGCACAAATGAAACATCTGTATCAATGCCACGGGAAAAAAATAAACCTTCATTTTATTCAATAAATAAAGTTCTCGTTCATTATCATTTTCAGAAATTCTAAATATTCTAAAGAGTTGAGGTCAAAGAAATATTTGTGAGTGTACAGTGCGCATCGTAAATTGTTTGTTACCCTTTTTTGTTCAAACTGATGGTATAAATGCGCGCAAGGTTGTGTAAAGCAGACACTTTGACCTTTCAGCGCTCATAATTTTTAGAGCTCAGGTTCACCATAAAAGTTCTACGCTAAATTTCTTCATTATTTACGCCCAGAGCAAGGGTACACCGAGAGAAATGGTAACTTACAGTGTTCTCCCTAGGCCCTTCAAGCATCACGTCTCCATGACGCTTGCCTTGATCGCAGTGACGTTTGCTACAATGCCGTGACGCTTCAGATTTTTCCCGACACCCTTGATTGACAGCCGCGCTTGACAGATCAGTGTATATTCATTGGTATGGGACATTGGCCAAAAATAGCCTTATCATCATAGTTTTTAGTCCTGAATAGACTTTTTCGTGTTGATTGACGAGTTTACATTAATCAACTGGCATGTAAATAGGTGTTGAAAACACCGGCCGAGCGGCACATCGGTGGCCGCGACTTTGATCATGTTGATCGTGATCGAGCGCCATGTCAATGGCCGTTTTACAAGTTACCGTGCACGCATGGGGGTTACAGTGACGCCGTGAAAATGTTTTCAGTTGTTCCAATCGTTGATTGTGCTATCTCTTGCTTTGTGCATCGATCTTTGACACTCTCAACAAACTGCAAGCTTTCTGTAGTGTTGTATATATGATGTATTTACAACGCCTGGCCTGAGGGGCCACTTTGGTCTCGTCTCGTCTCGTCTTGTCTTGGTCCGGGTTTTGCGACTCGCCTATCGCTTGGGTATTTTTTGAATTTCTCCTTGAAATGAAAGACAACAAAACATTTCGGAATTTTATTTTTAGCGACCCATCATTGCTTAATCTTGTAAGAAACTTTTTGAGCCCATCACACACAAACACACATTCACATATGTATATATTTATGTATGTGTGTATCTGTGTGTATGTGTGTGTGTGCATGTCTATGTGTGTGATGGGCTCAAAAACATACCTTGCAAGATTAAAGGGGCTATGTTTTTACGTAATGATGGGACGCTGGAAAAAATAACGAAATGTTTTTCCCCAAGCCATTACTTCTCGCTTGTTCCCTAAATTGCGAGAAGAAAACACAGACACTGGATAGCTATTCGCTTCACTCACCTAATACAACAACAACTATTGTTCTTTGACAACAAAGCCCAACCATTAGGATTCTTTTCAAGTAGCGTGGCCAAATAGCCTAGAAGGTACGAGAAACTCTTTTGAAATCAGTGAATACATCTATTATTTTCAAAGCTGGTTCACCCACAGGCTATATAACAAATTGTATAACTTGCATGCACAAGGCAGTCAAAAGTTCATGCGATCAATGATAATTGAGAATAAGTACACAATGCAATGCATAGCTTAGCATCTAGACATCTCTGCAGATACACCTTTAGTCTGCGAAAAAATAAAAGCGACTATAAAGAAAACTTAACATCGCCGCGAATCAATTGTTTGGCCGTCATTTTTGGAACAATAGCGTGGTTGTGACAAAAATCTGTAAACTCAAGAAACCCAAGCGCTTAATGTTTTCGTGTACCGTAGTCTAGTTAGGTATGTTGAGGCCTGCCAACCACTGTGTCCCCATTTAATGATGTAACTATCCGTAAAAACATGTTTACAATTTCTTAACAAAGATTTGACCGATTGTTGCTGTCAGATTAGAGCCACAATTCAGCTTAAACATCGCCAGTTTAACTCACTCCGAAAGAATTAACAAATGAACAAGATGTATACGTCTACCGTGGAAGCTTATCGAGTGATGGATTATTGCTGACTCATCGTATAGCGGTTATGATATCCATATTTTCTAGGACCATGTATCGTTTTTATTGGTACGAATGAATCATTGACAAATACTTCATGTGATAAATATATTATGCCATAGAATGTTTTTCTATTTGACGTAATTTTGGACGTGTATTTCGCGGAGCCCAAGACCTTCACGACTCAGGCTCAGAGCTCTACGTCTCATCGAAACACACCGGGATTATATTTAAAAATTGATAAGAAAAAAATTGATGACAAAATAAAACGATTGCGGAACCTAACGGAATGTTGACGATACAGGCGTCTAAAATTGACTGATTCCAGAGAAAATATATTTGTTAGAAAATGACTCCTTCTGAATAATGGCTTCAATGCAGCTCTGCTGAATACATTATCAAGTATTGATATTATCAAGTACTGAATACATTATCAAGTTCACGAAACGAAAGTCTACCGATGTGTAAGAGATTAAATCCCCAAGTCTAACTTATCAAATGTATTGTTTAAAATTTATAATTAAATGCTTTCCCAGAAAAGTCACTTCCATTTCCTAATAAGAAAAAGAAACATACAGCAATTCCTATCACTTGCCCGCTTATTAGTAAGCTTGTCTTGTATATCAACATCATAGTGCTGAAAATATTCCGTTAAGAGAAAACATTAACTTGATTTCGGTTGTAGGCATATGTACACGTTTGTAATTGAACTTGTTATTTGGAAATAATGACTTCATCATCTATAAACGCGCTTTCTTGTTTTGACACGAAGAGCTACACACAATGGATATTTTGTTCCAATGACATTTGATGAATCCCGAAGAGTTATATTCAACGAAATGAACCTTGAGTCAAAATCCAAATGAATGGTTGCATATTCGGATTGTTCAAAAGGGAAACTCAATGGTAGCTGCTTTGATAAACGATTGTAAATGCAATAGGTAGTTTCTGAGGGGGTAACCATCATGGACTAGATAATAAAATCAAACAAGCAGACAAAGATCGTTTTGACGACCTAAAAACAAACAAGTACTAAAGCGTGGGACAGTTAGTAGATCAGCAAACTTGTTACGTTTCAATCCCTCACTTCATAAAACATTCTATTTCTGGGACGGCATTAATTTTTCAGACCTTCGCAGCCAATCCAGCTTCCCTCAGAGTTTCGCTACTTGATTTGCTAAATGATCAACTAATTTAATTACAATGTACCACAGGCAGACTAGGGATAAAGAGGGTAAGAATACTTAAGTAAGTCTGCCTACTCTAACCTGTTTCATGATTAAGACAAATCAACCATCAAAGCTCACGGTATCATGATAGCCTCGTGGAAGTAACGTTACCAGGAAAGTGTTAAGGTGCAACCGACAATTTATACCCATAATAACATTATTAGGCAAGCCTTGTTGCAATGGCGAGCGAATGCCCCGAGTTGTTCCTTGAGGGACGAAAAGTCAAGTCAAAGTTGAAACACAGCGGAGTGGATATATTACTTTTTGCTACCAACACTATACGCAATTGTTATCATGATCCCACTATATAGAAAGCAAAAGAGTATTTCTGGCTATGTATAGAAACAAAAGATTGCTGCCAAAACAATAATTACCACAGCGTCAATATTAAAAAAGGCAGCATAAACGAAATAATTGACAAGTTTCTCAACTCACCGTACATGACAAATGTCATGAAAACTAGCACTGCAGTAATCATTGCGTCAGCTTCATTCAAAGATGGCCGTATATTGCCCCAGTGTTCAGACAACAAGAAGGTAAGGGAACAATCAAAATTAACGGAAGGGGCGTGCAAGAAGACAAAATATGGGTTTGGGCATACTATATAGAAATAAATATATATATATATATATATATATATATATATATATATATATATATATATATATATATATATATATACATATATATATATATAGTGTGTGTGTGTGTGTGTGTGTCTGTTTGTGTCTGTTTGTGTGATTGTGTGCAAGTGTGTGTGAGAGAGAGAGAGAGGAGAGAGAGAGAGAGAGAGAGAGAGAGAGAGAGAGAGAGAGAGAGAGAGAGAGAGAGATGGGCTCGAAAATGTTTCCTTACAAGAAGGGGGCTATAGTTTTTTCGGTAGTGTTTTGACGCAGTAAAAAATAACGATATGTTTTCCCCCTGCCTTTGATTCTCGCTTGTGCCCTAAAATACGACACCACATCATAGACCCTGAATGCATATTGGCTTCGCTCACCTACAACGACAACAACTATTGTTTTATGACAACAAAGCCCAAATAGTAGCACTATTTTAAAGTTGCGGTAGCTTAAGAGCCTACAAGGTACGTAAAACTATTTTGAATCTAGTAAATACATTTAGTATTTTCAAAGCCGCTCCACCCACAAGCTATATAACAAATTGTATAACTTCTACTGACATGGCAGTCAGCGGTTCATGCGATCAATGGTACTTGTGAAGAAGCACTGGATGTAAGAAATAGCTTCGTATCTAGATATCTCTGCATGGACACCAATAGTCTGCGAAAAAGTAAAAGCAACTATAACGTAAACAAGAAATCTCACTACAAACTGAACTTCGCTGCGATTCAATTGTTTGGCCGCCATTTTTAAAACTATAGCGTTGTTGTGACAACAATCTGTAAACCCAGTAAACCCGAGCGCTTAATGTTTTCGTGCAGATACTGTATTCTAGTCACGTATTGCGAAGCGTACAACCTTTTTGTACACATTTATTGATGGTCACTATTCGTAGAAACCTGTTTACAATTCCTATACATAAATTTGACCGATTGTTCCTGTCAGATTGGAGCCACGGTTCAGCTTAAACATCGCCCGCTTAACTCCCTCCGAAAGACTGTATAAGTCAACAAGATGTATACGTCTAGCGTGGAAGCTTACCGAGTATTGGATAATAGCTCACTCTTCGTACAACGGTTATGATATTTCACCTTTTTTTCGTACGTGCAATGTTCCTTTTATCATGACTAGATCAGTGACAAATACTTCACGTGATAAATATATTTTATCCCCTTTATTGAGTTCAGATGAAGTCGAGCTGCCGAAATGGCGGTCTTGCCTGGAGGGCTGTCTTGGGCAAAAAGGACCAGCCTACAGGATGAACTCTTGGCCCTCAACCTGGTTGCGCTGTATGAACATTTGCAGAAAAATATTCAATACTTTTGTAGCTTCTTATCCTATGGATTTTTTGTCTTTTTGACGTCATTTCAGGCTTGTGTGTTTGATGGGGCCAAACACATTAACCTCGTCTTCGGCAAAACGTTTTACTGCTCCGCAAAAAACGCTGGGACCGTATGTTATAATGACATAATGACAATATGAAAAGATTACGGTACTGAACTGTGTACGAATGTGTACGAGAGGAAATCCAAAAGTCTAACTTACCAAATGTGTTCAAAATTTATAATTAAATGATTTTCCTGAAAGTTATCTTCTATTGCCTTATCACTAAAAGAATCATAAAGTAATTCCTCTCACTTGTCAACTTAATGGAAAGTTTGTCATGTCTACACATCGTTGAGCTTAAAATATTTCGTTAAGAGTAAATCTTTAACTTGGAGACGACAGTAGACTTATGTAAACTTTTATCATTGGACTTGTCATTTGGAAATAATTGCTTCATCATCTAAAAACGTGCTATATTATTTTACACCGAAAGTCATACAAGATAGATAGCTTGTTGGAACGCCAATCGATAAAACGTCAACATTTTTGTGTAAGTAAATGCAGCTTGAGTTACAGTCTAAACGAATAGTAAGTGGCATATTCTGATTGTTGGAAAGGGAAACTATAAAGCAGCTCTTATTATCGAAAATCCTTATTTTGAAATTGTCGCTCCAGTCAAGTTAAAGTTGTTTGTTGTTGGAGGGGTCTCCAAAAACCTAATTGCCAATTTACTTGCCAACATATGATACCAGTTATATGGTTTGCTATCGATAAATGAAAGACAACAAAACATTTCGTTGTTTTATTTCAAGCGTCCCATCATCACTTAAAAATCCATAGCCCCCTGAATCTTGTAAGGTTTTTTTTGCCCATCACACACACACACACCCACACCCACACCCATACACACACACACACACACAAACACACACATACAGACACACACACACCTAACACACACAAACACACACACACACACACACACACACACACACACACACACACACATATATATATATATATATATATATATATATATATATATATATATACATATATGTTTGTGTGTGGGGGGTTGTATTGGTGTGTGTGTGTGTTTATTTGTCTCTGTGTATGTGTGTGTATTGTGCTCTAAAACAACTCTTGTAAGATAATGGGGTTTTTACATAATTATTGGACGCTGGAAACAAAATAACGAAATACTTTTCCCCCAAGCAATATGATACTCGCTTCTTCCCTAACATGGGAGATGAAAACACAGACACTGGATACCTATTGGCTTCGCTCACCTAATACAACAGCGACACTAGACACCTATTGGCTTCGCTCACCTAATGCAACAACAACTATTGTTTTTGGACAACAAAACCCCAACCAGTAAGACTCTTTTTAAGTAGCGTTGCTTAAATAGCCTAGAAGGTACGCGAAACTCTTTTGAAATTAGTGAATACATTATTTTCACAGCTGGTCCACCCACAGGCTATTTAACAAATTGTATAGTTTGCATGCACAAGGCAGTCAAAAGTTCATGCGTTCAATTGTAATCGTGAATAAGTACACAATGCAATGCATAGCTTCGCATCTACACATCTCTGCAGAGACACCTTTAGTCTGCGAAAAATGGAAGAGACTATAAAGAAAACTGAACATCGCCGCGATTCGATTGTTTGGCCGCCATTTTGGGAACAATAGCGTTATTGTGACAAAGATCTCTAAACCAAAGAAACCCAAGAGCTTAATGTTTTCGTGTACGGTAGTCTAGTCAGCTATGCCGAAGCTTACCAAACTCTGTGTCCCCATTTTATGATGGTAACTATTCGTAAAAACCTGTTTACAATTTCTTTAACAAAGATTTGACCGATGGTTGCTGTCAGATTAGCGCCACAATTCAGCTAAAACATCGCCAGTTTAACTCACTCCGAAAGAATTAACAAATGAACAAGATGTATACGTCTAGCGTGGAAGCTTACAGAGTGATGGATAATTGCTAACTCATCGTATAACGGTTATGATATCCATATATTCTAGGACCATGTATTTTTGTTATTGTCATGAATGGGTCACTGACAAATAGCTCATGTGATAAATATATTATGCCATAGAATGTTTTTCTTTTTGACGTAATTTTGGACGTGTATTTCGCGGAGCCCAACACTTCATGACTCCGGCTAAAATCTTTACGGCTCTTCGAAACACTCTGGGATTATATATAATAATTAAAAAAGAAACAATTTGATGACAAAACAAAAAGATTACGGTACTTAACGGAATGTTGACAATACAGGCTTATAAAATTGACTGATTCGTGAGTTCGAAAAGTTTTACTTTTCCGCGAAAAATACTGAGACCGTATGTCACAATTGACAAGAAAAAATGACAATATGAAAAGATTACAGTACTTAACTATATGTTAACGATAGAAGCTATTACAACAATCCACAAGTGATTGATTCAAGTGAAAACTGATTTTGTTACAAAATGAATCCTTTCGAATAATGGCTTGATTACAGCTCTGCAGAATACATTATCAAGTTAACGAAACGAAAGTCTACTCACGTGCACGAGAGGAAATCCCCGAGTCGAACTTATCAAATGTATTATTGAAACTTTATATAATTAAATGCTTTTTCATAAAGGTCGCTTCCATTACCTTATCACAAAAATAATCATACAGCAATTCCTAAAACTTAACCGCATATTAGAAAGCTTGTTTTGTATATCCACGTCATAGTGCTGAAATTATTCCGTTAGGAGTAAACATTAACTTGAATTCGGTTGTAGACATATGTACACGTTTATAAATTAACTTGTTTTTTTGAAATAATTACTTCATCATCTGAAAACGCCCTTTCCTGTTTTTAGTCCCCGCGGACAAAGTCCGGCGGGGACTTATAGATTGAGCCCCGTCTGTCCGGGCGTCCGTCCGTCCGTCCGTCCGTCCGTCCACAGCCGTTTCTCGGACACTGCTGAACGAATTTTGTTCAAACTTGGCACAAAGGCAAAGCACTATGTCCGCCAGATGCACATCGATTTATTTTGCGATACGATTCAATATGGCCGCAAGGTGGCCATATTTGCGATTTTTCATGTCTTTGAACCATAACTCAAACATCCTACAACCAATTCTGTTAAATTTGGCACAAAGGCATAGTACTATGACCTTCAGACGCACATCGATTTATTTTGCGATACGATCCAATATGGCCGCAAGGTGGCCATATTTTTGCGATTTTTCGTGTCTTTGAACCATTTACTCAAACATCCTTGAACCGATTCTGTTCAAACTTGGCACAAAGGCATAGCACTATGGCCTACATATGCATGTCGCATTATATTGCGATACGATCACGAAACGTAAGTCTACCGATGTGTACGAAAAGAAATCCCCAAGTCTAACTTATCAAACATTTGTTCAAAATTTATAATTAAGTGCTTTTCCATAAAGGTCACTTCCATTACCTTATCACAAAACGAATCATAAAGCAATTCCTATTACTTGCCTGCTTATTAGAAAGCTTGTCTTGTTTATACACATCATAGTGCTGAAAATATTCTGTTAAGAGTAAACATTAACTTGATTTCAGTTGTACGCATATTTTCACGTTTATAATTGAACGTGTTATTTGGAAATAATGACTTCATCATCTGACGACGCGCTTTCCTGATTTTACACCAAGAGTCACACACAATAGTCATCTTGTTCGAATGGCAATTGATGAAACCCGAAGAGTAAAATGTTGTATTCAAGTAAATGAACCTTGGGTCAAAATCCAAATAAAAGGTTGTATATTCGGATTGTTCAAAAGGAAAAGTCAATGGTAGCTGTTGTTATAAAAAATCGTAAATGAAATTTCAAGTTTTTGAGGGATGTAACAATCGTAGACTAGATATTACAACCAAACAAGCAGAAAAAGATCGTTTTGACGACCTTAAAACAATCAAGCACTAAATCAGGGGACAGGTAGTAGATCAGCAAACGTGTTACGTTTCAATCCCTCACTTCATAAAGTATTCCATTTCTGGGACGGCGTGAATTTGCAGACCTTCGCAGCCAATGCAGCTCCCCTCAGATTTTCTCTACCTGATTTGCTAAATGATCAACTAATTTAATTAAAATGTACCCCAGGCAGACTAGGGATAAAGAGGGTAAGAATAATTAAGTAAGTCTGCCTACTCTAACCTGTTTCATGATTAAGACAAATCAACCATCAAAGCTCAAGGTATCATGATAGCCTCGTGGAAGAAACTGTACCATGGTGTTAAAGTGCAACCGACAATTTATACCCATAATAACATTATTAGGCAAGCCTGGTTGCAATGGTGAGCGAAACTGAGGTGCTCCAAGTTGTCCCCTGAGGGACGAAAACTAAAGTCAATGTTGAAATACAGCGGAGTGTATATATTAATATTTGGTACAAAGACTATACCCAATTGTCATGATGATCATTATGATTCCAACATGTAGAAAGCAAAAGATTATTTCTGGCTATCTACAGAAACAAAAGAGCGCTGCCAAACACAATATATACTACCGCGTCAACATTAAAAAAGGCAGCATCAATGAAATACTTGACAAGTAACTCAACTCACCATGCATGACAATGGCCATGAAAACTAGCACTACGGTAGCTGTGGAAACGCAGCTTTCTGTTGGCAGGGTAACGTGCGTCGCTATGCGGCTCATCAAAAGGTCAACCACGCCACCGATAACTGCGGGCCAACTTGAGGCAAAAATGGGTCGTCCATTACGATGACACCACTTGTGTCTGAACTTTGAACGGCAAAATAAACCCAAGTGAATGTAATTCAATAAAATACCTATACCTGCCTGAACTCATCGCTCATTCCCTAACTCGTTTTGTGAACAAAATCTCTTGTTCGTTTACGTAATTTGGCTGATTTTTCAAGGAGTACTCAAGATTTTTACTCCTACCGCCGGCCGTCACAGTATTCACATTCGAGCGCATAACGTCCTTATCAGCATATCAATAGAAGTCAAGGTACGCTGCTGGCGTGAAAAGGAGTAAGGGAATGAGCAATAATCAGAGTTCAGGCAGGTATAGGTCATTTTATTTAATTACACTCACTTTGGTTTATTTTGGCGTTCAAAGTTCCGACGCAAGTGGTGTCGTCGTAAATGACCCATTTTCGCCGCCAGTTGGCCTGCAACTATCCGTGGCGGGGTTGAACTTTTGATGACCTGCATAGCGACGCATGCTACCCCGCCAACAGAGAGCTGCGTTTCCACAGTTAGCACCACGGTAATCATTGCGCAAGCTTCATTCAGTGTTAAGACAATAACAATATATATATATATATATATATATATATATATATATATATATATATATATATATATATATATATATATATATATATATATATATATATATATGTGTGTGTGTGTGTGTGTGTGTGTGTGTGTGTGTGTGTGTGTGTGTGTGTGTGTGTGTGTATGGACCACGCTAGCAGAAACACCCGTAATGCAAATTTTTAACATTTTAAGTAAAATGTATCTAAAATTTACTTGTCAGATTATACTGATAATGCAGAGTAAAACTTACTGCCCTATGGAAACGATGCGGAAACAACGAATTTTAGAATATTTTTGACAAAAATTTCTAACAGAAATAAAATAAGTTATTGTCACAGGTTGTGTGTTGACATAGTGTTTGTGTGTTTGTGTGTGTGTTTGTGTGATTGTGTGCAAGTGACAGAGAGAGAGAGCGAGAGCGAGAGAGAGAGAGAGAGAGAGAGAGAGAGAGAGAGAGAGAGAGAGAGAGATGGGCTCGAAAATATTTCCTTACAAGCAGAAGAGGGCTATAGTTTTTTCAGTAGTGTTTTGACGCAGTAAAAAATAACGATATGTTTTCCCCCAGCCTTTGATTCTCGCTTGTGCCCTAAAATACGACACCACATCATAGACCCTGAATGCATATTGGCTCCGCTCACCTACAACGACAACAACTATTGTCTTTTGACAACAAAGCCCAAATAGTAGCACTATTTTAAAGTTGCGGTAGCTTAAGAGCCTACAAGGTACGTAAAACTATTTTGAATCTAGTAAATACATTTAGTATTTTCAAAGCCACTCCACCCACAAGCTATATTACAAATTCTATAACTTCTACTGACATGGCAGTCAATTGTTCATGCGATCAATGGTACTTGTGAAGAAGCACTGGATGTAAGAAATAGCTTCGTATCTAGATATCTCTGCATTGACACCAATAGTCTGTGGAAAAGTAAAAGCGACTATAACGTAAACAAGAAATCTCACTACAAACTGAACATCGCTGCGATTCAATTGTTTGACCGCCATTTTTAAAACTATAGCGTTGTTGTGACAACAATCTGTAAACCCAGTAAACCCGAGCGCTTAATGTTTTCGTGCAGATAGTGTATTCTAGTCACGTATGGCGAAGCGTACAACCTTTGTGTACACACTTATTGATGGTCACTATTCGTAGAAACCTGTTTACAATTCCTATACATAAATTTGACCGATTGTTCCTGTCAGATTGGAGCCACAGTTCAGCTTAAACATCGCCAGCTGAACTCCCTCCGAAAGACTGTATAAGTCAACAAGATGTATACGTCTAGCGTGGAAGCTTACCGAGTATTGGATAATTGCTCACTCTTCTGATTCAAGTGAAAACTTATTTTGTCAGAAAATGACTCCTACTGTATAATGGTTTGATCGTAGCTCTGCTGAATACATTTCACGAAACAAAAGTCTACTGATGTATACGAGAGGAAATCTCAAAGTCTAACTTACCAAATGACGTGTTCAAAATTTATAATTAAATGATTTTCCTGAAAGTTATCTTCTATTGCCTTATCACAAAAAGAATCATAAAGTAATTCCTCTCACTTGTCAGCTTAATGGAAAGTTTGTTATGTCTACATATCGTTGAGCGGAAAATATTTCGTTAAGAGTAAATCTTTAACTTGAAGACGACAGTAGACTTATGTAAACTTTTATCATTGGACTTGTCATTTGGAATAATTGCTTCATCATCTAAAAACGTGCTATATTGTTTTACACCTACACACAAGATAGATAGCTTGTTGGAACGCCAATCGATAAAACGTCAACAGTTTTGTGTAAGTAAATGCAGCTTTAGTTAAAGTCTAAACGAATAGTAAGTGGCATATTCTGATTGTTGGAAAGGGAAACTATATGGCAGCTCTTATTATCGAAAATCCTTATTTTGAAATTGTCGCTCCAGTCAAGTCAAAGTTATTTGTTGTTGGAGGGGTCTCCAAACACCTACTTCCCAATTTACTTGCCGGCATATGATACCAGTTATATGGTTTGCTATCGATAAATGAAAGACAACAAAACATTTCGTTGTTTTATTACAAGCGTCCAATCATAACTTAAAAATCCATAGCCCCCTGAATCTTGTAAGAGTTATTTGAGCCCATCACACACACACGCACACACTCACACCCACACACACAGACACACAGACACACAGACACACAGACACACAGACACACAGACACACACACACACACACACACACACATATATATATATATATATATATATATATATATATATATATATATATATATATATATATATATATGTGGGGGGGTTGTATTGGTGTGTGTGTGTGTTTGTGTGTGTGTGTTTATTTGTCTCTGTGTATGTGTGTGTATTGTGCTCTAAAACAACTCTTGTAAGATAAAGGGGTTTTTACATAATGATTGGACGCTGGTAACAAAATAACGAAATACTTTTCCCCCAAGCAATATGATATTCGCTTCTTCCCTAACATTGGAGATGAAAACACAGACACTGGATACCTATTGGCTTCGCTCACCTAATACAACAGCGACACTGGACACCTATTGCCTTCGCTCACCTAATGCAACAACAACTATTGTTGCTGGACAACAAAACCCCAACCAGTAAGACTCTTTTCAAGTAGCGTTGCTTAAATAGCCTAGAAGGTACGCGAAACTCTTTTGAATTTAATGAATACATTATTTTCAAAGCTGGTCCACCCACAGGCTATATAACAAATTACATAGGTTGCATGCACAAGGCAGTCAAAAGTTCATGCGTTCAATTGTAATCGCGAATAAGTACACAATGCAATGCATAGCTTCGCATCTACACATCTCTGCAGAGACACCTTTAGTCTGCGAAAAAATGGAAGCGACTATAAAGAAAACTGAACATCGCCGCGATTCGATTGTTTGGCCGCCATTTTGGGAACAATAGCGTTATTGTGACAAAGATCTCTAAACCAAAGAAACCCAAGAGCTTAATGTTTTCGTGTACGGTAGTCTAGTCAGCTATGCCGAAGCTTACCAAACTCTGTGTCCCCATTTTATGATGGTAACTATTCGTAAAAACCTGTTTACAATTTCTTTAACAAAGATTTGACCGATGGTTGCTGTCAGATTAGAGCCACAATTCAGCTAAAACATCGCCAGTTTAACTCACTCCGAAAGAATTAACAAATGAACAAGATGTATACGTCTAGCGTGGAAGCTTACAGAGTGATGGATAATTGCTAACTCATCGTATAACGGTTATGATATCCATACTTTCTAGGACCATGTATTTTTGTTATTGTCATGAATGGGTCACTGACAAATAGCTCATGTGATAAATATATTATGCCATAGAATGTTTTTCTTTTTGACGTAATTTTGGACGTGTATTTCGCGGAGCCCAACACTTCATGACTCCGGCTAAAATCTTTACGGCTCGTCGAAACACTCTGGGATTATATATAGTAATTAAAAAGAAAAAAATTGATGACAAAAGAAGAAGATTACGGTACTTAACCGAATGTTGACGATACACGCTTACAAAATTGACTGATTCGTGAGTTCGAAAAGTTTTACTTTTCCGCGAAAAATACTGAGACCGTATGTTACAATTGACAAGAAAAAATGACACTATGAAGAGATTACAGTACTTAACTGAATGTTAACGATAGAAGCTATCAAAACAATCCACAAGTGATTGATTCAAGTGAAAACTGATTTTGTTACAAAATGAATCCCTTCGAAAAATGGCTTGATTACATCTCTGCAGAATACATTATCAAGTTAACGAAACGAAAGTCTACTCACGTGCACGAGAGGAATTCCCCGAGTCGAACTTATCAAATGTATTATTGAAACTTTATATAATTAAAAGCTTTTTCATAAAGGTCGCTTCCATTACCTTATCACAAAAAGAATCATACAGGAATTCCTAACACTTTACCGCTTATTAGAAAGCTTGTTTTGTATATCCACATCATAGTGCTGAAAATATTCCGTTAGGAGTAAACATTAACTTGAATTCGCTTGTAGACATATGTACACGTTTATAAATTAACTTGTTTTTTGGAAATAATGACTTTATCATCTGAAAACGCCCTTTCCTGTTTTTAGTCCCCGCGGACGAAGTCCGGCGGGGACTTATAGATTGGGTACGTCCGTTCGTGCGTCCGTCCGTCCGCAGCCGTTTCTCAGACACTGCTGCTGAACCAATTTTGTTCAAACTTGGCACAAAGACAAACCATTGTGACCAACAGATGCACATCGATTTATTTTGCGATACGATTCAATATGGCGATTTTTCATGTCTTTGAACCATAACTCGAACATCCTTGAACTGATTCTGTTGAAACTTGGCACAAAGGCATAACACTATGGCCTACATATGCATGTATAATTATATAGCGATACAATAAAATATGGGCGTATTTGCGATTTTTCATGTCTTTGAAACATAACTCAAACATCCTAGAACCAATTCTGTTAAACTTGGCACAAAGGCATAGTACTATGACCTTCAGACGCACATCGATTTATTTTGTGATACGATCCAAAATGGCCGCAAGGTGGCCATATTTTTGCGATTTTTCGTGTCTTGAACCATTAACTCAAATATCCTTGAACCGATTCTGTTCAAACTTGGCAAAAAGGCATAGCACTATTGCCTACATATGCATGTCGCATTATATTGCGATACGATCCAATATGGGCGTGAGGCGGCCATTTTGTTGCGATTTTTTCATGTCTTTGAACCATAACTCAAACATCCTGGCACCGATTTTGTTCAAACATGGCACAAAGGCAAAGCACTATGGCATACATATGCATGTATCAATTAACCTTGCGATAGGAGCCAATATTGCTGCAGAACTGCCAATATTGTTGAGAACTGCATTTTTTGATTTTGCAGTCTTTGAAGCTAATTCAAAGGTCATTACACCGATTTTGTCCAAACTTGGCACAAAGATCATGCACTATGGCATACATATACATGTCAATGTACTTCGTGACATGTTTCAATATGGTTGCCATATTTTTCCCCAATATCGCTGCCAGATGGTCATTTTTGGATTTCTTCATGTCTTTGAGGTTTAATCATATGCAAATATTCCTTATCCAATGTTGTTGAGACTTGGTACAAAGATAAAGTACTATGGCATACATATGCATGTCAACTAATTTTGTGCTATGATCCATATGGCAAATAGACAGCCATTTGATTTCAATTTTGGTGTGATTTTTTATGTCTTTGAAACATAAACATAGGTCACTGTCCTTCGATGGCCTGATTTTGTTTAAACGTGATATGGCTGCATTCTTGTGCACATTAATTTGTTTCATTATATGATCTGAAATGGCTGATTACAACAACATACCCGATCCCATACCATTTCTAAAATTCCACCAAACCATGTGTATAATAAAAATTTTACGGCTCTGCGAAAAAACTTAGATTGCATATAATAATTGACAAAAAACAATGAGAAAATGAAAAGATTACTGTACTTAACTGAATGTTGACGATAGAGGCTTTTAAAACAATCCACAAGTGATTCATTCGTGAGAAAACTTATTTTGTTAGAAAATGACTCCCTTTGTATAATGGCTTCATTGCAGCTCTGCTGAATACATTATCAAATTCACAAAACGAACGTCTACCAATGTGTACGACAAGAAGTCCCCAAGTCTAACTTATCAAACATTGTGTTCAAAATTTATAATTAAATGCTTTTCCATAAAGGTCACTTCCATTACCTTATCACAAAACGAATCATATAGCAATTCCTATCACTTGCCTGCTCATTAGAAAGCTTGTCTTGTTTATACACATCATAGTGCTGAAAATATTCTGTTAAGAGTAAACATTAACTTGATTTCAGTTGTAGGCATATTTTCACGTTTATAATTGAACGTGTTATTTGGAAATAATGACTTCATCATCTGACGACGCGCTTTCCTGTTTTCACACCAAGAGTCACACACAATATTAATCTTGTTCGAAAGGCAATTAATGAAACTCGAAGAGTAAAATGTTGTATTCAAGTAAATGAACCTTGAGTCAAAATCCAAATGAATGGTTGTATATTCGGATTGTTCAAAAGGAAAAGTCAATGGTAGCTGTTGTTATAAAAAATCGTAAATGAAATTTCAAATTTTTGAGGGATGTAACAATCGTAGACTAGATATTTCAACCAAACAAGCAGAAAAAGATCGTTTTGACGACCTTAAAACAATCAAGCACTAAATCAGGGGACAGGTAGTAGATCAGCAAACGTGTTACGTTTCAATCCCTCACTTCATAAAGTATTCCATTTCTGGGACGGCGTGAATTTGCAGACCTTCGCAGCCAATGCAGCTCCCCTCAGATTTTCTCTACCTGATTTGCTAAATGATCAACTAATTTAATTAAAATGTACCACAGGCAGACTAGGGATAAAGAGGGTAAGAATAATAAAGTAAGTCTGCCTACTCTAACCTGTTTCATGATTAAGACAAATCAACCATCAAAGCTCACGGTATCATGATAGCCTCGTGGAAGTAACGTTACCAGGAAAGTGTTAAGGTGCAACCGACAATTTATACCCATAATAACATTATTAGGCAAGCCTTGTTGCAATGGCGAGCGAAACTGAGGTGCTCCAAGTTGTCCCCTGAGGGACGAATAGTCAAGTCAATGTTGAAATACAGCGGCGTGTATATATTACTATTTGGTACCAAAACTATACCCAATTGTTATGATGATCATGATGATTCCAACATGTAGAAAGCAAAAGATTATTTCTGGCTATCCACAGAAACAAAAGAGCGCTGCCAAACACAATATATACTACCGCGTCAACATTAAAAAAGGCAGCATAAACGAAATACTTGACAAGTAACTCAACTCACCATGCATGACAATGGCCATGAAAACTAGCACTACGGTAGCGGTTGATACGCAGCTTTCTGTTGGCAGGGTAACGTGCGTCGCTATGCGGCTCATCAAAAGGTCAACCCCACCACAGATTGCTGCGGGCCAACTTGAGGCGAAAATGGGTCGTCCATTACGACGACACCACTTGTGTCTGAACTTTGAACAGCAAAATAAACTCAAGTGAATGTAATTCAATAAAATACCTATACCTGCCTGAACTCATCGCTCATTCCCTAACTCCTTTTGTGAACAAAATCTTGTTCGTTTACGTAATTTGGCGGATTTTTCAAGGAGTACTCAAGATTTTTACTCTTACCGGCCGTCACACTATTCACATTCGAACGCATAACGTCCTTATCAGCATATCAATAGAAGTCAAGGTACGCTGCTGGCGTGAAAAGGAGTTAGGGAATGAGCAATAATCAGAGTTCAGGCAGGTATAGGTCATTTTATTTAATTACACTCACTTTGGTTTATTTTGGCGTTCAAAGTTCCGACACAATTGGTGTCGTCGTAATGACCCATTTTCGCCGCCAGTTGGCCTGCAACTATTCGTGGCGGGGTTGAACTTTTGATGACCCGCATAGCGACGCATGCTACCCCGCCAACAGACAGCTGCATTTCCACAGTTAGCACCACGGTAATCATTGCGCAAGCTTCATTCAGTGTTAAGACAACAACAAGCTAAGAGAACATTCAGAATTAACGGCAGGGGCAGGCACGAAGAGAAAATGTAGGTTAGGGCAATATATATATATATATATATATATATATATATATATATATATATATATATATATATATATATATATATATATATATATATATATATATATATATATATATATATATATATATATCGGATGAATAAAATGGCACACGTCTACTGATCTGCTTGTATATTTTCTGTTTATTCTGTTGGTAATTTTGATACAACGTTTCGTCCTAAAGGTAGGACTTCATCAGGTTGAAAATGTCTACAAGGGAGAATACAATGTGAATAGTGTGACGGCCGGTAAGAGTAAAAATCCTGAGTACTCCTTGAAAAATCCGCCAAATTACGTAAACGAACAAGAGATTTTGTTCACAAAATGAGTTAGGGAATGAGCGATGAGTTCAGGCAGGTATAGGTATTTTCGGCTATCCCGAAAATCTCGTAGATGATCAAATACATCGCGCCAAACAAATATCCCGAGACACCCTACTACAGTATAAATCAAAACAAGACCAGTCACGCATACCATTGGTAACAACGTTTAACCCACACCACCCCAACATCAAACAAATTGTCAATTCCCACTTCGATATCTTACACAAATCAACTCGCTGCAAAACTGCCATTCCAAATCCACCAATAATAGCTCATAGACGTAGTCATAATCTACGAGACCTCTTGGTCCATAGCGACATACAACAGTCAAAACTTCCAGCAGGTTTCTACAAATGCGGTTCAAACAGAGGTTGCAACATCTGCAAGTACTCCACTAATGCCACGCAATTTCAAAGTCACGTAACAAACTCCGTTTACACCATCAAACATAACATTACTTGCAAATCCAAAAACCTGGTTTATCTAATCACATGTAACAGATGCAATAAACAGTATGTTGGAGAAACTAAAACAGAATTTCGCCTCAGGTTCAATAACCATCTATCAACCATAAGACTCAAAACTAACACTCCCGTCGCGATTCATTTCAACGAAAATCAACACACCATTCACGACGTTTCAATAATGGGGATTATCAAAATAAATAAAAAAGATGACACGCTTCGCAAGACAATAGAATCCATCTGGATTTCAAAACTGGGTACATTGTCACCAAACGGCCTCAACATTCTTAGCTAAAAGTAATTTAAATAACAATTGCTCACAGCGCCCTCGGATAGGCACTATAAATAACCATTACCGCCAATTTCGAATTGCCACTTTCCATCTGTGCCACACATAAACGGTAAGAATTGTCATATTCTATATCCTTTGTAACCTTCTAATTTACTCAGCCTATAAAGTCCGTTTAGCATTTAATTAGGATCAACACTATCCTTACACTGTTCTGTATTTGTCTGTATTCTCCCTTGTAGACATCTTCAACCTGATGAAGTCCTACTTTTAGGACGAAACGTTGTATCAAAATTACCAACAGAATAAACAGAAAATATACAAGCAGATCAGTAGACGTGTGCAATTTTATTCATCCGATATTACCAAACCACGCTACGAACAACACTGGGAGCTATCTGTACATCTCAAGTATATATATATATATATATATATATATATATATATATATATATATATATATATATATATATATATATATATATATATATATATATATATATATATATATATATATATGGACCACGCAAGCAGAAACACCCTTAATGCAAAATTTTTAACATTTTGAGTAAAATGTATCTAAAGTTTACGTGTCAGATTACACTGATAACGCAGAGTAAAACTTAGCGCCCTATGAAAACGATGCTGAAACAACGAATTTCAGAATATTTTGACAAAAATTTCTAACAGAAAGAAAATAAGTTATTGTCACATGTTGTGTGTTCCAATAGTATCTATTTTAGTTGCTGAAATTAACGGATTTTCCACATTTTTAAACTTGGCGCCGTTCCGATGTGACCTTCAGTTTAGTTTTCCCATGCGACCTTAGCGTGACTAATTTATAAGTTCACCGCCCGGGCCATTTCAGGGGCTCAGTCTGTCACTAGGTCTCCGAAGACGTATTGTTTATTTTATCTGCGGTTGGAACAACTTGCTTTTAGTATGTCTGACATTCCAATTGATTCTGACCTTGATGGAGAGCTAGTACAGCTACCCCCGGACAGACACGATGAAATTTCATCTTTTTACTGCCCGGAATCAGAGAACGCCGATATTGCCGACTCTCGGCTGTCAAGTGTGTCCACATTGACACCACTAGATGCCAGTCTGGAGGTTACGTCTGAAGATGACGATGATGATGGGAGTGTCGATATTTCTGAAGCAAGTCAACTAGCCAGCCTTTTTAACGACCACTAACTGGAAAATTTTCGATGGATTGCAAGAAAGTGGGCCAAATGTCGATCTTGACCGAGCTGCCGACCGGGCGACGTTTGAGAAAGGTGGTGGCTGCAAAGACGAGTGTTTTTGGGAAAGTGAAACTAGACCTCGTCTTTCATCATCGACTGAATATGGCAGAGTTTAATTAAGATCAACGGGACATTCTAATCTTGGCAAAGCTACATTCGCCGGGAACACAGTTCGAGGTAGTAAGCGAAAGTGTCAACGTTTTATCTACAAGTTCGACTGCGTGAAAGTTTGTGAGAAGGTCTGGCAATACTGTTACCATGTCGGTAAGTCATTTCCAAATTCCAATCCAATTTCGTCTGACGAAAGTTTGATTAAACATGCCAGATTTTTCTGCAAATGAATCAGTTACTTTTCGACAGTAATAGCATTGTTATTTCAACCAGTTATATAAAACAGAAATAAAATTTCACTCGACTCTACGATCAAACCAAAAGTAGCTTTGCTGTGACTGTACACGGATTCATGTTAAGACGTCATGGCGCAGCCCTCGTTTTGTAAACCAACATGACCTCTAATAATCGGCCTTCACACAAACCAGAAATACTCTGATTTCTCACGAAACCAAACCGATAAACCTCAGTTCACCTATTTCTGTGAAAGAATAATTTTATTTGAAATAATGCCAGTATCTGCATTCATCTTTCTCTGTAATTGTTTGCTAGTGACAAACTGCTTACTTTTTTAATATTTGTGAAATAATTATACACAAAAGGATTCTTTATATATCTTACAAGTTATATCAATCCAAATGTGACTTTTTATTGTCATACATTACATTTTGTGGTTCTGGAATTTGTTGAAGTTTTACATGGCATGATGTGTTCCTTTCAGTAACATTTCCTGTACCCTCTTTGATCTCCAGGTTATTGAGGATGTTGTACAATTCCTTATAAGGTATGCGGATGAGAAGGGGTTACCAATGCCAGCTGCTCCAAGGGGTAGAGATAATCATCCTCCAATCTACCTACCTTCAAGTGACACCAAAGCTGAGGTGTATGACAAGTATACACAGAGTTGTCAGCAAAGTTACCCTCAACATACGGCTGTTGGTGACACGACTTTTCGTAATATTTGGAGTAGCTGTGTCCAACATATCAAACCGATGGAAAAAAAGACTGATGTTTGTTCAAAAAGTGAAGCTTTCAGACAATCTATTCAGTATGCAACAAGTGAATCTGATAAACTGAATTCAGTAATCTCATTTCAAGTGCACAGTCTGAAAATGAACTCTGTAACGAATTGATAAAAATGGCAATAGCAGAGTATGAGCCTGTCAAAGAATAAATTAAGGCAGGTCACTATAATTTCTGTTGTAATAATATGTCTAAAGTACACTATACGTTTGATTTTGCTCAGAATTTTCTTTTACCCCATCAATCGCGTTAAGTAGGACAACTTTATTTTCTCAATCCAATGAAAGTTAATTGTTTTTGTATTCACAATGAGGCATGTAAATTACAGATGAATTATTTATTTGATGAATCACAAACCATACAGCCAGACAACAAGGAGTTTAATTGGCCAAATAATGTAATTAGTATGTTGGATGATTTTCTTAGCAATTTTGACCTTGGTGAAAAATGTGCTGTATTCCATGCAGATAACTGTTCTCGTTAAAATAACAACGAGAGTTTATTGCATTATTTTATTGATCGTTATAGCACAGGTAAGCATAAAGAGATCACACATTACTGTATGGAAGCTGGCCATACTAAATGTTACTCAGCATTTGGTAAGGTCCATCAGTTATACAGGAGGAGTGACATTGACACTATGGCAAAACTGTGTAATGTTGTCATTAAAAGTTCAAAGTTCAACTCTTCAAGGCCATAATATCTTCAGAGGCATCAGGTGATGTTGAGAGAGAGTCAAATTTCCAGTCGAGGGAGTGGGATGAGTTTTTTAAGAAGTATCTTAGAAATCTGAGGGGAATCAGAGGCTATCATCATTTCAGATTCACTAAAGTCGACCCAGGGGCTGTGTATGTAAAAAAATATTACTGAAAAGGGAGTTACATGGTCACCAAGTGATGACACTTTACCCACAGTAATGCCAGCTGGTGGTCCGTCCAGAGAGAGATACCGAGATCTCCACACCAGAGTACTACGGTATGTTCGGGAGCCATACAGGGCCACATACTTCTGCAACACTGCTACACATAGTTAATAAACGGTGCTGTAGTAACACTTTGAATAATAACAGTTTGTAAAACATCTGTCTTTTATCTATCTACCTTTACAACTATCAATATGTCTAGCTATCTTTTGCTTATATGGCTACAGTATATCAATGTATTGTATCATACTCAATACTAACAGTTTAAAAGTTTTTATTACAGTGCCGTACTTTGCTTTGTATATATTGAAAAATATTGAATGTGCAGTGAATACTGATACATAATGAGCAATTTCTGGTATAAGTTAAATTTGAGGAAGTATACTGCTACACAGTTGTATTTCTTAATGAGATAGTAACAACTATAATTATATGTAGATGAATTATTGTAGTCTGAATATTGGTAGCAAATTTATGGTGTAGTAAAACTATCTCGTACTTGACCTAGTACTGCATTTGGTGTGAATTAGCATAATTAGCCATTGTCATAAGTCTTATTTTCCTTAGTAATGAACTTAAATAAAACTAAATTATTGTTTACACTCCGTTGAGAAGTATTCAAGGCGATTTTAACAAATGTAAGCAAACATGAGGTAATGGATTGTTTGTCACTGAGTACTGAGTAGATTTCCAGAATATAATGCATGCTAGTCTCCCTGACAATGCTTCAGTAATGTGATAGGTTTTATGATAAATAAGGTTTCATTGCTATTCACTTTATTGAAATTCATTGTATATCCAATGATTTTTAAGTGTGAAAATGTATCTGTGCATAATAAGAATAAAGGATTTTATATTGTTATATAATCATATGAAGAGGAACGATTTCAATAGTCATCTATTTACACTGTATTATAGTCAGTCTCTATGTTGCCTACCAACAATCTCCATGGCAATTGGTGATATCTATAATTAAACAAACCTGCTGCACTGTAAATAAATTGTCATGAGCAAGTTTTTACATGTCAACAAAAGAATAAAGTTGCCAAAGCGGCTCAAAATAGGTGATTTTTACTTAAAATTAGGTCTGTTTTCTCTTCCTTCCACCCCACAAAGAAAAATGGTTTGATCCAACAGTAAGCATCCATACCGTGTGCCAATTGTGACAAGTTTCACTGTCGAGCGGAATTGGTCATCCCCAAAATGACAATTATTTCATAATGTCATGTGAAAGATATGCAAAGGATCACAGTGAATGAAAATAGTCAGAAATTTACATAAATTTGCATAGGTCAAGGGTCGTTTAACCCTTGATTTATAGGGTATAGGAGCATGAAATGGGCTAACTACGTACATTTTTGGGAAGAGCAACTTCAGTACTTCCTGAAAATATCAATTACTCAAAATTTTAGCGTCAGGGGTGTTTCTTAGGAATCTGTTTACAATTCCTTTAGCGAAGATTTGACCGATTGTTGCTATCAGATAGGAGCCATAAAGAGACAAAGTCGGTCATTTTACATGAATTTGGTTGATACGAGATACTACTTACATTGCTGGACATGTTGAATGATACCGAATGAATGGGTGACTATGCATATATTCGACCCCGGTTTTAGAGACGATAAACGAAACCATTGCGAAAATGAATTAATGGTCATGACCATTAATTTATTTTCGCGATTGTTTGAATTGATTTGTCTAAAACAAGGGTCGAATAATGCATGGTCACCGATTTTTCAGTATCTTTTAACATGTCAAACACTATAAGTAGTATCTCGTATTAGAGAAAATTCATGAAAATTGGATAATTGCCGACTCCTTGTATAACGGTTATGATATCTATATTGTATAGGACAGTGCATTGTTCTTATTGTCATGAATGGGTCACTGACAAGTACTTCATGTGATAAATCACAGACTGTGGATAAATATATGATGCCATCGAATTGTTTTCTTTATGACGTCATTTTAGACGTGTATTATGAGGAGCCCAACACCTTCACGACATCGGTTAAAAGCTTTACAGCTCGTCGAAAAACACTCTGATTGTATATAATACTTGACAAGAAATGAAAATGACAAAATGAAAAGATTACGGCACTTAACTGAATGTTGACGAAGGAGGCTTTTGAAACAATTCACAATTGAAGGATTCCAGACAAACATAAAGATATTATATATATATATATATATATATATATATATATATATATATATATATATATATATATATATATATATATATATATATATATATATATATAAAGGAGAGGGATCGAAAATTTTTTTGCAAGCAGAAGGGGGCTCTTTTTTTAAAGTCATGCTGGGACGATGCAATGTAATGTGTTCTTGTACCATAGTCTAGTCAAGTATCTCCATTTTATTGATGGTAACTATTCGTAGAAATCTGTTTACGTTTCCTTTACCAAAGTTTTTACCGAGTGATGCCATCAGATTGGAACCACAGTTCAGCTTAAACATCACCAACTCACTCCGACAGACTGAACAAGACAAGAAGGTGTATACGTCTAGCCTGTTTTGACCGAGTGATGCCATCAGATTGGAACCACAGTTCAGCTTAAACATCACCAACTCACTCCGACAGACTGAACAAGACAACAAGGTGTATACGTCTAGCCTGAGTCCTAGATAATTGCTGACTCTTCGTATAACGTTAATGATATTTCAATGTTGTCAAGGTACGTGCATAGCTCTTATTGGATGTTTCCCCAGACAAATTATTTAATGCATGGAGATTTATCTCATTACTATTATAAGTATTAATGATTAGTTTTGTGTAATCCGTTACTATTACTTTGAGGGAATGTTGTTGTTTTATGAAATGTATTTCATATCTGTAGAATATGTCAATACTGTAATCTGTGCATGTTAGCAGAAAGGGGCTGCTGATTTTACAATGACTTTTATCTTATGTTTTTCGCAGTATAGTGTAGCCTGACAACCCATCAGGACAATATAATGAGGTGAAATTGCACTGTCTGATATCGAGTTTAGTTTGAGAAAAGGCAGCAAATATCAACAAATTAAACACCAAACCAGTTAAGTTGCCTTAGAAGGCTATTATTCAATTTTGAAAATAATAAAAACGGAGCACAAAATACTGAGTCTTTATAAATCAAAATTGCGTCATAGAATATTTTGGACATTAAGTTAATCAGTCGCTCAGGATTATGTTTAAAGAAGGATTTTCTGATCTTTTGTCGATTTTCATTTATCCATAGAAATTCATATAAGTGGTGTTATACATGTTTGAAGTATGAATATAAGGAAAATTAAAGCTGCAAGCAGTGTTGGCGGGGCCCAAGCGGTTGCCATGGTTTGAAGTTCTTTCACTGATGATATTATGTGCAAAATTTATGCTTGTAAAATCTTTTGTTTCTTGTAAAGAAGGCCTTTGAACATCATCTCATAGTTACTGTATGTTTCGCTGGTAATCGTATGTTTTAAGCAAAATCCAATATGGCGGCCAAACTATCTAACTGATCCAAATGCTTTTTAGCAAACTTAAAAGTGCTCACAGTAAGAAAGATATGAGTAAAATTTCAGTTCCATTGGTTCTTCAGAAGATTTGTAATGATTAGGCCTAAATTGCGATTTTTTGCAAAATACAATATGGAGGCCAAAAGCCTTTCGCAAACTTGAAAGTGTTCGCACAAGGAAAGATATAAGTAAAATTTCAGTTCAATCAGTATTTTGGTTCTTGAGAAGAAGATTTTTAATGATCAAAT
This sequence comes from Ptychodera flava, assembly GCF_041260155.1. Lineage (NCBI taxonomy): Eukaryota > Metazoa > Hemichordata > Enteropneusta > Ptychoderidae > Ptychodera > Ptychodera flava. The sequence goes on along the minus strand of NW_027248281.1, from coordinate 12,636,082 downwards.
TGCGATTTTCGCAAAATCCAATATGGCGACAAAACTGTGTGACTGATCCAAATGTCTCTTGCAAACTTGAAAGTGCTCACACTAAGGATAATACAAGTAAAATGTCAGATCAATCGGTGTTTTGGTTCTTGTGTAGAAGATTTGTAACGATTAAATTGGTATTTCTCGCAAACTCCAATATTGCAGCCAAACCATGTGACTGATCCAAACTCCTTTTCGCAAACTTAAAAGTATTTACAATAAGGATGACATCAGTAAAATTTCAGTTAAATTGGTGTGTTGGTTCTTGAGATAAAGATTTTTAAAGATTGAATTAGGATTTTTGCAAAATCCAATATGGCAGCCAAACCACGTGACTGACTACAATGTTTTTCGCAAAATAAAAGAAATCACGCTTAAGATGATACGTGTAAAGTTTCAGTTCAGTTGGTGCATTGGTTCTTGAGCAGTAGATTTTTAAAGATTAAAATGGTATTTTTCGGAAATCCAACATGGCGGCCAAGGTCACATGACCGCATGCGATTTTATTTGCAAATTCTGTCGACGCTAGGTCATGCTTGCTTAACAAAAAAGTTCAAATCGACTGGACCCCTTTTTTAGCTTTTTGGAAAATCCAATATGGCCGCCATGTCAAGTGACCAATCAAAATTTGTAGGGTTAGGTGCACGAGACCTTATATATACCTATTGGCGCTGCAAGTTTGAGAGGTTTACGTCAAGCGGTATTTGAGATCTAGCTGAACAAAAAATTCCTGGAAGAGCATGAAAAGAAAGAAAAATATTGATCGCCTACAACAACAATAGGGAGCAAGCCCTTAAGCTTTGGCTCCTTACAATGAATCTTACTACAAACTTGATATCCCTTCTATTAAACTGTATGGCTGCCTGTTTTCTAACAATAACTTTATTGTGATAATAGTCTGTGAACGGAAAGCCGAGAGCTGAATGATTTTTACCTACAGACAGTATAGGGAAAGACAATTCCTTTCTGCTGCATAGAAAGAAGTCTCGTAGTCTTGTCACATATGCTGAAGCTTACCAACCTTTCTATCTTCATTTATTGATGGCAACAGTTCGTAGGAATGTGTTTACTATTCATTTAACAAAGATCTGACGTAATGTTGCCGTCAGATTTTAGCCTCTGTACAGCTGACCTTTCACTGATGTAACTCACTTTGAAAGCCTTAAGCTTAGACTGAACAAGTCAACAATATGTAGAGTTCTGGAGCGGAAGCGTACCATAGAACGTAGAAATGCTGGTTCTTCCTCAATCGTTTTTGATATTTTCAGACTATCTTAGATAGGTAGGTGCATTGTTCTAATTGAATGGATCCCTAACAAATGCTTCAATGCGTGAACTTATATCACCTCAGAATATATATGAACGATACGTTTTATGGAATTGATTCGTAATCTCAGGAACAAAAATGATTGTTAAGCGGCGCATTAATTTTACATCAATATCAAATGCTCTTTAGAAATTATATTTAATATTAGTAATATTGCACTCAGCATAGGTCAACAGCAAGGACGGGTACATTATTAAAATGGAAGAAGTGAGGACGCGTTATTGCCTTCAAGTTTGCATCAATGCATGACAGTGTTCATTTGCGTTTGCATGCCCTTTACAGAATTTTTGTGAAGATTTAATTAGGTAAAGTCAGCGTGAAATGCTTAATTTACAAATAATGAATACATGCTTTGAACTCGAAGAATTGGATACCCAAACGCAAACACATAAATGTGCGTGCTTTTGCTAACACCTTCGTTTTTTTTGTTTTTGGGGTTTTTTTAGGTTTTACTATGGCTCGGGAACATAGAAGTATTAGTAAGATTCTACTTATTGTAGTGTCACTGTGTATGATACCAGTGTCTCAGTCACTTCAAGAATGTTACATACAAAATGGTAAGTTCGCGGACTTCTTAGTTTAACGCCCTCGCGTATGAACATCCAAGTATTATATTCATGGCTGCTTCTAGACAACTTTGGACTTTCTAAGCTTAAATTTAAATTAGTAAACCCATCATCAAAATTTGGGTGATAAAGGAGTTGGGTCTTACCCCTCCCTCTACTCTCCAAACCCTTGTGGCGTGGCCGCTTTGGTTGAGTACGGTGCTTCCTAACCTCCGACTGCCATTGAATATTAGAGATAACAGTTCTGAAAGACTTTGCCGATAAGTCCAAAATAAAATAAAATAAAAATAAAATAAAGTACAGAAGGATTTTAAACATCATCTCATAGTCACTGTAGGTTTTGCTGGTAATCATATGTTTTTACGCAAAATCCAATATGGCGGACAAACAAAGCGACTAATCCAAATGCTTCTTGGGAACTTTATCACACTAAGGATAATACAAGTGAAATTTCAGTTCATTGGTGTTTCTGTTCTGGAGAAGAAGATTTTTTAAGATTAAATTGCGATTTTCGCAAAATCGGACATGGTGGCAAAACCACGTGACCAATCTAAATGCCTCTTGCAAACTTAAAAGTGCTCACACTTAGGATAATACGAGTAAAATTCAGTTCAATCGGTGTTCTGGTTCTGGAGAAGAAGATTTAAAAAAAATGAAATTGCGATTTTCGCAAAATCCAATATGGCGGCCAAACCACGTGACTGACCCAATGCCTTTCGCAAACTTAAAGGACGTCGCACTTTTGATACAAGTAAAATTTCAGTTCAATCGGTGTGTTGGTTCTCGAAAAGAAGATTTTTAATGATTAAATTGCGATTTTTACAAAATCTAATATGGCGGCTAAACCGAGAACTTTGAGGTAAGCGGTGTTGAGTTCTGGGTTGACAAAAAAGAGCGGAAGAACGAGAAGAATAATATTGAACTCTAGTAAAACCAATAGGAGCCCAATCCACAAGGCTTGAGCCCTAATAAAAAAACTTACTGACCTCACAGAAGCATTAGACGCAGCTTGTGTAAGTCCGATGGGTTTTGAAAGTCTTAGTGCCGCATAGCAGGGTCAAGAGGAGTAAATGGCGAGATCAGACCCCCTCCCTCATCACCCATTATGGGCTTCATATTTAACATTATAGCTTAGAAAGGCCACAGTGGCTGAGAAGCAGCATTTTGTACATATACTACTCACCCAGAGCGTATAGGAATGGGATCGCCGTAAGTGACGTGACAAGACGTAAACGGGTTCAAACTTTCTAAAAGACTGCACTCGCGTATTTCAAATTCCGTTTTACAATAAGTGCCTTTTTTCTATTGTTGCTGATGATTGTTTCGTCGCTGAGCAGTAAATCTGAATAATGTTTTGATCTAAGATAATTGAAAAATGAATGACTAGAGATGTACCTATGATTGTTTATAAATGTAAGATAAAAACTCAAAAACAAACACGATAATATCTTTCATACACATGTTTAAACCATTTCTTGTCTCAGAACTTAGGTTCTGATGATACGGAAGTAGCTCCAACAAATGCATTACTTACGCGAATACAATCTTGGCTGACGTGGCATATCTCGTTTATTGTTGTGCCCTTTGGCTTTGCATGCCAACGTGGCAAGATATAGTGAATAGGAACACACAAAGACACTAATAAATCTTCACGCTGTGTATCCAATGCAAAGAAAGCCACCGTTCATAAAATCTCAACTCTATTAGCGCCATCACAGACAAATAGAAGAAACCGACTGGCAACGCGGCATGGCTTTTGTTCCATGGTCGTCTCGGTAGACTATGGCCTTTTCATATTAAAATGAGCTTCACAGGTGTTAGATGTTTTTGAGACCTTTGTTCGTGGTTGATAATTGCACAAGATTATGCAAAAAGTACGATGAGATGGCATCGTGCTGCCAGTCGCGTAGCAACCATACTTACTTTGTGAGCTCTCAGAGCAGAAACACTGCTTCACGCCAATCAAAACATAACACGCCCGCAGTTTCATAAACACGTCCTTCAATGACCAACTTTTAATAGACGATATGACTGACCGTAATCCATTGAGTAAAACCAGACAGTATCGATAGAAGATTTTCAGATTTGGTTGAAACACACTCATTATATATTCATAAAAATATGAGAGGAATTTTTAAAATGGTAAAACTCACTTTCCCGAAGCTCAAAACTTTCCCGTTTTCGCCAACACGCCGATTCCACTCAGCACCACATTACAACAATAACACAAACTTTGCCAAACATACTTTCGCTTAAAAATTGGCGAAAATCCGGAAACTACCAATGGGTGCATGGTCGGCACTCTTCGGAAAAGCGAGGCGAGAGCTACCTGATGCGAGGCGAACATGGATAACTTACGTAAGCGCTTCACGCCTTGAACAATACCCGTTACGAGTCTGTTTCTACTTGTCTGTGGCGCCATTGTAAAAAAAGCACAGTCTCCCTTTGATAATATAAAATGAATATCAACACAGTGGAAAGGCGGTGATCGTAAAAATGTTTGAGTGTATCCTATGCACACAATAGAAGACGCGTCAGTTTTATGTTTTAGACTAGCTCATCACTCGATAAACTTCCTTTTTGAACTCGTAAATTATAAACATTGTGAACACATTACTTTGTGGACGTATTTTACTACTTTAGTAAATACTATTATCGGCGAGCCTGTCTTATTGTTTTAATGCAATGAGCAAGGAAGAAAAAGCTGGCTACTGCGGCATTAAGGGAATAAGAAAGTCGGCGGTAAAACTTTCAGAACATCCACCCAACGGTTTACTCTACAATAACAATGCATCTATAGAAATGATAATTTCTATCGTGCTGTAGTAAGGGAGAATCGGTAAATCGATATGCAGTATGACTCAAGTTGACACTGGGGGCGCTCTTGACTTCAAAATGTTCAGGAATGTCCAACGCCATCAACGTTCAACTCAGTTACAGATACGGTTTTACATTATACATTATATAGTCTGGTAATCATATGTCATGCACAGACAGACTTCCATGTCAAGACAGAAGTGTACCAAATAGAGCATTTGATTTTGTACATCATATTTAAAGAATAGTAATCGCTTATCGTCATGCACCGAGATTACATATGTACGGAATCAAAATGTTATTTTCAAAAAGGAAAGGACGTAGTGTTTTTTGTTTCCGAAGAACTTGTGTAATAGTTTTTAGTACCGTTGTTAATAGACTGTCTTATTTATAGGAAGCTTAAATTAATTATACATTCTTTGACGAAACGTTTTTTTCCCCTTCAGAACCAATAACAACAGACCAAACAATGTCCTTAATCATCAAAAGCAACATAGATGTGTGTCTTCAGTACGGCATAAATTTTACAATTTTGAGTGGTATTAGTACGAATAGGAACACCAGCAATGTTTGCGTCACGGCAATTGAGGAAGGTTTGTATGGGAATTGATTATGATACCATGTTCAATGCCATCAAAAGTTTATCACATTGTTCCTCATAGTATTTCCAATGTTTGACGACGTCTGTTCAACAATACAAATTTATGCCAATTCTGTTCGTTGAAACATATCAATATGGCAATTTCGCTACACACTCATTAGGATTTTAAGTTTACTTAAATTATTATTCTCTTGGCTAATATCTGACTAAAATACGGGTTTTCTTTTGCAATGTAAGGAAACCCTCCATTTCTAATAATGCGCTCTCTCTCTCTCTCTCTCTCTCTCTCTCTCTCTCTCTCTCTCTCTCTTTCTCTCTCTCTCTCTCAAATATCTCTCTCTCATAATATACTGCAGACCACTTTATAAGAGATATAACATACAATTATAGGCGAGCGGCAGACTCACCTATTTTTCACATTTAATGTACCCACCTTACATACGGCCACATCATACGTCATTTGAAAGCCTATTATCTCTTCTTGAAGAAAATTGACGATGTGGAGCTGCAAAATAGGGCCACGCCCCCTAATCTGCATAATTCGCATGGGTATCCAATTTGCATAAATGCGATATGAAATTAGAAATTTCATTGTTAACCAATGTAAACATACTTTTCAATATCAAGTGATACATCAAATGAAAAGTATAGGCAAATTTGATATCCAAAGAGATCTTTAAATTGATTTCACTGTTACCTCTGCTTCACGAAAATTGACGATATGGAGCTGCTTTAATTTGCATAATGCACACGGGTACCTAATTTGCATGACCCCGTTATAAAATTATAAAAATCAACTGTTATGTACTCCTCACTTGCTTTTAAACTATCGAGTAATATATCAAATAAAAGGCATTAGCATCCTGAATAGAATTTGAATTCCTAACAGATATCTAAAATATTCTTATTGAATATTTTTATTTATCATATACCCATTCCTATATTGCTACATCCTCGTGACGTTCACCGAAAAATATCAGCCGTGATATTTCACGGTAAACGTCGAGATATGCACGATAAACGTCATCGGTTTAGGAGTTCTCCCGAACTACATTAGCAATGTGTTGGTAAATAACGTAAACAAACAAAATAGCTGCCGATCCCGGCCTGCGAAGCAATGTCGCCGACGTAAAAAATTGAAGGGCTTCGAGGAACACGGATATTTCTTGTTGACAAATACGCCGAAAATGTTGAGTCTTGTAATGTTTTCCAATGGTTTTCCTGTAAACATGCATTCTGCCGTTCGCACGGCGCCGGCAACTGCACGGTCTACCCCGAACAGGTAGTGAGCGCGTGGCGTGACAGCGATGTCGCGCGCGCGACGACTGTTGACACGGCAACTCTCAGGGTAAACAAGCAAAATGGCGTCCCCTCTCCGCGCGAGCTCCGTGCGGTACGACAATCGAAATCAGAACAGATTTAAAGCTGAGCACAGTTTTTGATCGGTTACAATTGTTATAGCATATTGAACCTTAAAAGGTTCCTCCTGTATGACGATTTTTGTATCCCGGTGTCTTTCTTTTGGGGTTCATTGAGATACCTGTAGGACTTGCAGCGATGTCGCGCGTGATGTTGACTTCGTCGTATACTTTATGAATGAAGCCTGTTTACATAAACATTCCGATATTTATGCGCAAGGCGTAATAAAGTAAAGCCTCAAATGTAAGGTTTTTCGTACTATTAGTAAAATTATGGGCAAGGGTATATGATAAATCAGTTATTACCCATTATCGCCTGTTCCTTGTGTCGTATCAGCATTCGTGTCATTTGTGCTGCGTCAGACACTCGACTTCGTCTCGTGTCTGACGCAGCACAAATGACATTCATGCTGATACGACACAGAAACAGGCGATATTGGGTATTATATCATACCAGTATATTGTTGGCGGAAATGCTGTGATCTGATTGGTCGAGACACGATATACAACCATGGTATATTGGCGATATACCATGGCAGGCATGCGCGCGAGCTCTCAGCTTGAGTAAAAGTGCGTTTTTGACGTTCCACGCCAGAATTTCAATATACTGTTATGATATAATAGCAATAAATCACACCCAGCGACGGTATATCACTCGATTTTGACCAGTTCACTTCATATATGCACTCGCTATCGCTCGTGCATATATGTCGTTAACTGGTCAAAATCTCGTGGTATACCATCGCTGGGTGTGCTTTATTGCTTAAATAACCTCTAATTAAATCGCGAATATCTTGACTTATTTTTAATGTTCATAAAATTGTGCAGTAAATACGAATAATGCCCACATTATGCAAAATAAGAATAAAATCTGTACAAAATAAGAATAATTCAGCAACACTCAGAAGAAATATCGCTCTGATTGAGATTCAGAGACATTGTATGATATTCATTGGAACCCAACACGAGCTTGATAAATTCATATCAAACATAAAAAATGCATCCTACTCCGAAATTTTCGAAAACGCTTCTCAACAAATCACATCTTTAGACCTCATTATCTTTGAAGGTCATCAATGCAACAGATTAACATGACTTTAAGAACACACACACAAAATCATCAGATACCAGATTCCAGTTCATGCAATCAAACGGCAACATTCAAGGATATGTTAAAGGCGGAACATTACGATACATTAGAAGAATTATGCTACAACAATTCGATACAAAATACAAGATTTTTTCAAGATAAAAGTAATGAAGTAGAAATAAAAAGATAAAATATTTCTACATCTTGTTTGATTATTACTAACTTAAGAACAATCGGATGACATTTAATTGTTATTCGATTTTCATTGAATTGCCTTCGAAACTTTGGAAACGCATAAAGTAAAAGGGAACGAAAACATTTCCAGGTCCCCTATAGGCAGATCAAAACTTATAAGTGCTCCTCTACTATCCCGGCCTAAAAATTTCGATTCCATCCCGAATTCTTCCGCCCCTCACCATTATTTGTGAACATAGTCTAATCACTTACATAAGAAACGGAAATATAAGCGTTACACCTATGCAAAACAAAACCTACAACAGCTCGATCTCCGATTCACATGAGCATACACAAACACCAACAGACCGAAACAATAAACATTCTAGCTTCCTTACTTGAACAAACTTAACTTCAGTGAAACAACGTGGTCAATTAGTGCACACGTTTCACCAACCGAAAATGAATTTTAAAGCGACTGATGAAGACAACTCTATTCTCGAAAGGTAGCATCAAAGGATCGCAGTGTTACAGTAGTCTTTCCACTCCAGTGCGGGTTCAGGGCAGGATACGTAGATTAGGGGTACGTCTCGCCATGGCAAATCAACACTTTACACAAAACAATCAAGTATAACATACACAAAATACAACTACAAGATATGAACGATGTGTGGAGTTGCTTTCTCTTCATGAGAAAACATGCCGCCAGGAATTGTCCGGTTTCACAGGCTCGTTATGTATTCAAATATATGGCATAAATCAGCATAATAAGGCGTTAGCTGATGACGTAGGACTATCAAGTACGGTTTCCCTTGATTAGTGGGAGGAGAACTTCGTTAATTGGGATTAGCTGATGAACAAAAGCGGGCTCCAGATCCATGACGCTCTTTTGTACTCTTTGTATAAACACCAACTGCTACTTCAGTCGACCGAACGACGGTAAAATTGTAGTTCTTATTCCATTATTCTCTGTGACAGCGAATTCTCGAGTTCAACGTTTATGCTGTATAAGAATTAACAAAAATCGTAAACACAACAAAAAAGAAATACAACATTAAAAAAACAAAAAACAAAATGATAAAACACCGTAACAGACAAAATGGCCGTGGAAATAAATCAGCCATCTTCCAAAGAAAAGCCGAAAACAACATGAAATTCATCAAGAACCTTCCATCGCTCAAACTAACAAACACCGAAATAATAACACTAGGCAAAGGCCTAAAATTCATTCCGACACCAACAAAACCAAGCAGAATAAAACTGCTTTAGGATTTCAACAAATATTGTCGCAAAGTGAGACTGCGCAACATCATGAGACACAAACAATCGCAACAACGCCCATTCAAGGAAAAATCAAGCTGGACTCCCCGAACAACAAAAAACACAGAACTTGAAAGCTATCTGAAGCTGCTGAACTTGCACTTCTAGAGATATCCTTTCAAACAAGGAAACAAGAAATGTTGCGTGCCCAAAGAATCTCGATAAACCAGTTTGCAAACAATATACAAATTACCATAAAAACCCTTCGACAAGGGTCGGGGTATCGTCATTGTCAACACAAAAGATTACGTACACGAATGCGAAAAGCAATTACGCAACATTCAGTATTATACTCAACTAGACAGTGACGACACAGAACAAACAGTAAACGAAGTACACGAACTGTTTAACAAAATGTAGGACAAGAAACACTTCGACCATGATACCTATAGGTATCTTGATCAATAAAAACATAAAAATCCGTACCCCGCAATGGTACTTATTGCCTAGAAGTTCACAAACCGCCGCAAAAAATCTAAAAGACACACTAGTCTAAACAAAATTTACAAAAGTAAAGAAACATAGAACAAACAAACCGAACCACCGAACGGACTCACAACGAGACCCAAACATTAATATACTTTCCTCGCTACTCGAAGAGCAAGACCACTAAAATGCATTAAAATAAATTTTCACAAACACAAACTAAGGAAAGAATCTACACTGCGACTGATGAGAAACCACACTCGCGTTTCGAAACGCAAGCGTCGAAGGGCCACTCTATCAACATTGTAACACCATAGGTCCGGCTGCGTCTCGCCATAAGCTTTCCCCACACAAACAAAACATTACCGTACACAATATAAATCCAAACTTCCCTACAAATATCCGAGGCGAAACAAACATTTTCATTAACATAAACAATCGGATAAGAATGTAGGAACACATTTTCGAAACGAATCAAACACAAACTCGACACAATAAACATTTTTGATAGTTAGGTGGGGAGCCTCTTTCACATTTTTACATACGAAAGATTTGGATTTTTAATTTCACTCAAGGATTGACACTGATACTTGACTTCTTTTGTCACCAAAGTAAACAATCACTGTCTTGAGTGACAGCTTACGCTCTGCATATATGCATAGAAAATGAACACGTCATGGCTAATCCATGCATAAATGCATGTCAATTAATCGGGTTACCCGTGATTTTCACGGGTTGAAGCGGTTTGAAACCGGACACTTCCTGGCGGCAGTACTTGGCATGTATTACGTGTCACAAGTTGCGTCTGCTGTCATATTAATCTTCCATGCACAAGACAGCGATAACTGTGGCAACCCTTTTACTCATGACAAAATTGTTTAAGGAGAGCATAATGAATTTGAAGAAATACTAGATATACTGAAAATGAATGACAGTGTATCGCCATGAATGATTTGGATCATTAATCATGCCATAACTTTGATTATAACACACCACATGCTCATTCCATGTCGTGATTGGCCAGAATACGTCACGTGACGAGAAAATAGATACGGCTAGTCCCCATCGGATCGACAAAAGTGACGTCAGAGGGTAATTTTTGAAAAGCTATTTCCCTAGGGAAATAGTTCTGCCCAAATTTGGAAAAGTGCCCGGTCACGTGACCGTAGTGTCGTCTGCAGCTTTTGCAACAATGGCGGGTGACTAGAACGTGATGTGCGTCCGGGATAGGTGACGACACATTCTCTGAAATAGATTTTCCAACATTTTCCAACATTCCAACAGCGTAGGAACTTGAACAGCTCATCGACGGAAAAGATAAAAGTGCAACTAAGGATGTCGCTAGGTATGCTTAGAATATTTTTTGAAAGATAGTGTTACCACGTACGTACAACTGAAACCGCTGTGGAAACATCGCCCGGTAAACTTGTCACAATGGATTGTTGCCGTGCAAAATATAAAAACACATTAAAAACTATATAACAATACAACATGAGCATGTGGTGTGTTATAAAACACCTATAGCCTGGTCTTTATTCGGGCTATAGCGCCCGTCTATTACCCCTCGTGGCCGTGTGTTACGGCCTCGGGGAATAGCGATGTGTTTCTGGTAACGCACGGCCCCTCGGGGTAATAGACGGGCGCTATAGCCCTCATGACCAGGCAATAGGTGTTTACTATAGCTTACTCTCACACATCTCACTAAATAGTTACTTTTCAACAACTACAATAGTGTCATTCATGGGGATATTTCTTTATGTGATATTTTCCCAACACATCTTCAGGAAAAAATGTCGGCGTTCAAATCAATAACCATATATGTTAAAAATCAATATATATATATATATATATATATATATATATATATATATATATATATATATATATATATATATATATATATATATATATATATATATATATGATGTACAATAGGACGGATATGAAATCCGATTTACCCCTGTTGTACGTCATCAACCGGAACTTTTTTTCTTGTATGGTACCGTTCACACATGCGGGTCGCGACGTGAACATAGACCGATTTGTCGTGATCGATGCCGTGCTCCCATGACATTTTTCCAAAAAGGCGACCTGATAAATCCATACATAGAAACATGGAAGGCGTGTCCAGCGAAATTTTGAGTCGCTAAAACTATAGCTGTTCCCGAGAATCGAATAGGGATATCGTTTTATTTTAATGGCTTTGCTTAGTAACGTCGCAGCGCCAGTCGAGTCGCGTCGTAGTTGTCGATAAACCTGAAATCTACACCTCAATGAAAGTTCAACTGAATAAATGAGTACAGTATAATCTTCGGGAAAGCGACATAGGAGGCACAAGCATAAAGTTATTCGACTAACAACGATAAATTTCCTTAATCATACAAAAACTTCCGTAAATTCTCGCTCGGAATCAAACCTGTGGCGCGGCGTAAGGCTGTGGCGAAGACATCAGCTGTTGAGCTGTACAGTGCAGCGCTGTGGAATCCGATGCACTTCGAAAGTTGACTCAGACAACACTCAAAACAGAGTTTCGGTCAAGTAAAATTAGGATGTATCTACGGGTGAGATATATGTCACTGCAAACATCAAAGTCCTAAAGACGAAAGCATTGACGACCGAGATCGGGATTAACGAGTTGACACCGGCATGGCATAGACCGGTGACGGCAGCGTTGTGGGCATAAACATGCAATGAGGTACACTCTGTGTGTCATCGAACGGAACCTTTCGCGCTCGCCACGGTCGTAAACTTGTGTGATATTTTGAAAAGCCACGGAATCTCTCAGAGAATGAGAATTACTGTTTGGATCGTGTCGTTGCATTTACTTCATAAATCCATTTGTAAATATTCTAAATAACTCTGAAAACTTGGCTATCCGTCGCTAGCACGATGAAAGTTATGCCACCGATACGACTTGCCTTGGCATCGGTACAGCGCGAGACAATGATTGACACGTTCACGTGACCGAATCCGTACGTTTGGTGGTGGAGATACCATTCGATGTATCCAATTTCAGCTTGATGGGGTTTATGAATGAAAGTATCTCCTGGGTTACGGACCGCTTTACTCTGGCAGGGTATGTTTGGAAAAACACTCTCTGACCTATAAAAACTAGATATCGGTATCGGATAATATTGCAGACAAGAAGAGGTATACATATGTTTTAAAACATACATTAAACTAACAAAATATTCATTTCCAGACCTCATGTCAGCTGTTTGTTGTCCGTGTTCTATGCATTTGTTGCATTGATACTGCTGTTAAAATTTTTAAAATACCATTATTCAAAAGGGGAAAATGACTTTTTTCACTACAAATATGAACATATTTCAGTAAAATCACTTTGTATATCTCTTTGGATATCAATTTTGTTTTTTACATGCAAATACGTTTCACTCGATAGTTTAGAAGTATGTTTTGAATAGTTAATGAATTTTCTAATTTTATATTGCATTTATGCAAATTGCTTACCTTTGTAAATTATGGAAATTTAGGGGTACGGCCTTACTTGATAGTTCAACATTGTTAATTTTCTTGAATAAGAGATAATATGCTTTAAAATTACATATGATGTGGCTGCTGAATGATGTTGCTTTTTGTGATGAAATATCTATAATATTGTTATTCCAAAGGGGAAAATATTTTTTCAATATAAATATGAAAATATTTCAGTGAAACCAAGTTAAATATCTCTTTCTATAATGATTTCGTATACTGCTTGCAAATACCTTTCATTTGATATATCACTCGATAGTTTAATAGTATGTTCAGGGTAGTGAATAATGAATTCGTAATTTTATATTGCATTTATGCAAATTGGATACCTTGCAAATTATGCAAATTATGGGCTACGGCCGTACTTGACAGTTCAACATTGTCCATTTTCATAAAGTAGAGATAATAAACTTTCAAATGATGTATGATGTAGCTGTATGTCGTGGCTGTATGTGTTAACATTTTTAAAATATTGTTATTCAAGAGAGGAAAATATTATTTTCAATATACCCATGAAAATATTTCAGTGAAATCAATTTATCTTTGGATATCAATGTTGTATTCTACATGCAAATACCTTTCATTTTATATATCACTCAATAGTTTAAAAATATGTTTACAGTAGTTAACAGTGAATTTTCTAATTTTATATTGCACTTTTGCAAATTGGGTACCCGTGTGAATTATACAAATTAGGGGGTATGGCCCTAATTGGCAGCTCCACATCGTCAATATAGAGATAATAAGCTTTCAAATGACGTATGATGTGGCCGTATGTAAGGTGGGTACATTAAACTCCTAAGATAAGGCCCTTTTTGTGGATTCGCCGCTCGCCTATAATGATTAATAAATTTAACAAATAATTATCACGTGTGTAAAATATAAGTACCTTAAAGTTTAGTGCATTTATGTTAATTTTTTACCCTATTTGTTCTACCTTATATTATTGCAGAAACTTCACTTTGACATTATGTTTTGATTTACGTATGTATAATTTTCATCACATTTGGTAATACAGGTGATGAATCAACAGAAGTGGTAAGTTGCGATTCAAACATTAACGGAACCAAGGATGATGTACAGAAAGTGATTCAGATAAACGGACAATATGCATTCCCTGTATATACGCCTCGACATTCAGTAACGTTTTCCTGGAGGTCGCCAGACACTTCATCGCCACAACCGCAACATGTGACAAGAGTATATATTTCAGGTCAGTCTAGCTCATCTGGTATTTTATGTTTCATCAAACATGCTGTTGTAATCTGTCTTCCACTGGACATTTTATGTCACGTGAAAAGTGAATATCTTCGAGGGGAGGTCATCAATTTCGTAAAATGAAGGTGCATATGTACTAATGTCGCAAAGTTGAGACCGAGCGCTGATTTGATTTTTAAGATTACGTGGGACTGCTCTTCAAATAAAAATAAATCATTAATTGGTCTTGTCCCAATTTAAGTAAAACACTGTGTGAGGCCCTAAACAGATTGCTCTCGATATTAGGCATGAAAACCGCAAGAAAAGTATATTTTCATGATGATTCTCCCGAATGCGAGGCCCGTGTTTCTCAAGTTACTTGCTGGTTACTCATTCCACGGTTCAGACCTTGATCTTCTGGTTGCCTCTTGTGAAGAAGCAATCTAAATCTTTGTCATTACATTCATGGACGTATGCATTTTTAACGCTGACATTTTGACGTTCTTTCACTAAAGGAAGAGTTCAATAATAGCATTCGTATGTAAACTTCTTGAAGGATACGTGGTTCGGGTGATTAGCGTTTAAAGGGTGGGGGCAGAATAGTAATTTGTCATGTGGTGAACAAAAAAGGTGCCAAAATATTCTCCATTGATAATATGACAGAACCGCATGATGGGATGCGATGTATTCGGCCTGTACTTTCCCCCTTCGCTTGGAAAAGTACTGGCGACAAAATACACTGTATCCCTCGGAAAATACCTTCGGAACGCCACAGAGTGCCCTCCAAGGCCATGCGGTTCTGTTATTACTACATATGTTCCCCAATTTTGTCTATCGCCGTCGGGAAAAAAACAGCTAATCGCGACGTGGCCTGTTTGCATACAGATTCAAATATAGTCCGCATTAATATGATGTCAATGAACTTTTCATCAGTTGTAAGCTTACTACTTGCCTATACGGGAAATTTTCCGAAATTCATAAGCGAATATTTTGATGCGGCGTACCGAGATCACATCACCGTATTTCCATCTCGACTTAGACAACAAAAATAGGCACAAACAAAGACGTTTCAGGACAGAAATTTTAAATACATATGTACAAAATTGGTATTTAGAGTAAAAAGATTAACTGCAGTACAAATCCGAATGACTCAAACTTTAAAATTGTGCGCGAAATTAGACTATCAGAGTCCGAGTACGGCATTCAGATCTACGGTGTATGAAACACGGTGGTGCACGGGCATCTGGCGAAGAAAGGTTAAAAACGCTGTTAGGGATTGTTTCCTGAGGCCGCGATGTTGAATGTGAAGTTAAAGACTCCTCTGGTGATTTGAGTATTGGAGAATAGCCCGGGTAACTTGTTTTGAAATTGCTGGGCAAATCCTTGTTGCCGTTGTTGATCTTCGTTGGCGACGATTTATGGTAACTGGATACCGAATCTAGCTCGTACTATTCGTCGCTATGTTTCCGTATGTACCTGTCTAATATGGCAAGATTTACGTCGCAGTCGTGGGTGAAGCTCAATTGGTGGAAATACTCTCGAGTTTACGAGTTTGCGTTGAAAACAGCAACTTCGCGAAGCCTTGTCATGATAACGGTGTTCCAGTTATTTGCAACCTGGCGAGAGCTTTGGTGTCTTCGGTCGAGACCGCAGCAAATCTTGTAGATATCAACGGCTGGTATCGTAGCTTTCTCAGGTACCGCTTCCATCGTCGTCACAGTTTATTGTTCCGTCCCTGTCGACATATTAGTTTCACTTCGATAATAAAATTCTGATTCCAAATGTTCGTAATAAATACAGTTCTGCCAATTAAAATAAGCTTAATTATTTTCCTCCACAGATATACAATCTGCTTCAATATTTGTTGTTCAGGAGCAGGTAGCCGGCTACAATATTTACCAATAGAATGTAATAGGGGATAACTAAGTTGCATTATTCAGTGTGAAATAATTGCTTTATCATGGTTTTCTATGTAAACATTATTTTATGGCACGTGACCTGTTTTCAAAATGCTTTGCAGTTGGCAAGACACGTAAAATATTTTGCTGAACGCAAGCAATCAATAATATATTTAAAAGCCGTAATAATTAGCTCATTTAAAAGCTAAAATACTTAGAAAAATTTAACATTTTTGAGAAAATGCAAAAAATGGAGGGACTATATTAACTCTGTCTGTGAAAATACAAACTTTGGTAATCTGTGGTACATATGTAATAATTATATGTTATTTAATTCGGCCACTGAAATATTTCTCATTTATACATTGTTGTGAGGTAATATTAATCCATCGAATAAGGGAAACCCACACTGTGTAAGCGTAGGACCAGTATTCATAGAAATTTAAAAGAAATTTTTGCCAAAGGTATTTAAAGGCACAGTAGCTGTAACTTTTGAAAATATTTCCAGTATTTTTGTTCTGTGTGTTACCTACAGTGTCTTCTACTCCCTACATGATGTTAATGTGCCAAGGATTCAGCTTGTCATCACAGTCAATATATGCATTACAAGCAATATTATTGTTGACAACTGACTTTCAGTCCGGACTAAAAGTCAAATATCAACAATAACATGGCACTGTACAAGCATACATACTTTGTTGAGAACCTCTTTACTTGGCACTTGGGCATGTTTTAGTGAATAGAACAAAAAATAGAAGTTGTTGAACAGGACAAAAAATAGTGAAATAATCATCAAAAGTTACAGCTACTGTGCCTTTAAAGCAGACTTTTTCCGATGTTCTTGAACACCTCCGTTACAAGCTTTTCTCAGTTTTCTCACAGGAACCCTAGGTTTTTAAATAAACACGTTTGTTATTTGCAGCAAAATTGTGCTCTTTCATTTTCTATTTTTCCATGTTTGGTTTTTCGTTGTGCTGGTTACTTATCTTCTACGACAACCTTATCGAAAATGGCAGATTTTGGAAGAAGTAATAACAAACTCGCCAAGGTAGCAGCGTAAATTTGCTATGATATGAGTAGTCAGAGGTTAACATAAAATAGCGGCCATGTCTTTGGATCGCAGTCATATGAAAGTTCTCAAACATATCTCTCATTGCAGCATCATTCTACTCTTGTGCCAGCCTTTCTTTGATGTTTGTGTGCGAGTTTTATTTAAAACCATCAAGCCTGTGTTCAACAATTTTGAACATGCTGTAGACTTTAATATTCGTCAATAAGGAAGTAGGAATCATCTTCCATATGCGTATAAATTCATAGTGGATAGCGGATTTAATTTTACAGTCCCGGATCAGATAATTGCATCTTATGTTATCATGCCCTAAATAAATGCCTAGTGTTCTACCACGATTCTCTGTTCACTTAAAAAGCTTGTTTCGATATACTGATTCCTGCATTTAAATGCATACTCATCAAGTGATTCAATTTAAAATCAAAATAAACGTTTAGGTCTTATTGTTTCTGTGTTGTCACAACAAATGAAAGTTTGAAATGAAATTAGTGTTGGCATGTCGTCTGAGTTACTTCCACTGTTACATCCGAGTATCGGAATGCTATGTTAACATTTCTCTGTCCCAGGTTGTGAATGTCTATTTCATGATGGTCACTCGATATCAGTTTATTGTTTCACCATTTTTCATGCTAAAACTACTGAGGTAAAATCTTTTAACGCTGCAAACACAAAATATATTAGCAATAGTCACCTTCGCAGGTAGATATTCACTCGACTTTGCTACAGGTCACTGCTTGTTTATGTGCTCATCATTTTTTACGACTGTAAATTTGGATCATACTCTGGATGAACACATACGACGTATATAAATGTTTTGCATAACACGGGAATGAGTCACAGCTCTCATTAAATTTACAGCTCACAATCATTGCAATATCTCAACCGAAGAAGGAAGAGAAGTTGCCGTCGTGTACAAACTGACAACGGAATATATTGACATCGCTATGGATGATGACTCTGGTCATACTCTTCATTTTGTTCAAAGCAATGAGCTAACTTGCCTTCATGTTCCTGGTGTTTATTCATATTCCTATAACAAAGAGAGCTACTATATCGCAGTGTTCAGAAATATTACCTGTAAAATGCCAACCAGATGTTTCAAAGTGAAAATGACGCCGTTTGGAAATGTTCCATTGGAGATTGAGGAGGTGTCTCTATATATCCAAGGTATGTGGCTTATTATTTTGCCGAATGTGACTACAATTAATATTCATAGACTACGTGTGCAACGCACACGTGTGCGATCTTAAGATGGATTTATTTGTTTTTTAATGTCGTCCTTCAAAGATGTTTCACCCGTGACAGATCGTACCACAGACAAAGAGAAAAACAAACTAGAAACGCGGCACAACATTTGAGGTCATGGTCATCTCAATAAACTTTGGCTTTTTCATGTAATAATGAGCTTCACAGGTGTCATACTTTTAAGAGATTTCGTGCGTGGTTGATAATTGTACGAGAGTATGTGAAAAATAGGACGAGATTTCCCGAGTCCTGCCTATATTGTCTGTGGTTTTGGCAAGTCGATGGCATCGTGTTGCCTGTCGCATAGCAACCATGTTTATTTTGTGTACTCTCGGGGCAGAAACACTGCTTCACGCTAATCTAAACATAACAGGACAGCAGTTTCATAAACACTCCATGACGAACTTGTAAAAAAAGATATGACTAATAATAAACCATTGAGTGAAATCTGAAAGCATCCATAAAAGCCTTTTAAATTTAATTCAAACACACTATTTATATATTCATAAAAATGTGAGAGGAATTTTTAAAAAGGTTAAACTCACCTCCCCGAAGCTCAGACCTTTTCCCGTTTTCGCCAGCACGCCACGTCCGCTCAGCACTTCACGACAACAACAACACGAACTTTGCCCAACATACTTTCTCTTAAAAATTGGCGAAAATCTGTGAACTACTGAACGGTGCATGTTCGGCATTCTTCGGAAAGCAGAGTCGAGAGCTACCTAAGGCAAGGCGTACATAGAGGGGATTACGCAACCACTTCACAGCTTGAACGATACCCGTTTCTAGTCTGTTTCTCTTTGTCTGTGATCGTACATTTCAAATAAGAGTGAATAGCATATTCTCATGTGAACATTTAGTGACGGTAAAAGTTAACGGCATTTGTCGACTTATGCATGTTTCATAACTTCCCTACCTTGGGAAATATATGGAGTGACTCTATATGACTTTACGAAAATTATAATGAAAAATTAAGATAATATGATGAACAGACAATTAAGTCGCTTAGCACATTTACTGTAGCTAATTAGTAATTTGTTAATGGAAAGAACTTTACGTATTTGGGATATACATCTTAAAACACCTGACCAAAAATTGACGAAACTTAAATGTACATTGAACATAAAATGACATTACGGCAATAAAAGAATTTTGTTTTTTAATGTCAGCTTGGTACTAATTTTAATGTTTAATTAAGGACGTAAGAAACAATTCATTGGACAGGGGGGGGGGGATAGGCATGCATTAACCATTTTGTGGTGATTGATTTACGATAAAATTTTAAAATAAATAAATTAAATATATGTATCAAATTGGTAGAAATAGATCAACATAAGGTGTAAAATATTATAATAAGAGCTTTATCACTATCTCTTATGTTTGACCTTTCTTTAAGTATTGTGTTTTTGTATTAAATGCAGCAGCCTGTTGAACTCCTCTCCGCCTGACATACCCTTAGAAAAGCTACTTGTGTGCAAGCACCATTCTCATCAAAAATTGAATTCAGATGTCAACTGTCACAATGCCTCTCATAGTAAAACTAGCGTTATTGAAAAACAAAATGCGGGGTATGTTAATTTTCTGTGCTTCAATTCAGTAACACGTGTAATGTGTCTTGCTGAACACTTTACCATACTCTGTATGTGTGTCGAGTACAATTCAAATTGGATTGGATTTAATTGAATTGTTACGGACTGATCAACAAAATGTGAAGTTCTTCCGCTGCAAAGAATACTTTAAAAATGTGTGTAATTAGTAAGTTTCCCTATAATAAATAGAGTGATATAACGGACTTTCTCATATTTACATAGACACAAAAAAGCACAGAACAGACAGTAAAGTAGCGGTCCACACAATAAAGTCAAATCTGCGAAAGAAAGTTATATGGACCTCAGGCAAAAAGGCCAACAAATGATGTCAGGTGTTTCGAAAATAGTAAGCACATCCTGCCACAACATGTGGCACCCGCTAGAAACTCGTTCTTATGGGCTAAATACGCACTTGTTTTTATCATGATTTTGAGGGGTATTTATGCGAAAACATGCTCTGACCAATTCACAATCTTACTCAGGCCCTCTTTGTGTATATTCACAATTATTGGTCAATACGAAAATTGTCGCTTTTGTATTATTCTATTATTTACCGCACGCGGGTTCACCTGAGGCAAGGCATCATCACCTTTCAATAATTGCACTTTACTAAGTAAAGCCATATTTGCAAACGCGAGAACATGTGGTTTCTTTATGTTTAATGGTTTTATATTAGTGGATAAAATTACTCCGGACTTATTACAAAGCATAAGAGCTTATTGAATGTATCACCACGCTTACTCCGCACGTCCGATAAATTGCTCTTCCATGTTCTTTACTGCAGACATCAAATCTATGGAGAATGTGCTTTCTCACATTCCTGGCCGCTGGGAGTGCGGGATCGACAGTGTGGGAAAAATCGATCCCACACTCTCAGAAACCGTCCCACACTCTGCAGTAAATATAACACGAGCTCTGATTGGATGAGAAACAGTCTTTTTTGTTCCACGTGCAAAATGTTATCTAATGGCACGACGAGTAACACACGGACCAGAACTAAAAAGTAAGCAGGTCAAAGTACAGTGGCAGACGACAGACTTGTCACGATTTTGGATAATGTTGTACGTGTCCAATGTGAATTTAACGCATTTTGTGGTCATGTGAGAAAAAAAATCTCACACACCAAGGACCTGGGATCAGATTTCTCACACTCGTTGGGGATATTTTGTCTCACACTCGCCTGCGGCTTGTGTGAGACAAAATATCCCCAACTCGTGTGAGAAATCTGATCCCGGGTCCTTGGGGGTGTGAGATTCTCTTATTCTCGCGAGCTGACACGTCCTACAGTCAACATGCTGAAAAACATAAAAACCGTCTTTTCTCAAGAGCATTCTGATGTTACCATAGTTGTCCACTTTGTTGATTCATCTAGTTTTAATCCTTGATAAACAGTTTTATTGATAGACAATATTATTGATTGACTTTTTAATTAATGTTTTACCATTTTTATACAACTTTCATTTATTTTTTATTTCACCGTGTTTTTATCGAGCTTTTCGTTTGCTTTCATACCCTTTTTACAGAATGATTTGTTAATGTATAGAGCCTTTGAGCAATTTAATTGGATACTGGCGCTTTATAAATTTTCTTGATTGATTGATTGATTGATTGATTGATTGATTTATGTCGTTTGTGGAACGTTTTTGAATTCCTTAAATGAAAACATTGTCGAAATACTATTAGTTATATCTTTGGCCACGTTTCAGCATTTTAGGTGTCTATTGCATCTGCATGTTCCACACCACTATGCATGACGAAAAAAAACCAACACTGTATAATCAATTGATTTCAAACCTAAGCAAGAAATCATTTGTCAACAGAAACAGGTTTTATTCATCGGAATTTTGAAAACCAGAATACGGAATATTTTAGCATGCCTATGCGGAATCGAATGAGAAATGGTAGTCGATATACAGACAAAGTGAAATTTAAGTTGCCAAAACTTATAGCTACATTCTCTCTAAATGAGCTAAAGTTACTATCGCCAATCATTCTATGCAGTGAAGGTTCAGACTGTCATCTGAAAATACAATCTGCCAACTACCCTTGGCTTTGAAAAAGAACTCTTATGCCATTATCAGTTTTCTAATATCTCAACCTAAAGTAAAGAACAGCATCAATGCACGTATCAAATATGCGGGATAAGGGTCAGAAAATAATGTCAAAACAGAAAAAGTAAAACTCTATTTATTTATTTATTTATTTATTTATTTATTTATTTATTTATTTATTTATTTATTTATTTATTATTTATGTATTTATTTATTTATTCGGAAATCCTACTGGATCAAGTCCTATTTACAGATTTCTCAAAACCTCAAACTCAAATGGTTAAAATACTGAAAAGGCCAGCACTAAAAATGCAAGAAAAATTATTTACAAACTAAATCGAGTGAAAGTTACCACAGATAATAAAAACAAACCAAAAAAATCAACAAGAACAGCCATCAAAATATAACATGTCTAATGTCAGTCTTAAATGAATCACGAAATATATCAATTTTATGAATGTTACGAATCAATTCATTGAAAGTGGTCATACATCTGTTGGGTGGAGAAAATTTTAAAACATTGATACGATTACGGGGTGGTCTGAATGTAGGACAGGTGCACAAAAGTTTGCCAGTGCATTAAAGCAAAGCTTTGATAAAACACCTGGAAAATTGTAAAACCCAGTAGCACACTTGTGTAAAAAGACCATGTCATTGAAGGTAAGGAAAAAACGGCCAAGGTAAGGCCAACAAAATAAAGTGTGCTCTTCCAATAACATGGTTTTCAAAAATAGGGTAGGTAGGTCGGCAGGGATATTTTTCAAAATTATATTTGTAAGCATTTTTCAAGGGTTCAGGGCGATCAAACACTGGCCACAACATTTCCAGAAAACACGTATCATATATATAAAAGGAATAACAACATAAAAGAAATCCTCGTTCAAGCAAAAATCAAATGCCAGGTAATGAATGCGTGATGTTATGGGGTTTTCTTTCTTTTTTTTACTTCACGTTTATGTAGCTTTAAAAAGTTTAGGGTCGGCAGGTCAAAGAATAGGGTAGGTCGGGTTATCGGAACAGCACATTTTGTGTTAACCTAAGAGCGACGTTCTTCCAAAGTTGGTAAGTTAAACATAGTACAGAGAGCTTTATACTGGTCAGTATGATATGAAATATGAGTTTTGAAAGACAGATATTTTATGAATTTACGGTGATCATTTTCAAGTGATTCCATATCTGGTTTTTGCCGAGGATTCCAGAAAACAGAACCATACTCGAGACAGCTCCTCACAAGAGAAATATAAAGCGATTTAAAAGTTTAAACCTAAGTAAAAGTTTGAGAGTTTCGTTTTACAAAACTCAACTTTCTGAAAGATTTATTTACAGTAAAAGAAATATGATCTGAAAATACTTAAATTTGAGGCTAAAAGAATTCTCAAATCTTTCACTTTTGGTTGTCTATGAAGAATAGTTTTTGAAATACAATAGCCGAGATCAATAAAAATCATCTTGTTGGTAAAAGAAGTCACAGTACATGTTTTGACATTTTAATCAAGTTTCCAAGAACGACACCAAAAGGCGACTCTGTTACCACCTTTTTTGTAGTTTTACACAATCTAAAATAGTTTGAATAGGTCTGAAAAATTTATTTGGCATCATCAGCATACCAAGAGACATAGTAAATCTATATAAACACCTGGTAAATATTTACATTAATAGTGAATAACAGTGAATCAAGTAGTGACCCCTGTGGTATACCTGATGATACTTTGCCCACTCAGAAAAACGACTATCAATAACTACTCTTTGTTGACGGTTACTTAACTATGATTTTGACAACTGTAGAAGGGACCAGAAAAACCATGACGTTCTCGTCTGTAAACTGACTCTCTATGATTTACAGAGTCAAAAGCCTTACAGAAGTCAGTGTATCTCGATCCTTACTACAGAAAAATTACATAAAAACATAAACGTGGTAAACCATACACTGTGACAAAATTGCCCCGCAAAATTAAATATTATAGTCATTCATAGTAATGCAAAGTTTCATCCATAGTGGAAGACTGTTGTATACAGAAAAAGATGGAAACAGCTTTATAGAGAAACATTACAGTAACGTTATGGCATTTTTCCATTATGGTCTCTTGTCTTTCCTTCTTTTCTGTTCATAATGAAAAACAAGGCTAAGTAACTAAAGGAACAAGATAATATTTACGATATACTCTGTGCACATGCGCACAAGGTCACAAAAGCATTTCTCACTATGGATTCGAAATACCTTCGAGATCCAAACGAATGCTCACGAGCGATCAATGGACTCCCTGAAAGTATGGAGACACCGTACAGGCAGCGACGCCAATTGATAATGGATGTGGCCACAGAGGAGGTTACGAGAACACAGGAACTCCGAGATTCCCTGAACCGGAATATTGAAACCGTCCACTTTATGTTAGAAGTACTGGGTCAGCCTTTGTCTGATGATGAATCAGAATAGCTCTGATCACAAAACAAACATACAAACTGCCCTTTTCAGGGCACCAGATATTCAAAAAGGAGACCATCCGTTGAGTAATATCTTACCTCTAACAATTACAGAGAAAGCAGTGTTTGTTTACATGAGTCTAACATGCGGACCGGTACCCGAATTTTCATAAGCTGCATTTATTTGTTTTCATGTCACAAAATTTACTATTTTATATGATCATCGACTTTGTTAAGTTTCATCTGACTGGGTAAATGACCGATACGTGCAGCCTTTCAGCCAATTACATTGTATGTACCAAAATGCAACAAAATGTGTGCCCTACAATGTGTTTGATTTGTATACTTTTACTTTCGAGCAGATTATGTGGGTGCGTCATTCTCTAGATCCATCTTGCTAATATAGTAATATGTAAAAGTTGATCAGTAGCTAGTTGTAGTCAGTGTATATTAATTAATGTTGAGAGGGGGCAAAATTACCTTTTTGCCCTCCCGACTGCAGCATTGAAGTGGGGGGTTTGGGGTTAACTGCGCCCAGTTCCTATGCCTTTGTTAACGAACGTTCCTAATTATTGGGATAAAAAAAATTGTCTACGTACTTTGAAGGTACTGCGATAAAAGAGTAATGAAAGTCATTTACTTTAAACCAGCTAATTCCTGATTGTTTTATATTTCTTGCCTTAACCAATTAGTGAAACAATATGGCAGGACTTGCTTTTCTGAGCTTCACGATTTTGCATATAACCTTACAGGGCTTTACTGAAACCAATGAAACTTGCCACATAAGGTTATGTACACTGATGTAACAGCAGCAAAGGAAATTGATAATTTTCATTTCAGCTATTTAAAAGTGTTCATAAAGAGAAATTCATTTGAAATTATATGTGATGAATATTGCTCATGATGTTGACACTAATAATTTTGAGAAAGTTGTGAAACTCCTGGCGATATCATATCAGAGAAAAGTGTTAATTAACAGACAATTCTAACATATAAATATGTGAGCCCTTTCAATTTGTATGTGGTTTTCCAAATTGTCACTATTGTGGTGAATTGCGTTTTTTTTCTATTGTGAACTTCAGAATCGGTCAATGTGTTGATATACACATCTCAAAAGCAAGAAATCAAATATAGCGGTGATTCGTTCGAACTCAACTGTGATTCCACTGAAGGCTTTGAAAGTATTTCCTGGATTAAGGACGATATAAGTGTACAGGTAAATGTATCGACGACTTCACTGGTATACGCATTAGTATTTTAGATTTTAACTGCTTGTAGCCAAAATGTAGATACAAAATTTAAAGTAATACGGTAACCATAGCTACCATTGAACATAAAATTTTTTAGCTCGATATTTCTATAATAATGGCGAGAAAGGCGATGAGCTAGTAGACATGCTCCCAAGCGTTTTTCATCTGGATGGAGACTAATGAAGTTAAAAAGATCAGATTCTATTACGAAGGCCCATTGCTCTTTAAAAATAAATTCAGAGTTTGCTAAGTTTTCGACGACGTAAATAGGAAGCTGATAGAGGTTATATAATTTTCAGGTCGATAGTGTATTACCCCAACGCTTACAGATTTACAGATATATATACAACTAGAAGACACGGAGTCACACACAGAGACACACACCAAATTACACACATACATACCTACCTACCTACATACATACATACCTACATCCATCCATCCATCCATCCATCCATCCATCCATCCATCCATCCATCCATCCATCCATCCATCCATACATACATACATACATACATACATACATACATACATACATACATACATACATACATACATACATACATACATACATACATACATGCGTACATACATGCGTACATACATGCGTACTTAAATCGTAACCTATTGGTGACAGGGCATGTATATAAACATGGTATATAAATTCCAGCCTTTCTTTCATTTTCTCTGGTTTAAAGGAAGATGAAATGCACATTATCACGTCGGAAAGAGGGTTTAGCACACTCGCGATTGCACGTCTGGCCCTCGCTGATCAAGGAACTTATCAATGCATGGTACAGACAATCTGCGGTGTTATCAAAAGTGATAAATACACACTTAATCTTCCAGGTAATGTCATGTTTACCTTGTTTACCTCCTTATTGTTTAGGAGAATTCGTTTCTCCACACATAGTTATAATACTAATAACCCTTCCTTTCCCTTAATCATGAAGATTGAAAGAATGGCGCTCTTGGGGATCGATAATCGACAACAAATAATAGTTCTTATCTGATTTGTTTTTCAAATGACGACAACAAGCATAGCATCAGAAGAAAACCTCTGACAACGACCATACATCATACAATGAAATATCCCGACAGTTGAGAGAAATGACCCATGCACGCACGGTACAAAATATCACATCTCATTGCATTCAGACTAGGTTTAGGTTCCGTGGAGTTGGTCCTGGTGCAAACAAACATACTTTGTGAATGCGCTATGACGGACTTGAGTCGGCTATGAGCTGACCTTACTTGCATCCTCACCTGACTTTCCTCGTCTATTCTCTGCTTTGCAGCTGCCTCGTAATTAAACACACAGATGATAAATAAATTACAAACGATGTTCAGCTTCAAACTACCCGTGTATTTCGTCTTCGATGCATCTCACGATAACGTATCAAATCAACTAATAACGTATTGGATCAAATGATTCATGGAAATAGATTATTGGGATAGATTTATCCTCAATCGATCGATTTATCCATTAATCAATCGATAGATCGACCGATTGATCATTCAACTGATCTATCAATCGATCGATCTTTCTGTCGATTGAATGAATTGATCTATTGGTAAAACGATATACACATGTATATATATAATATATGTGACATATATAACATATACTTAAAGGCACTAAACATAATTAATATAATCTCATATTTATTGTAATGTTGCTCTGCATCCCTGCATAGAGTACTTTAGCCATATATTTATGTATAATCTCCCAGTATTCCGAACGAGTGTGACGTCATCGAAGACGAGGGTTCGCTCCATATAGCGGCAGTATCCCTCCGAGCCGGTAGGCGAGGAGGGATACAGCTATGTGGGGGGGGGGGAACCCGAGTCTTCGATGACGTCACACGAGTGAGGAATACTGGGAAATTATATATTTATCACATTCATAGACCCAATTATTTTCAATTTTTAATAAAATTGGCTTTACGGTACAATATTATGTGGAACTTTATTGTGTCAATGAGGCGGATGAAGTTATGCGGTCCCAGCTGATTCAGGACATTATACCGGCCCACGCCGGCCAGTTTCTACTGAGTAAAACCACAATGCTCACGCAGTTTGAATGGATATAGCTTTCTTTGAATGGATATAGCAGCTGATCATAGAGAACTGATGAACACAATGTCGTCATATTCACGATTTTATTTTAAGGTAAAGTGCGAACGTCAAAAATACTATTTCATAGTGTCAATATTGAAATGACCACGCGGTTCAAAATCGTGCGTTGATGTATTGTTATTATGTGCAATCAAACTCAGAAACTGCCGCTTGCCTTACTCATTCAAAATTACAGAAAAATGTGAAACCTTTACTTCGGCATCGAAATAACAATAAAGACAAAATTTAACTGTATATTTCAGAGTTTTTGTCGATTATTATACAACTTCGCTGTCAAAATGGAAATTACACGAACAAATGGGCCGCTTCTGTCAAAATCGAACGCTCCAATATGTAAACACAGAACGATGCGACAATTCAAGGTTATCTAAACAGAGAAACATGAAACAGCTTTGCAATCATGAATGAAAAAAACACGTCTTTTAACAAGCTGGATTGAGAAATGTTTAAATTTGGTCATTCAACGTTCATTCCTGTGAGCTATCGCTAGTGTCATATATGACTGCCCTTCGTCTACGTTGTGGCTGAGGAAACCCTGACGACCCAGCGACATTTATTGTAACGTTCACGGTACAGCCCGTCATCGTAGCATGACATTCCCGCTGCTGCAGCTGCCAGAGCACATTGCCCAGAACTTGAATTCAAACCGGATTGAGCTGGGTAGACGTGACTTGTCGGGATCGTTGACGCATTTTCTGACACAGGACCATGGGGCAGAGCGTTAAGAGGAATTGACGAAGCGTTCGGCTGTGCGGTTGGTATCGCCAACTGCCGGCCGTTATCAAAGCCCACCAAAATGTCGGACATGAGCTCTTGCTGGGGAAGGGAGTTGACGGCATAGGAATTGATTGACTGAACATTTCGATGACCAGAAAGCTGCATTATTTGGGTTGGTGGGATGCCACTATCGTGGAGCTTTTGGATGGCTGTTTTCCGTGCGCTGTGGTTGGTTTTACGCCCCGGTATCCCTGCTCTCTCGGACATAGTCATAGTCTGCACGATGTTTTCTAATTTGTTCTTCCCCGTTGGCTGTCGCTTATACCAAATATTACCAATTGGCTTGTAATTGATGGCGAGATAAAAACGTGAGTCGTCCGTACACATTTCAACAGGTCGATGGTCACGATACAGCTTGTAGGTTTCGATCGGACATATGGCTTTGTTGTCAACGGCGAACATCTTGGGCGAATACGGACGATTGATGGCATATTGTCCGGAGCGGGTTTTGTTGTCGCGTTCATTAAATTCAACGTACTCTCTGCCCGAAGCTGTAACTTTTAATTTGATATCTCCCCACAGCAATTTCTTGTTTTCATCTGATGCTCGAAATCCCAATAGTTTGGTATTATTCCACCACACTGTAAACATTAGCGATTCTGGTGAATGGTTACCGAGCACCCCTTTTTCGCGCATCATCAGGATTTCATTGTCCGTCAGGGGTTCGCTGGCACGGGATTTATTTCCTTTACCTTTTGCTTTCAGATCAGATCGTTTGGCTCGAATCGCCTCTTGAGATTTCGCGAATACTGCATCCCGGCATATGGAAAATTTGTACCCGTTCTCCGATAAAAACCTGTCGATGCCCCGTTGATAAGTTGTCAAAGTGTCCGGTTCATATTCTGTCCCATCGCTTTGTCTCGCTCCAATGAAGAACTTTGACAGGTACAAATCCAAAGTTTCAGTGACAAATTGAAAATTTCGGCATCAAAACCATCCTCCGTTGCTGCTAGAAACTTAATCAGTTGCCTAACTGCATTATTTGTTGTTTTGATGGTGTTCGATTTGCGCTGGTTGGTTATGAATGCATCAATTTCGCCCTGGGACACGGCCACGTAACGCTCGGTTGACGACATTGCTCACTTTGTCTAAAATTTTAGGGGCAGACGATCGTGTCCTCATTTTCGCGCCATTGAAATGTGAACAATTCGAACAAAAATCGGTGCAAATATTTTCTCATTTTATTTCCTTTTCGATGCTCTTGACCATTGCATTTCCAAATGCTCCACAACCCGCTTCATATTCCTGTGAGAATTTTTCTGATAAAACAGGTGTTCATTGACAGGTTTAATTAAAGCAGTTCCGACCGTATACCCCTACTTCTGACGTCAGAAGTAGGGGTATACGGAAATTCTGTAAACCGTATTACCATAGTATGATGTCGTACTATAGGAATAACTGGGTCTATGTATGTGATCTGTAAACCGTATTACCATAGTGTGATGTCGTACTATAGGAATAACTGGGTCTATGTATGTGATATATATATATATATATATATACACTAGTATATATATATATATATATATATATACACTATATATATATATATATATATATATATATATATACAAAGATATATATTCCAAGAGTTATGCAGTTTAATGAAATTCAATGTTAATCAATATTATTCTTTATTGTCGATTTTAGTACTCGTTGGCAAGCCGTGCAAGTGTCATTACAAAGAGAACTCCACAAATCTATATGAAAGGCCTAACAACAGTTCAATACCAAGCACACCAGCTGGAGTCACTGACGTCGATGGTAAGAAGTATTTATTAAACACATATTGTCCCATTTAACCATAACATCAAGATTCGCTACTGAAGTTGTATATCTTTTAGTAAATCCCCTTTCCTTTAAAGTGTTTGATGAAGGTTTGCATGTATTCTGACACTCGACATAAGAATCAGCATATTGAGAAAATAAAAACTACATTTGTTACAAGTCTGAGAATAAATGTGTTTAGTAATCACATTATTAGGACCTCGATGTTGTTGAGTTATAACAAGATTTATAGACTTGATCACCCTGCAGCACCTGCGTTGGTAGCAATTATTATTAAGACTGCATGTCCTATTTGCAGTTCAAAAGATGACATCATAGTTATTCGCGTAAGGATGATGAGAGTCAAAGGTTACCAGAAACTCAAAATTTTAGTTATATGTTTTCTATGGAAGACCGGTCATGACCTGCGAAATGTGACCTGCATCTTTAAAATGTGATCTGCGACCTAACCCTAACACTAACTCTACCCTAATCCTAACCCTAACCCTGACCCTAACCCTAACTAACCCAAACCTAACCCCTAACCCTAACCCTAACCCCTAGCCCTATCCCTAAACCTAACCCTCACCCCTAACCCTAACCGCAGATCGCAGTTTTAAAAAAACTCGCTTGTCGTGACCGGTCTTCCATAGTTTTCATCCCTTAGGGTCATTTTTCATTATACACCAGCTGTCTCGGACTGTATGTAGGAAACGATATAGTCATAACTTTGCTGCAAGGTCTAGGGCAGTTGTTGTCATGCCTTTGTGTATGACTCTGTCATTCCTTGGGGCACTACACTTTCCCTATCTGTTCAATGCCAAATAAGTATCTCCAGGGACCTGCAACTTGCAAGGATATAAATAAAAGAATTAAAAATCCTACCTTGAAAAATGAAATTATCTCAAACACAGACGATGAATCATTATATTTGAACTGACAATAATGACATTGAATAACCATATTAATCTGACAGTCCATTGACACTCACATTTGAATCACACAATATCAAGCATTTGCATGGATTCGCACTGCACTCAGTTCACTATTCATTCTTACAGTATCTAAGAACATGTAGACTGTCAGACCATGGGTGAAAAATCTCTTCTTTTTACATCAGAGGTCATACAAATATTCAAAATGTGCATGTTGAAAATAACACACCACATTCCATTTTCAGCAGAAATAGTAATAATTTAGAAAGCTACAAATGAAAAGATGCAAAATAAAATGACATATCATGTTTAGGTAAGATCAGAATTAAGGCCAAAAAAGGAAATGTTTCTGGTCAGCGCGCGCGTCACTTGAACAACAGCCCGTCACCCGTTTTTTTTCTATTTTGGCTGATTTTTTTCAATGCCAAACTAGCTATAACTGAGTGTTTATAGATGCATAATAATTGATATTAATGTACTTGATTCGACTGAGCTGGTTACCAGTGAATGTATGCGAGAAATCTGCTTTTGGAATTTCACCGGATTGTTGATTCACTAAACATGTACATTCTGGTCTCTGAAGAAACTGTGAATAGATATTTTAAATACAACACAAGTTTAATTTGTGCTTTTATAAGTGTTTGGCAATTGATATAAATGTACATCATGAGAGTAGTGGTTGAACAGGCATATGTGAAAAGGCAGATGTGAACAACTAATATGATATTGAACTTTCACCCTAGTGATTATTTCTAAAGGGTAAAGGTATTCTTTAAAAGTTCAAAGTGACATGAAAAAAATATATGTCAATTATTAATATATCATTTATACAGCCTGTGACTCATAGGGCACATATAAATTTGGGAGGTACAATCTTTTCCTTGCTAACACTTTGTGAAGGGTCATTATCTTTCCATTTTAAAGTGTATATCTCACCTATATTTTGTTTGTCTGATCTTTATCGAATTGAATAAAACAGTATTTGTTATTTCAAAAAATCCATAACGTTCTCGTGGTAACTTTGTCTAAAATAGTGTATTTCACGGTCAAAGTGGTGGAAAATCCACCCTGTCTGAAAACGTTTGAGTTCATTTTCGTGACGTATTGGTCACGTGGCGTGACGTCAGATTCGGCTAACATGTGAGAGCTATCCCCTGAGAGCAATAGACAACACATTGGGTACCAACTGCGAGAAGATCTCAGATAGTTCGATATGATAAATAGATGCGCGGTTTTGGACTGCAAAACACAAACCTGGATAGTTTTAGTTTATATATACGTCGTCAATTTGGTGTAGACCTAGAAATATTTCCGTGAGAGCATGGCAGAGTTGTGTGTGCCAGCAGCCGATCCAACGTCGGCCGAGTCAACAACTGTGTACTGTACAGCCTACAGGAATATGCCTGGACATGGAGCCGACCCACACGCCCAGGATATTCTATGAATGAGACTCAACTTCAACTTTTCATCCTGCCTGGAAATCTTACTCGGTTGATCTTCGGCATTGTTCGACACTTGTCGGTTACCTATGGCAGTCCTGAATTCTCGTGGTTGCTTTGTCACGATATCGATGCCGCTTGAATCGGGTGTTTGTTCATCACTCATCTGTTACAGTTGTGGCCATTATTCTTCGGTGGGGCAAGTTGGTAATTACCTACCAATTTAGCTAGGGATATTGCAATATACCAAGGGAACTTCCTAAGCCAAACTCTGTTTTCCTATCTGCAGCGGCAAGATGAAATCTAAACAAACACAGCGGGTAACACATTTTACAGCCACCAATGGTGATCTGATACCGGGATGAACCATAATGTACTCCACTGTCCGCTTTGTTTCAGTAATTTAGCTGGTCAGACGGAACTTTGGTAATGGTTTTGTATGTGTGGCTCAGTTCATTGTGTAGTATGTTGAACACTGTTCTGATTGCCGGCTGGTTTTTTACAGTACAAGTATTCTAAAAAGGTATTTTGTCAATATTTTACTGGCTGCTATGAAAGGTTTCTTCACCGGTCCCTCAAAAAATTAAGCAACTAGTTGTGCAGGTCATGTCAAACCTTTTGATTATGGCCTTCCAGGATGTTTTGGGCTATGGTACTGAGAATGAGATGGGTGATGACATGCTGAAGTGCCGTCTGTGGCGCATTTATTCTCTTAGCGATATGTTCCATAGTTTCAATTTCATGTAGCTTTGTACGATTATTTTCTTGTTAAAATATCAACAGATTTTGTCATCTTGTCTCGAATTTTGATGGAGTTTTCAAGACAGACTGTAAAGTTGACTTTTTATGAGTCACTGAGTGCTTTTGAATTAGACTCCTGTGAACCACACAGTGAAGACCGGCTTTTTAAAGATCAATGTACATGGGGTGATCTCTATGGAAGACCGGTCACGACATGCGACATGCGAGTTTTTAAAACTGCGATCTGCGGTTAGGGTTAGGGTTAGGGGTTAGGGGTTAGGGTTAGGGTTGGGGTTAGGGGTTAGGTTTTCTCTCGTGAAAGGCCTTACTTCGCTCTCAACCCTGGAGGTTAGGCCAAGGGACAGAAAAATTGTAACGGCATAACTTAGGGTTAGTTAGCGTTAGGGTTAGGGTAGGGTTAGAGTTAGGGTTAGGTCGCAGATCACAGTTGAAGACGCAGGTCGTATGTCGCAGGTCGAGACCGGTCTTCCATACATGTCGGAGTCCTAACGTGGCCGCTATTTCTCCCAGGGTGTAGGCCTATCCATTGTAGAAGTATGCAGAAATAAGATCGTCTCTACCTCTGTAATCCATTGTTAGGAGGAGAACGAAATGACATGTATGCAAACGCCATATTAGTTTTGCAACTCGCACGTCGCAGTTGAAGAACTCGCATGTCGCAGTTTAAGAACTCCCAGGTCGCAGTTTAAAAAAAAACTCGCATGTCGCATGTCGTGACCGGTCTTCCATAGATCTCAAACTTTTGTACAAAATACCATGTTTTGTAATGATGTTACTTCATACAGCTTTTTTCAAACCTAGTTATGTGTAATATTTATCAAAAAGAAGACAAGGCACGATATGATCTCTTAAGATCGTGTTTTATTCCTTGTAGTTTTCATTCCCCAATCCAGTCCCCTTTTAACGAACATACATGAAAATGGTTCATCCCGGTTATCAGATCACCATTGCTGGCTGTAAAATCTCATTACCCGCTGTGTTTGTTTAGATCTCATCTTGCCGCTGTAGATAGGAAAACAGAGTTTGGCTTAGATAAATTGCCACTTCGGAAGATACATAAATTCATAAAAAGGTGGAACAGCCCTGACAACTGGGGCAAAATTTAATGAGTAGCTATATCATTCAATTTTACTGGTGATCAGTTAAAATTAAGCCTGACGCATCGGACAGCGTTGTCAATACCGCGGTCGCTCTAGAAGAGGGACCGTGCTTTGCCAAACGTCTATTTTGCTTCTGTCGATATCTCATTCACATCTCTATTTTGCAATAGTGTTGCTCAAGTAGGGCAAGCTTTGAAAGTGCGAATAAAGAGTGTACCCTACACTCATTACAATGCGATGTTACATTGTTTAATTGGCTACACCCTTCATATTTGGTATGATGGGAGACCTTATGGTACCATATTTCATGCCTCATTAAATATGCACAGATCTAATTTTTGGCAAACCAATAGAGTTAGAGGTCTGATTTTTGGTATATAGGGATAACTATGGGATACAATTTTTTTGACAAAATGTCACGTGACCTTGATGACCTTTGACTCAAATGTACATATCTGTCCATAACTCAGTAACCACAAGGGCTACACCCTTCATATTTGGTATAATGGGAAACCTTATGGTACCATATGTCATGCCTCATTAAATATGCACATATCTAATTTTTGACAAGCCAACAGAGCTAGAGGTCTGATTTTTGGTATATAGGGATAACTATGGGATACAAATTTTTGGACAAAATGTCACTTGAACTCTATGACGTTTGACCTCGAATATACATATTTGTCCATAACTCAGTAACCAACAGTGCTATTCCCTTTCACCTCAAATATACGTATGTACCTAAACATGAGCAACAATTAGTGCAAACACCTTCATCTTTGGTATAATGGCAGATCTCATGGTGACACATCATATGTCTCATCAACTATGCGAGCTGCTTGGCCCCTACAATGCTGCTTGCAGCTTTTATTCTTCTTCTTCTTCTGCCTTTTTTGCCCTTCTCAATCTCAGAAACTGCTCAATGAAACTTTTTAAAACTTGGTACAATGTTTAAGGTCAATGAGAGGTAGTGCATGTAAGTCTTGAATTTTTAATGAGTCACTTGACCTGGCTGCAATTTTGAAATGAAAGTATTAATACTATCTAATTTGCATAAAGTTTGACCGATCCAAAATATTTTCGCAAACTTTATAGGCTATACCACCTAGATGCTATATATTAAATTTCATGGAAATTGACCTGGCAGTTTTTGAGAAGAAGATTTTTTAAATATTATTTTTCTGATTTTTCATGACCTTTGACCTCCCTATACCTCTGCA
The DNA here is from genome assembly GCF_041260155.1 of Ptychodera flava. Lineage (NCBI taxonomy): Eukaryota > Metazoa > Hemichordata > Enteropneusta > Ptychoderidae > Ptychodera > Ptychodera flava. The sequence goes on along the minus strand of NW_027248281.1, from coordinate 12,599,968 downwards.
GCTAAGCTATACCAATGGCTCACTCTGGCCTTTGTATGTGAGAGTCATATCTAATTCTTGGCAATCCAATAGAGCCAGAGGTCTGATTTTTGGTATAAAGGGATACCTACAGAAAACAATTTTTTAAACAAAATATCACATGACTTCAATGACCTTTGACCTCAAATATACATATATGTCCGTAACTCAGTAACGACAAGAGCTACATCATTCATATTTGGCTTGATTGGAGACCTTATGATGACACATCTTGTACCTCATTAAATATGCACCTCTCTTTTTGGGTAAGCAAACACAGCTAGAGGTCTGATTTTTGGTATATGGGGATAATTATGGGATGCAATTTTTTTAAAGAAAATGTCATGTGACCCCATTGACCTTTGACCCTAAATACACATATATGTCAATAACTCAGTAACCACAAGTGCTACACCTTTCATATTTGGTAGGATGGGAGACCTTATGACGCCACATCATAACCTCATTAAATATGCACATATCTAATTCTGGGCATGCCAATAGAGCTAGAGGTCTGATTTTTGGTATGTGGGGATAAGTATGGGATACATTTTTTCGGCAAAATGTAACGTGACCTCGATGACCTTTGATCTCAAATATACATATATGTCCATAACTCAGCAACCATAAGAGCTACATCATTTATATTGTTTGGGATGGGACACCTTATGACGCAATTTCATAAACCTCATTAAATATGCACATATCTAATGCCGGGCAAGTCAGTCGAGCTCGAGGTTTGTTTTTTTGTATACGGGGATAAGTATTGGATACATATTTGTCGATAAAATGTCATGTGACCTGTATGACCTTTGATTTAAAAAATACGTATTTGTCCATAACTCTTTCATTACATTTTCCCATGGTTTTCCTGCTGATGTTCTCGTATTTTTTTGGCCAAGCTCTAGCAAACATTCTGCCTCGCATGGCGCCGGCACATGCACACTGCACGGTCTACAGGTAGTGAGCGCGTGGCACGACAGCGGATGTCGCGTGCATGATGGCTGTTGACCCAGCAACTCTCAGGGTAAACACACAAAATGGCGTCCCATCTTGAGTTCTATGCCGTACGACGATCGAAATCAGAATAGATTTAAAGCTGAACACAGTTTTTGTCGGTTACAATTGTAATAGCATATTGCTCCTTAAAAGGTTCGTCATGTATGGCGATTTTTGACGATATGACGATTGTGATACAGAGGTACAGAGGACTTGCAGCGGTGTCGCGCGTGATGTTGACCTCATCGTTTACCTTGTGTCGTATCAGCATGAGTGTCATTTGTACTGCGTCAGACACTCGACTTCGTCTCGTGTCTGACGCAGCACAAATGACACTCATGCTGATACGACACAGGAACAGCGATATTGGGTAATGACCTCTAAGTACTATATAATATAATATGGGCCGTGTCAAGCAATACACCCCTGAAGTCAAGTCACATGTTTTCGAGAAAAATTGTTGCAACAATTGATGTATAAAGTTGCAAATTGAGTGTTCTATTTTGTTTTAAGATCCATCGAAAACACTGTATTTTGCAGACTATAAACAAGTTAAGTCGCTTATACCGCGTTCTGAAGTGATAGCGGATAACATGTTATCGACAGAAATGTTCAGGTTGATGCAAATAACTGAAAAAACATAAATTTTACATTTTATTTAGCGTGAAATTACGAATAGAACCGTTTAGAAGGGAACATGGTTTCGTGCCTTACACAGATCGGCTGCTACAAATCCTTGACTCGCAGAGCCAAGTCAGTGTGTTTACTTCGTCCGCAAACTTGTGTTTGTTTCCATGTATATCTGCAAGCTTATCCGATAATATGTCAGCATCGGACCAAGAATTGGTCAATTTATTGCTTGACTGGCGAAATGACGTTTTAGCTAATCGAGAACATTTCGAATTCGAAGTAGTTCCAGAACGCGAACCAGTTATCAGCGATCCAGCCGCGGTTCCCCGTCACTTGGAGATCGGCCACATTGTCGACGATGTTGATGACGAAGAAGGCTACTTCTCTAGCTAACCCAGGGTGAGATCAGCCGACGCTCAAGGGATTTCGTAAGGTAAACATCGAGCCGTTCCCAGACAATGGCGAAAGAGAGTGGTCCTAAAAATGTAGACACTCTTATCCCCTCGATTAAGTTACAGCTCGTCGCTTAATGGTGGTTGGCTGCGGTGTAACGGTAAAATGCTACCGACGGCTGTACTTCGATCGTGTTCATGGGTACCGCCACGACCTCGCCGAATTTTCGTGGCAGGAAAGGGACATTCTGTTGCTTGCCAAGCTCCAGTCTGTGGAGGTGTCTGGAGACACTGCTAGAGGGGAGAAGAGGTCATGTCAACGCTTCCGTTACACGTTTGATGGCGAAGGAATTTGTGAAAAAGCATTTGTTTCATTTCATCGGTAAGTTTCTCTCAACGTCGTCATCATAAATGAAAAATTTATTCATATGTAAATGCAACCTCGCGAACCGCTTTAATTTTTGTTTACGCTAATCCAATGACTTTCCAATGCAATAAGGAAAAATGCATGCTGACGTTCAGGTAAAATTTCTATTGCTATTGTCTTGTCATGCCTTTCATTCCTACGAATCCTTGTGTACGATCGGGTCGTTTCCTTTAGAGATATCGACAATGTTACCGATATGCATGTATTTCAACGACTTTAAACAATGTATTTATATGATATAGCCGTGGCTATTAAATTTTCACTCGCATTTAACTGATTTAACAGAGGTCAGCTTAAGTTTTATCGATTAGTACTCAGAAGTACCGTGATGTGTCAAAAGTGGTGCTTTGTATTTTGTATAAAAATGATTGGATGCCAGCATCAATTAGGAGGGTAGGAGTAGGTGGGAGCTGTCTATGTTGTGCTGAGAATTTTCATGTAAGGTAAATCACCTTGTCTCATTTTCCATTTTCTTTTCAGGTTCTCAGTCATTTAAAAATCTAAAGGCCCATTAGAAGGAGAAAGGAGTTCTTCCAAAAGTCTGTGGGTGAAAGGGAAGAAGGCTCATAATGCTTATTCGTTTGAGGTGAGTGATTTAAACAAATTATTTTGTGATATGTGTATTATGAATTCATGTAGTTAATTCATGTTACTGTAGCTATTTTGAAAATCATTAACCTGTGCCTGCAATCATAGCATTTATTTAGAATATCATAATCATTAAAAACACAACATGAAAACAATTTATTTTGGCAAAATTGATCAGTAGTGTGTATAGTTCGACAGCTTTGACTTTAAAATTATTGAAAAGAATATTTTGGCTGTATGTAAAGTTCAAATTACCGGCTAATCTCACTCCTCCCTAATTTTAGTAAAGTTTTTGAAAAAGCTGTCTTTCCCCACATTTATAACCACGTGCAGAATGCACTGGCCGACAATCAGCACGGATTTGTTAGGGGGCGCTCCACCGTCACCAACCCTGTGTCTTACATAGACCATTTATCCAGAGTTATTAATGATCGTGGCTAAGTTTATTCCATTTACCTTGATTTTAGCTAAGCCTTTGACTCAGTCAATCATAGACTTTTACTGCATAAACTCTCCCACTTTGGCATTCATAGTAACATTTTGAATTGGTTCTACTCATATCTTAGTAATAGAGTGCAGCGTGTGGTCCTTAATGGGCACTTCTCCTCATGGAGTAAAGTAACTTCTGGTGTACCCCAAGTGTCTCAGTTAGGTCCACTTCTATTTGTTCTCTACGTTAATAATATTAGTTCTTCAGTTTCAAGTTTCATGTCATTGTATGCAGATGACTAAAAATTGTAGAGGCAAATTTCTAACAACTCGGACTGCAGTTCTCTTCAACAAGACCTTAACCACATTGAGAGATGGTGCATGACCTGGAAACTAAAACTGAATTTTAAAAAAATGTATGGTTATTTCCTTTACGAACAAGAAAACTCACATTCTATATGATTATAGTATTAATGGTGACAATTTATGTAGAGTAACATTTGTTAAAGACCTGGGTGTTCTTCTCACCCAAAATCTAAACTTCTCTGCGCACATTAATACAATTACTGTTAAAGCTTTCAAGTTGCTAGGTTTTATAAAACGTAACTCATGTAATTTTAGAAATGTCAACACTCTCAAAACCCTGTATATAACACTTGTCGGAGCCAGCTTGAGTATGCCAGTCAAGTATGGTTTCCACACCAACTGTATCTCATTCACCGTCTCGAAAGAGTTCAGTGTAAATTTCTCAAATACTTGTGCGGTAAAACTGGCATAACCTACTCATCTGGCTAGTACAACAAACTCTGTACCTTTTTCAAAATTCCATCTCTACAAGAGCGTAGGAGTTTTATGGATGCCACCTTCTTTTACAAATGAAAGTTCTTTTTATAGCAGCTCCGAAATTCTAGCGCGTATCTGTCTGCATGTGCCTTCTCGCACTCTGCGCTCAAAACAACATTTTAAACCTAATGCATCAAGAGTCATCGCTCATTCTTCAGCATTTTTACAGAGAACTATGAAACATTTGAATAGTATTTTAAACAAGGAGACTTTTGATATTTTTAATTGTAACTTTGGGCAATTTCACAGATTTTTATTTAATAATGTTTATTCTTTTTAGATCTGTATTTTTTACCAATGATTGTTTTTTTAACTGTGTTGTTACTGTCTTTGTTTCTTTGTTGTGCTCTTTGTTAGTTTCTTTTTCTTTTGCTGGAACTGTAATTGGGCGAAAGCCCGTTGTTCCCAGCCAGTAAATAAATAAATAAATAAACAAATAAGTAGGCGAATAAATTACAATAATTGTTACTGTTTACAGTTACATAAAGAGTTCTGATAAATTGTTACAGATTAAGGCAACATTTACTATTTCGTTGATTTTAAAATATTTAAAATTATATTTTTTGGATTTTAAGGTTACTGATGTTAAACAATTCCTGAAGATATCAATATGCACAGGAGAATGGTATTCCCATACAAGCTGCACTTCGTGGTCGTCACCGTGTCCCATTAATTTACCAGCCCTTAAGTGCACGCAAAGATGACATTCATAAGCAGTATGTTGACTCTTGTAAAGCTTGTAGCCCTAGTAAGCACATTCAAAGATGTAGAGGACTCCTGTGCTCTGCATATCAAAAAAATGAATATTCGTACAGATGTGTGTTCTAAGTGTGAAAAGTCCCGACAAAAAAATTCTGTATGCTGTAAGTGAAGAAGAAAAGTCAACCCTGGCTTCAGAATACCATGACCATGTTTGCTGTGCAAAAGCTGGAAGATAATTTTACAATGAATGTGTCAGTAAGTCATCAGTAGAGGTCAGTGTGGCATCTGATGTTGAATTTGGTTCTTAGCCTTGTTCTTACGATTTATGTGATGTCCATCATACTTTTGATTTTGCACAGAGTTTTCTTCTACCTCATCAAACTAGACAAGTAAACCCATTGTATTTTTTTCACCTTTGAAAGTACACTGTTTTGGAGTGTGCAATGAAGCCCCTAAGTTTCAGATCAATTATTTATTTGATGAGACAGATTCAATTTCAGTTGATGGGGAAAAAGAGTCATGGGCCAAATAATGTGATCAGCATTTTATAATTAGACCACTTTTCAGCAATTATACTGTAGGGGAGATGGAATGTAAACTTCATGCAGACAACTGCGGGGGACAAAATAAAAATAAGAGCATAATCCATTATTTATGGTACAGATGTGCTAAAGGTTTACACGAAGAAATAAGTTGCAGCAGCGCCCTCTATTATCGATCATATATGATCGAAATTGCGTGTACGTCGGCTTTCCCGCTGTTCCTATAGCCGTTCTGACGATGAATGAGCTGATTCAGCCATACAAGGCAAGGGTTTACCCTAATAAGGCAATATTCGTTTGAATGATGTAATTTTTTTATTAATAAACATGAGCCGAGGCTCTCCGAAGTTAGCGTGGGTTATCATGTATACGATCTTGAGTGTAGACTTCCAACGCAGATTTCTGCGTGACATAAAGAATTCGTACAGATCGAATTTCTTCTAAATCACGGTAAAAATGAGCGACACTGACGACAGCAGCGACTACACTAGCAAAAGTTCACCCGAGGAATCTGAATCTGACTATGATTTTGAGCAGGAGGATGAAATAAGGTGAGTTTCAGTGATTTATTGCCGCAGCGTATTAAATTGAACGTGAAAAAAATTCAAATTGACGGATTCACGTACAGACATAACGGACATTTTGGAAAAAACTGCATTTGCGGTTGAAAAAAACATGAAATGTCAAATTCTAAAAACGCACGTTGTTTCAAAATATTATGATCTCATTATATTTGGCGACTTTTATTGGCGTTTTGTAATTTCTATAGGATTTTGCGAAGTTTTCAAAGCCGTTACTGAACTGACAGTTCGCAGGTCAGCGTAACAGAAAGGTCAATTTGTGTGACGCCATTTTGTGTTCACTGCTGCATTAGCAAGCGATTCCGCTTATGATGAGTACATGAATTGTGATCGGCCTGTTCACTATAATTTACCGTTTTGAAGGATATTTTACTGTTTGGAGTATTTAGTGAGCTTGGTATGTTTTTTTAAATCCGCTTTTACGTCTCCCCGCCGTACCACAGACGAGGTACATGTACGTACGTGATGTAAACAACATGGGCACATGGCGATCCGTCGCGATATCACATTGAGGTTTGAAGGTCACTGACAAAATGTATTGAGGTTGGCAGCCTATTGCTTTTTGGGTCGTTTCGTTCAAATTTCAGAGAAACAGTCGTCCGCGTCGTAAGTTTTTACTAGTTACTGGCAAATTCCAGACTGGTGCTGGTTACATCTGCACTCGATCAATAAACGGCAAACCCGGAAGTTGTACCGCTGTTTACAAATTGAAATAAAAGACCCGAGAATCTCAATAGGCGATTACAGAAATTCACTGTGGGGCAGATATTCGCATAATAATAGAACACAAAATTGTCTATCAGTTTGATGTTGTAGTGTTCGATATCATCCATTTTATTATTTCTTTTCTGATCATTTCTTTCCTAATCTTTTCAAATTTCCAGAGTGTATCTAGGATATGGACATTCCGGCCATGGTCCACCCTGCCTTCAGATTTAGACCTAAGTCTGTGGGGATCAATCTACGGCAGCTTACCAGACAGGGAATCCATCATCTGACACATGCTATCGATTTTTTAAAGTTATTCTTTACATTGGAATTGATGGGCCAGATTTGTGAGTACACAAATATCTATGCTCATCACCATGTGCAAACCCGGCCAAGTTATGGGGAACCTGATGGAAGCTGGACAGACCTTACACCTGATGAATGGTACAAGTTTATCGGCCTTCTAATATAGGACTAAATCAAAAGTTACAGCTACTGTGCCTTTCAATCAATAATAAGAGACAATCAGATCAGGGGGTGATTCAGAAAGTACAATATAAATTTAAAAGTGTGATTTTACCCATCCCTGTACTTGCGTCCATGTTCAGATGTGCTGTAGGTGGTTGATGTGATACCTATTATATATTTTGATATAGTTTCAAACTTCATCGTATGATATGAGTCAAGTTGACTTACAAATCACAAAATACATTTTGATATAGTTTCAGACTTCATTGTATGATAAAAGTCAAACTGACTTACGAAACAAATATATTTTGATATAGTTTCAAACTTCATTGTATGATACAAGTCAAACTGAATTACGTAACAAATACACTGCATGAAAACCCAATAATTCAGTTAAATTCACATTAATGAGTTGCCTGTATTATATAATAATACTCGTGAATTCACATGAATCCACATGAATACAAGCTTGCTGAATACAAAAAATGGATTCTTGACTGTATTCATCTATATATGCACTCTTCAGATAAAATACAGGCAATAATCCATGTTAATACAGTAAGTATTATTGGGTTTTCATGCAGTGATACATTTTGATATAGTTGCAAACTTCATTGTATGATACAAGTCAAACTTACTTACGAAACAAATATATTTTGATAGTTTCAAACTTCATTGTAAAACTCACCTGCTGTTATGCCGCACCTTTTTCTGCTGCTCATTAGATTGACATGATTGAGCCAGGCTGACTAACAAATCATAAAGGCAAAATTTATGAAATGTATTTTGATGTAATTTCAAACTTCATTGTATAATTCATCTGGTGTAAGGTCATTGTTCATCTGTCATGATGTGACATGACTCAAGTTGACTTACAAATGAGAGGTCATGGAATGAAATATATTTTCATATAACTTCAAACTTCATTGTATAATTCATCTGTGCAAGGTCATAGTTCCACCATCAGGATGTGACGTTACTCAAGTTGACTTACAAATGAGAAGTCATGGAATGAAATATATTTTCATATAAGTTAAAACTTCATTGTACATTCATCTGGTGTAAGGTCATAGTTGATTTGCAGAATGTGACGAGACTCAAGTAGACTTTTGAAATTTTGGGGTTTTTTTGAAATTCCAATTTACTGCCAGTCATGTGGTGAGTTTTTATTTCATCAGTTCAAGGTTATATGTATATATTAGTCTAGGGTAATTCATTTGTAGTGTAGCAAACTGAGCAACATGAGCAATGTCTGCAATACGGCTTTGTCCATTCTTTCTGACAAGTTTCTGAACTTGAGATAGAAATGTGGATGTAAAAGTTACAGTTTTCTGAATCTTTAGCAAGGACTGATGTATGTGCTTTCATTTACTGTTATGTTCTCATTTGCATTTGTTATCATTTACATCATTCTGTTTCAGTGTTCACTTTCAATTGTGAATAAGAATTTACATTTGTATTATCAATATAAAGTTGGATAAGTACTGTTTTAATCTGGTTGCAAAGATACAATCATGTACCATATTTGTACATGAAATCATTGACAGAACTAGCATTGCCATAGTATGTGACCAAAGTTCAGGTCATTGTAAGCACTGCCATTTACTCTTAAGAAATATTTCATGCTGAAACTGGAACAAGATAGAGTGAGAAAATGTATGTGTTCATTATCAACTAAAATGTTATCTATGCGGAAAAATAAATTCCAATGTGTTGTCACGGCTATGTTTGTCGCTTGCAATTTTTAGTTAGAGACTATCATATCCTAAGGGAAGAATTACAAGGAAGTGTTGTAAAGCTTTATTTCCTGTGTTCAGAATTTGTTCAGAATTCATTCAAGTGTGATGTACACATATTATACTTGTATGGTGAAATAAAAAGGTTTGGTTTCACTCATACATATAGTGACTGTGTGTATTGATATGTTTGCAAGATTGTTAGCTGACATGCTTGGGCCGGGGAATTTTGAAGTCTTCAGTCATTGTAGGTAACACATGTGATCCCATTGTGACCCTACATCCTGATATTGTTGGTGGTTTGAGTCTACTGATTTGAAACTACACCAGCAAAGCTGAACATTTCTACATGTGTAGTCTAGCTCTCATGCTAGAAGCAAAACGATTCATTTTTCTCCTCTACTGAAATGAGAATTTCTGAATATTGAATGATGCAAACCAACAAATAATACCAGGATGTAGGATCACACAGAGGTCATAGATATGGAAAAATATCAGCACATAACAAGTATGCAGTCTTCATTTACCTGTTTGAGTTTGACAAGTGCCAATTTTGAAAGTTTGCTTTCATGAAAACCGAAACCCTGTTCGGTCTACCCCGTCCCTGGGATATATTATCTTGGTCCTCATATCTTGCATATATAAGGAAGATTTACATATAATTTGCATGTAAATAATCAAAATGAGAATAATTATTGGTAAGAATATTGGTATTTGTTCAGAGCTATATGATAAAAATTCATAAAGAACACCATGGAACATGAAATAAATTATGACCAATCAAAATCAGTCTTCAGTTGACCTGCCTTGCCTAGCAGTTGTATGCATACAGGTTATCACGCAACTTGTTCAATCAACTGTAACTTTTTCATTTTTCACTATTTTCTAATGGAATTTTTTTCTGGTAATCCATTGAAGTACACATATTTCATCATCAAGCAAATTTGATGAGGAATTGATTTGGATAATAGTGAAATAATGGTATTTTTTTCAAAAATTGGGTTTGTATGGCGGCCATATTGGATAATTTGCATATAATATGCATATAATTAGCATATTTTTTGGTCTGTCAAATATATATTTTGACTGCTTGCGACAACACCAACTTGATGATACCTCATAACCCCACAGGTATCATGTCAAAATTTTATCAGTAAGTAGGTGTTTTGGGCATACATATTTCCCATGCTTAACCATTGTGCTGCTATAGGGTTTTAAGGAGCCTGGTCATACAAAATGCGTTGGTGATGCATGTTTTGGTAAGATGTGTCAGTTTTATCTTAGGTCAGATGTTGACCTACCTGAACAGCTAGGTGATCTTGTTAATGCTAGCGCTCGGATCAAAAAGGTACAAATGCATAGTAATTCCACAACTTGTGAGGAGATTGTACATTGGTTTTCACGGGACAGTTATTTATCTTCATTTATTCGTCCACTCAAAGGTATCAGAAAGTATCACTTTTGTAGATTCGTAAAGGCAGATGTTTGGGCAGTGTGTGTAAAGAAAAGTGTTAGTGGTGAGGAAGAAAGAATCAGTTTGCTTCTCCCCAGTAAATCATGGCCTCCTGATGATTGTCTCCCTGATAGATTACCAGCGGCAGGTTTGAGTGCAGCAAGAAAGAAAGATTTACATGATCACATACTTCAATTTTTAAGGTCACCATTCAAGGAAAATTTCAAATTAAAGTTTAGTGTTTAACAGCTTCTAGTACTCAGTCATTTATAGTAATTCTGGAAGAGAGTGAAGATATCACACCTATGTCGCATGATGTCCCTTCTCAATGAAATGCATTTCCTTTATTGACTTGACCCGACACTTTAAAATGTTCCTTTGAACCATTTCCATAGGCTTGATTTATAAAATTTTAATATCAACTTCCATGAACTGTTCTCAAATATCTTCAGTTCATACCACACATGGCAGACCCTCACACTTGGTCAAATATCTTCACATCATCTCACTCTGTGTAAAATATCTTAATTTAATCTCTGGCTCTTTGTAGTATATCTTCAATCTATCTCTTTCAATAGTCCTATCACATATGGTAGAATATTTCCAATCAGTTATTTATACTAAAGTAATTCCTGAGTGCACTATTTTAATCTTGTGGATCTGCACATGTAACACATACCATTTATCTGCTAAACATAAAAGTATCTTGACATCTGCTTAAGGAATGTGTAATAATGATGGGCATCTTTTGTCAATAAATTTAAGAAAGAACTGTATAGTGTTTGAGGTCATGATCTCACTGTGGTTACCACTTCGTAAAGGTATAGGGATATGTGTCCATTAATTATTTTGTGTTAACATGACAGCAATAAAATTACAGATTTATTTTATAAAAAAAGTGTTTTTGTTAAGTTCTTTATTCTTGTTGAAGTAAATGAAATTGTGTTGTTAAGTATGATGTCGTTGTGGCAAGTGAATGTTGTAGGTGTTTTGCCTCTTTAATTTCATGGGCTACCCCCTTTTGGAAAATGTAGTTATCCGTATTGCCTTATTATTTTTTTCATACACTCAAAAAAGTTTGAAACGTGTAGAAAGCTTTCATTCATTATTTAATATTGCTTAGGTGTGTTTCTATATAAGATTTGCTATTATGTTATTTATGAAGGTCAAATGTCATCTTCAAGTAATTATGATGGGAGCACGAAAACTTTTTATAAACACTATAAAAATGTTCACACTTATCAAAATTGGTCACATTTAATTAAAATTCTGTATAACTGTATGGATCTATTACATTGACACATCTAAAAATTGAAAAATGTGAGTCCCTTAGTATTTAGTCCTATCATCCTACACTAAAGCTAATACCAGCCCCCTATCAAATAATGGTACAACCCAATACCAAACTTTTTTTGTATACCACAATTTGCATCATTTTCTTTTAGTTCTGCTGGATACATTTTATTAATATTGTCATTGAGTGATTATTTTTATTCATGTAATTTCGTGTTATTGTATATAATAAGCTGTGCCATCCATACCATGAGTTGCTCGACGCGGCCCATATCATATTAATTTAATTTATATTATATTATATTATATTATATTATATTATATTATATTATATTATATTATATTATATTATATTATATTATATTATATGTTATTATATGTTATTATATTATATCATATCATATCATATCATATCATATCATATCATATCATATCATATTATATCATATTATATTATATTATATTATATTATATTATATTATATTATATTATATTATATTATATTATATTATATTATATTACTTTTATTATATTATATTATATTATATTATATGTTATTATGCTATATTATATAAGATAAGATTATTTTGTGTTTGAAACCCCTCAGTGCACAGTAATAAAATTAGACCTAAAATTGTCATTTTATTTCGGGAAAAACGTGAAAAATAGCCAAACATCGAGCAACTTTAACGTTTCATATCATTGATATAATGTATGCTTTACTCTCAAGTACGTCTTAAATGTCCATAAACATCCAAAGATGTTTTCTCTTAGAATAATATTTACCGTTTATAACAAATCTTTAGTCAAAATGGCAATTCTGTTTTGAATGCTCAGTAGGAGCATAAGCACAGCTTTATTTAGTATCAGAAATACGTTTCTCCACATAATAGTCTTCTTAAACCCAACAATTGAACACATTACATTTTTATTAAACTTTTGAACAAGTACACAGTTTTTGACCAGAAATTGGTCAGCATGGCAACGGCATCTTAATCGGGATCACTAAAACTGCTTGGTTTTGAATAAGCACAGTTTTTTAAGACTTATAGAAACTTCGCCTTAACTTCTGAATAAACCATCCTATCGGTGCTTTTGGGAGAAAAGTACTGTCGATCGTGTTGACTCAACGCATGTAAAAAGCACAATAGGGAGAGTTCACCTTTTACGAGTTTAGATGCCACGCTATTTACATATTCCAGTGAAGACGGCACAAGATAGTACTTCGAACATCTCAGTCGAGGAGTTTACCACAAATTGTAATATAAATGCGTTATCGGTTGCTGAAATTATTTTACACAATCATCGACTTGAACCATGTCTAAAGAATATAATTTTATTTACTTTACTAGGATGGCATTTCGATATAAAAACTGCGATTATCACGTCCGCCACCGTCGTTTTGCTTTTATCTATACTTATGATTGCAGTACTTACGAAGAAGTGTCGGAACTGTATGAAGAAGCAGGTTATTTTGTTCAATTATTACTTACATCAATACATTTTGTCGGGACGCACAATGTGATTACGACTTGAAAAGTTGCTGGCACTACCCAAATTTATTGTGACGCTTCGTGCATTGCAACTGTTTTGTTCATACCCATTATAAAACTCCTTACTTTGAAAAGTCTACAAGGAATGTATTGAAGTATCGTTGTGTGTAATGTCGGTTGCATAATGTTCTTCAGCTGATGGAAAATTATTGTCTTATCTCTTCTAGTGGTGCGAAAGGAAACGCAGTAAAGATGGTCCTATAGAATTAATTAAGGTAAGAAAATATTTTTTGTGTATGTCTATGAAACATAGTCAAAATTTGGCGCAACTGTTTTATTGAACTTTGTGTCATCAGCCGTATGACAGCGTCTCCACCATTCAAATAATTCACTTCATTGCTTTAACTATGCTTATCATATAGTACTGTTTCGTTTTTCGTAGTACAATAAAATAAGCGATGGAGTCACCATTCAGTTGCTGGCTGCTGCACCAAGACAACATGATAGCAATCCTTCTGACCAATAAAGCAACCCTTGGTTAAGAGAAACAAATGTGTGATATAAATTAAATGTATTCTCTTCAAAGTCATACTTTAATTTGAAATATCCTGTAAGGGTTCTTATATTTTAGTGTTTAAATTAGTATAATCGAAAGTTTTAATTATTGATTCGATCAAGTATTGCCGATAAGCAGAATCGTAGCACTCGGTGAAATAAACAGTCTATTTTAATTGGTGCTCAAAATTTAAATGAATAAAATTGGAAGTTTTAGCTCCCATTTTAAAAGTAAGCATTGTAACATTGTAAAATTCCCATAATTAGGGACAATGTATACAGCAAAAAAAGATTAAATTAAACTTTTGAAAAGGCAGTGGTACAACTTACGTATCTGACGTTGCACAGTTTACAATTGTACTTGCAGGTGTCTATATTCCTACGAGATTGAGAACTGAGTTGAACGTCATGTAAATCTGTCTTATTTAAGACTTTGTTTAAAATGACACCATTAACGGTTCCTTCAAGTAAATGTACTTTTTTATGTAAAAAGTAAGTTGAAACATTATTACAGATTTTCTGTGATTGTGAGTTTATAATGGAGCTTTACGAAGGTTTTACTCATATCGTAGTAAACATTGGTCTTAATGTTTTTCCTAGTGACAGACAAATACTAGTTGGAGATAAGAACCTATCCACATTTGTCATTTTCATAATGTTGATTGCCAAATGTTATATTTATCTGACAAATCATGAAAATCAGAAACAAATCTTTTGATTTTCGAAGGTTATTACAAAAGATATCGAAAAAGAGGATATCATATAGCAGTAAAAAACAATATTGACTTTACATAACAGGAAATAGGATGGTATTCTAAAAACTTATTCCTAAAACCACAGTGGATTTATTACTTGTTGTTGGAAATCTTATTCTATTATTTTTTATGTGCATATAGTGTCTGAGATTTATTGACTGACATTTATCGATTCATTGAATTGTAGATTTTGTAATAGACATGTTTGTACCCTCCCACTATAGAGATTGTAATTTATTTTAAAGACCTTAATAAAAAAATCATAGACTTTTATAATTTTTCTCTGTCTTCAATCTTTAACTCTTGTGCTTAACCGATTTAAGATTATTCTGCTGGAACATCGGTTTGGTTAATCAAGGAAATATGCAAATATTCAAAATCTTCGCTGCAGTCTGAGTATTATTAGATTTTGGAAAAGCCAGCAAAATAAATAATTACTGGATTACTTAATGTGTCCTAATAACTCACTGTAATAAGGGTAGAACGCGCCTCGGGGACAGACAGTTGGACTCTCAAATTTCTACGTTTATTTTCCGACCTAAAACATGTGGGACTCATTTTAAAGCAGCTGGCTGCCTTTAAACTTTCATCGTCGTAATTTTCAAAATCCAAAATTTGGTTTGTTTGTTGTTTTTTGGGGTTTTTTTTGTTTTTTTTTTGCATAGAGTTAAAACAGAAATGGCGGCCATTTTGAATTTCAAATATCAAAAATTTTGGATAATTTATTTCGCTAGTTCCAAACTTTGCTCATCGATCCCAACTTTTTTTGTTGATTTCGCAAGAGAATGGACGAAAGTTTCATTTTTCATTCATTCAGAACCAGCAGGCTAAAGGCCCACTTACAGGTCTGACAATAAGAGCTAAGATATAAATCTGAGACAAGCATACAACATACACACGAAAATTATCTGTACAAATAATATCCTTGACGGTCTAACGAAAGACAGACCTATTGGAAGATATCAACAAATTAATATTTACATACACGATCATTATAAAAAACATTCATCTTGGAAGAAAGGAAAACTTCCTAACATTGAGGCGAGATTTCGCGGGTTTAAAAGTTTCACAGTGACGAAGTGTCCTCATTGGAAAGTTGTAATTTATCTGTTCAACAAGATAGGGTTAATCAACCTCGGGATAGACATACTTGTGTAACCAGGTAAGATCAGCGGCCTTGCGACGAGAGTAAAGCTGGGGAAGGTGAAAATATTTACGTGCCTGTTCATATTGTCCTGATGCATAGGGAATATTTTGTTTGAAACAGAGATATTTGATAAACTTCATCTGAACAGCTTCCATTTTCTTAATCGAGACAATTTTTGTTCGGAGACCAGACAGGAGAGGCGAATTCAAAATCTGAACGAATTAAGGAAATGTACAAAGTCCGCAGAGCTTGTATATTGTGAAAAAATTACAAATGCGCTTTAGAAAACCCAGCATTTTGTATAATTTTGACGATGGAATCGATGTGGGTTTTGAAATTTAAATAGGATGTCAGGGTTATACCTAGATCTTCGACTGAAAACACCCGTTGCAGCACAGAGCCATTAAGTGAATAATCAGAGACTATTTTGTTTCTTTTGCTTGTAAATGACATGATACAGTATTTAGAAACATTAACATTCAGTTTCCATCTGATACACACATTTGAGATATTGTATAAATCTTGCTGAAGGAATTTACAGTCATCAACTGAGTCCGGACATTTAAAAAGTTTGTGTCATCTGCGTATATAGATAGGGTTGAATGAGAGATAACAGCAGAAGAGGGCCAAAAAATGAGCCCTGGGGAACGCCAGAGAGAACAGGCTTCCAGGAAGATTGTTTACCATTCTTAACTACTCTTTGGGATCTACCTGAGAGACAGGATTTCAATAAGATTAGCAGTGAGCCTGAAGATCCGTAATATTTCATTTTGTGAATTAAAAATTCGTGAGACACAAAGTCGAAGGCCTTGCTGGGATCTAAATAAGTCGAGTCCACTTGTTGCTCAAGTCTAAGGCTTTAGACAAGTGGTTAACGTATGAAATGAGGTTAGAAACGGTGGATCTGTAAACTGTGCTGCTCAGAGATAAGATAACTCTTGACATGCTCAAGGAGTTTTGTATATAGAGATTTTTTAAATGTCTTGCTAATTAGTGAAA
Source organism: Ptychodera flava (assembly GCF_041260155.1). Classification (NCBI taxonomy): domain Eukaryota; kingdom Metazoa; phylum Hemichordata; class Enteropneusta; family Ptychoderidae; genus Ptychodera; species Ptychodera flava. The sequence goes on along the minus strand of NW_027248281.1, from coordinate 12,583,210 downwards.
GAAGAGATATCGGGCGCTAGTTCTTTATATCATGACAACCGCCTTTCTTAGAAAGTGGGATGACGTTTACTGTTTTAAAATGAGATGAAAAAACACCAGAGGACAGGGAGATATCAAAAATCATGGTTAGTGATATTGCCAATTTTTCGCCACAGTTCGTGAAAGGAGACTGGATACGTTGTCCGGCCCACAGGCTTTCTGTACATTAATATTATCCAGATGATTTTAACTGTGTCAACCGTAACGTAAAGGTCAGACAAAATATCTTAGGTAAAGTAGGTCAGATCTGGAAGGTTTTCGGATTCGGATGATGTAAAGACGCTGTAAAAGAAGTCATTGGACATTTCGAGTATTTCTATCTGATCAGTCGATTCTTCGTCACAATGTTTCATATGACTTAGTATAGATGTAAACGAACGTTTTGTTTTGAAAACGTTCCAGAAGATTTTGGGGCTAGATACAGATGTGGATTCAATGTTCTCGATATATTCAGCATATTTGTCACATTTTGAAGTAACACGATTGGAACTAATTTGGGATAATTGGATAGTGAAGTAATGTCGATTTAATCTACAAGATTTAATGTAATATCATCTGCTTTTCTTCTTATATTACACACTTTTTATGAGTGATTTGCAATATTGCAACATTCAGTTGTACGGCATCTAACACTTTTTGGAAAAAATAGGAAAGTCAAATTATCCCAAATTAGTTCCAATCATTTTAACTTTTAAAATCTTTCCGCAATGCAGAAAAGTGACTACAGGCAGTCGCGGAGTTGAAACGTGTATAATCGTTGTATGCGGTTTCTTGTCTTTTAGGAGTGCTATGAGATCATTGTCGAACCACGGTTGATATTCCATTCAGGAAAGGATGGGAAAAAGTTTAAATCTTTCACTTTCGAGGCGCATAGACTACTACCTTAACAAACTGATAAGTGATTTGTATGACGTGTTCATTTTAATCGATATCAAGCATTCAAAAGAAGCTTATCACCAGCGTGCGAAATTCACGCTTACCCCTTGGCCCGAGACCAGCTATTTTCATGCCTGACCAGTACTACCTGAAATATGTCCTGCTGTTCCTAAAGACGCGGGCCAGTAACTTTTACCAGGGTATATGGAAAGAAGTTTACCCAAACGTTTGCTTGATCGGTTAAGCTGACAAGCTCATCACATTGTATCTCAACACCATTGCGTTGAGGATTAAAACAGAAACCGTAGTTGAAATTATAGAAATCATAGGTTCATTTGAATAAATCATTTGCCTCTATTAGAAATTTGGAAATATTTCAAACAGACACTTATTTAAATGATGGAATGGGTCCCATTCTACCAAAACAAGTAAAGAAAACAGTTAATCCTCTTTACCCTCCTGATAATAATAGATTTTACCTGAAATGATCCAAGACTTAGGGAGTGTTTTCCTACAATTCATCGACCAAGTTAAAAGAGGAAGAACAAAGCTGCGAAAACTTTTGTTCAAGTTTTGACACTTTTGATTCAGTTGTCTAATAAATAGATATATTTGTCCTGCAGAGCATGTCTTTGATTTAATATGAAAAACTGCACCCACGTTAACAGAGGAAGTCTCAACAATTCATTGCTGTTTCACTATTTGGAATGTCAGGAGACATACAACAGCAACAACAACAACAACAACAACAACAACAACAACAACAACAACAAAACAAGCATGTTCTCATTTCTTGACAGAGTGAGGGCCAAATAAGGCCCTAGGGGCTGAGGGGCCTTCAAAGGGTAAAGAGGGGTGGAGGGAATCCATAAACAGGGAAAGTGTGATCTCATTCATCGACAAAGACCAATCTTCCTAGGTGGCCCCGGGGGCAGTGGGGTCCACTTTTTGGCCCTCGGGACAAGGAGACACAAACACACACACACACACACACACACACACACACACACACATACACACACACACACACACACACACACACACACGTGTGTGTGTATGTGTGTTATGGGGTCAAAAATACTCTTGCAATATTAAGGGGGCTATGGTTTTTTTAATTAATGATGGGACGCTGGAAAACATAACACATGTTTTTCCTCAAGCCATTGATTCTCGCTTGTACCCTAAAGTGCGAGATGAAACACTGACACTGAATACATATTGGTTCCGCTCACCCACTACAACAAGACTTAGTGTTCTTTGACGACAAAAGCCCAAAGAATAGGACTCTTTTCAAGTACCGTAGCTTAAGAGCCTACCAGGTACGCAAGACTCTTTTGAACTTAATGAATACGTGTATTGTTTTCAAGGCCGGTCCACCCACAGGCTACGTAACAAATTACATAATTTACAAGGACAAAGCGGTTAAGAGTTCCTTATTATACTCAATGCAATAAATTGCTTCGTATCTAGACATCTCTGCATAAACATCCATGGTCTACGAAAATATAAAAGCGACTATAAAGAAAACAGAATATCGCCGCGATTCAATTGTTTGGCCGCCATTTTAAAAATAATAGCGTTGTTGTGACAAAAACTGGTAAACCCAAGAAACCCAATCGCTTAATGTTTTCGTGTACCGTAGTTTAGTTAGGTATGGCGAGGCCTGCCAACCTCTGTGACCCCATTTAATGATGGTAACTATTTGTAGAAACCTGTTTACAATTCATTTACCAAAGATTTGACCTATGATTATTGCTGTACGATTGGAGCCACAATTCAGCCTAAATATCGCCAGTTTGACCCACTCAGAAAGAATGGACAAGTCAACAAGATGTATGCGTCCAGCGTAGCGGCGTACTGAGTACTGAATAATTGCTGTTTATGATATATCTATACTGTCTAGGTACGTCCATTGTTCGTATTGAATGTATCCCTTGACATTTATTGAATGCATGGATATTTACCTCATCACTATATATATGAATGATGAGTTTTGTTTAATCCATACTGTAACTTTGAGGGTATGTTGTTGTTACATTAAGTGTATTTGATATCTGTAGAATATGTCAATACTGTATTTTGTGCATGTTAGTAGAAGAGGCTGCTGATTATACAATGACTTGTTTCGTATATGCAGCCTAACAACCCATCAGGACAATATTATGAGATGAAATTGCACTGTCTGGTATTGAGTGTAGTTTGAGAAAAAGGCAAGCAAATATCAGCAAATTAAACACCAAACAAGTTAAGTTGCCTTAGGAGGCTATTATCCAATTTTCAAAATAATAAAAACGTACCACAAAATATGGAGTCTTTAAAAAAATCTAAGTCGCGTCACAGAATATTTTGGACATTAGGTTGATCACGAGTATGTCGAAAGAAGGATTTTCTTATCTTTTGTTGATTTTCAATTATCCATACGAATTCATATAAGTGGTGTTATATTCGTTTGAAGTGTGAATATAATGAAAATTAAAGCTTCAAATAGTATTGGCGGGGCCCAAGTGGTCGCCGTGGTTTCAAGTTCTTGCACTGATGATATCATGTGCAAAGTTTGCACTTCAAAAAGTCTTTTGGTTCTTTTAAAGAAGTTCATTGAACATCATCTAATAGTTACTGTAAAATTTCAGTTCAATTGGTGTGTTGGTTCTTCAGAAGATTTTTAATGATTAGGCCTTAATTGCGATTTTTGCAAAATCCAATATGGAGGCCAATCCATGTGACAATCCAAAAGGTGTTCGCAAACTTGAAAGTGTTCGCACCAGGAATGATATGAGAAACATTTCAGTTTAATCGGTATTTTGGTTCAGGAGAAGAAGATTTTCAAAAAAAAATTTAGATTTTCGCAAAATCCAAGATGGCAGCCAAACCACGTGACTGATCCAAATGTCTCTTGCAAACTTGAACGTTCTCACACTACGGATAATACAAGTAAAATTTCAGATCAATCGGTGTTTGGGTTCTGAAGAAGAATATTTTCAAAAATTAAAATGGTACTTTTCGAAAATCCAATATGGCGGACAAGGTCACATGAGTGCATGCGATTTTATTTGCAAATTCTTATGACCTTAGGTCATGAAAATTTTTAACAATTAAATTGTACTTTTTACAAAATCCAATATGGCGGCAATTCAGTTCAATTGGTGTTTCGGTTCTTGAGAAGAAGATTTTTAAAAATTGAATTTAGATTTTCGCAGAATCTTATATGGCAGCAAAAGCACGTGACTGACCCTAGTGCCTGTTGCAAACTTTAAAAAAAATCATGCTTAAGATGATACGGGTAAAATTTCAGTTCAAGCGGTGCTTTGGTTCTGAAAAAGAACATTTTTAAAGATTAAAATGGTACTTTTCGAAAATCAAATTTGGCGGCCAAGGTCACGTGACCGAATGCGATTTTATTTGCAAATTCTTAGGACCTTAGGTCATGCTTGCTTAACTAAAATCTTCGAATCGACTGGACCCCAAGGTCTTCTGGAGAAGCCATTTTTAGGTGTTTGGAAAATCCAATATGGCTGCCACCACGTCACATGACCAATCAAAATTTGTAGGGTTAGTTGCAGCAGTACTCATACATACCTATTGGTCCGGCAAGCTTTAGAGGTTTACGTCAATCAGCATTTTAGATCTAGGTGAACAAAAAAGTGGTAGAAGAACATGGAAAGGAAGAAAAATATTTATCACCTACAACAACAATAGGAGCCCACCCCATAGGTTTTGGCCCCTGACAATGAATCTTACTACAAACTGAACATCCCTTCTATTAAAGGGCCTAGATATCATTTCCAAAGTATTTATTTTTTCCCTTCAAAAACTCAGCTAGGAGACCTGTCTATGGATTGCATATTGTGTCAGTTCGGAAAGATGTGCGCAAAGGGCGAAATTTGAATCCTCTTTCATGCCTGGTGATCAGGGTGCCTCTTCACACCCGAGCCAGGCAGCGATATTTAGGCCTACATATTGACCAAAAGTCATATTTGACGTCATTTGTACCACACTGTTGTCACGAAAGTGTATTTAGCGGTCCTTGCATAAATTAGACCACAAACAAAGTCAGCTGTATAAACGACTGTCGTGATTGTAGACTAGACTGTGTATGGGAAACGTTCGCAACGCGCTGTAATCTAACACCACAAACTCAATTTGTTGCAAATGTTTACTTTTCTAATGATAAGCAACGTGTAGACTTGTCGAGCTCTGCAAGACAAACCGGAGCACGAGACAAACGGTGCAGTCGACCCATGTTCCCGTGCAAGGTGATGTGTAAGGCATATTTTGTACATGTTTTGATGAAGAAAAACAAAGAAAGTTTGTCGCCGCATTGTTGGGTCGCCATTTTGAATCGCCGTCTTCACCGTTCACGATGTTTCCAGATGAATGAGAATGTGACATCGACTGCCTTTCTTCTTTTAATGTTTATTTCCCATATTTGGCATAGCAAAGCATAGTACACCTAACCATACAGCCTGACAAGTCATTTTCATTTCAATCATTTTAATTTACTCGATTGGCGGGGCGATCGGCCGTACGCAACAAGTGACCGTTGGTGATCTCCTGCAAAAGACCATGTCACTTTAGCAAACTAAACACTATTACAGGTAAAGCTTACAATGTTCTCTCGTGCGTTGCGTGGTGGGTGTACGTTCTGAGCAAAGGAAGCCCTTGCCTCACACCCTTACGGACATGAGATTGCGAAGGTGTGAAAGACTGTTTGCCCGTATTAAGATAAGTCGTCGGCTCAACTTCGAAAAGCCGTAAAAAGTCGAACGAGTTGGGCTAGGGGTACACGCCCACCCGTAACTTTTACTTGAGTTTTATCTGGACGGCGGGGGGGGGGGGGGGGCGATACGCAGTGCAAGACATTGACGTAAGCTAACTTCAAGACCCAAAGAGTGATTTTACGTTCGGTTGTACGGGCATGTCATAGGCCCTTTAAACTGTATGGCCGCCAGTTTTCTAATAATAACGTTAATGTGATACTAGTCTGCGAACAGAAAGCAGAGAGCTAAATGGGTTGTAGTCGCCCCTGACGAGGTCCGAGGGCACTTATGGTTTGGATTCAGTCCGTCTGTCTGTCCGTGCATCCATCCGTGCATCCATCCGTGCGTGCGTCCGTGTACGCTGATATCTCGGACATGTTTGAGCAAATTCTTTTGAAACTTGGTACAAGGATAATACACTATGACATACATATGCAAGTCCATTGTTTTGGGTGTGGCACGCATAATTAGAGCTAATTTGCATAATTAGTGATTTTTGAAAATGAGTTCTGCTTCTTAAGAGATTGCATCAAGTTTGACGAAACGTACACATGTTGGTAACACACAGCTCTGATAGCACATAAAAGCATTTGTAAGCATTGTGGCAATTAATTGCTAATTTGAATAAATTATGAATTTTCATAATTCCAATAATATTACGATAAATACCGACTCAAATTGAATGAAACTTCTTACAGATGTATACATGAAAGAGCTGTTATTTTTTGCAAAGGCATTTGGCAGGATCATGTCAATTAATAGCTTATTAGCATATATGATGAATTTCTGTAATTAGGGTGCTAAGTCAAGAAATACCAACTCAATTTTGATGAAACATAGTACAAATGCTGATATACCAGAGCTGTAACAAATTTGATGAAACTTGGTATAGATGTGGATCTCAAAGTGTTGTAATAGCGAACAAAGACATCCAGCAGTATCTTGTCAATTAATAGCTAATTTGCATATTTAATGACCTTTCCAAATTAGTGTTCTATGTCTAGAAATGTTGTACCAAATTTGATGAAACTTGTTACAGATGTTGATCTCAAAGTGTTGTATTAGCATGCAAAGACATTAATCATATCATGTCAATTATATATTTAATGAATTTTCATAGTTACGATGATACGTCAAGAAATACTTTTTCAGATTTGTTGAACTTGGTATAGATGTTGACCTCATCTTGCTTAAACTGTGTATAGGGAACTTTATCAGTATCTTTTTAATTAATTGATAATTTGCATATTTAATCAATTTTCCTAATTCGAGTGCTATGTCCAGAATTATTGCACCAAGTTTGATGAAACTCAGTACAGATGTTGATCTCAAAGTGTTGTAGCAGCATGCAAAGACATTAATCATACCATGTCAATTAACTGCGTAGTAGCATATTTAATGAATTGTCATAAATGGGCCGATACGTCAAGAAATACTTCTTCAGATTTGTTGAAACTTGGTATAGATATTGAGCTCATCTGGCTTTACTTGTGTATAAGGACATTATAAGTATCATGTTAATTAGTTTTTAATTTGCATATTTCATGACTTTACCATATTGATGTGGAACGTCAAGAAATCCTGCATCGAATTTTATGAAACATGGTACAGATTTTAATCTTCCAGTACTGTAAAACTGAATAGTGACATCCTGCTGATAAATTATTATTTGACTTATTTTGTGATTAGGGTGGCACCCCAGATTGGCTGAATAAGGAAACAATGTTTGTAATGAGAGATCTGTATTCTGATTGACTGAACTAAATCTGATGACACTTGCTGTAATGATCATACGAAGATTTATCAGTCAAGAAAAGCGGTATCAATAGCTAATTATCTGTACTGAACATGAGGACATTGTGGTTCACACCTGGCGTTCTGACCTTTTAATGTCAAGAGCCATTACTCAAACACGCCTGGACCAGTTTGTTGCAATTTGATTTTTTGCATTTAAAAAACCAGGGCATGGCATACCTAATTCTGACAAACTATGTAGAGTTCTGTTGTGGAAACGTACCAAAGAACGTATAATTGCTGGCTCTTCCTACATCGTTTTTGATATTTTCGTACAGTCTAGATATGTACATGCATTGTTCTAATTGAATGGATCCCTGACAAAAGCATCAATGCGTGGACTTATATCACCTCAGAATATATATGAACGATGAATTTTATGGAATTGATTCGTAATCTCAGGAACAAAATGATTTTTAAGCGGCGTATTTTTTTACATCAATATCACATGCTGTTTAGAGATTATATTTTAACATTAGTACTACTGCACTCAGCAGAGGTCAACAGCAAGGACGGGTGCATTTTTAACAAAGAAATCAGGACACGTTACTGCCTTCAAATTCGCATCAATGCAATGACAGTTCTCATTTGCATTTGAATGCCCTTTACAGAATTTTTATGAAGATTTAATTAGGTAAAGTCCGCGTAAAATGGTTTCATTTACAAATAATGAAAACGTGCTTTGATCTCCAAGAACCGGAGATATACCCGAACGCACACAAACTTTTGCTAACACTTCCGTTTTTTGTTTTGTTTGTTTTTAGGTTTTACTATGGCTCGGAAACACAGTAGTAGTAGTAAGATTCTACTTATTGTAGTGTCACTCTGTATGATACCAGTGTCTCAGTCATTTCATGAATGTTACACACAAAATGGTAAGTTCGTGGACTTCTTAGTTTACCTCCCTCATGTATGAACACCCAAGTATCATATTAAGGGCTGTCTCTAGACCACTTTGGCCTTTCTAAGCTTAAATTTTAAATATTAAGCCCATCATCAACATTTGGGTGATGAGGGAGTTGGGTCTGACCCGTCCCTCTACTCCCAAAACCCTTGTGGCCTAGTGTCCGTTTTGGGAGAGTTATGGCGCTCCTAACCTCCGACTGCCATTGAATAAAGATAGCAGTTCTAAAGGACTTTGCCGATAGGTCCAAAAGAGAAAATATAAGTACAGAAGGATTTTGAACATCATCTCATAGTAACTGTAGGTTTCGCTGGTAATCATGTTTTACGCAAAATCCAATATGGCGGCCAAACAAAGCGACCAATCCAAATGCCTCTTGCTAACTTTTAAGTGCTCACGCCTAGGATAATACCAGTAGCAGTTCAGTACAGTCTGTGTTTCGGTTGTGGGGAAGAAGATTTTTAAAGATTAAATTGCAATTTTCGCAAAATCGAATATGGCGGCCAAACCACGTGACTGATCCAAATGCCTCTTGCAAACTTGAAAATGCTTACAATAAGGATAATACAAGTAAAATTTAAGTTCAATCGGTGTTTCTGTTCTTGAGAAGATTTAAATTGCGATTTTCGGATAATCCGATGTGGCGATCAAATCACATGACTGATCCAAATGCGTCTTGAAAACTTAAAAGTGCTCAGACTTATGATAATACAAGTAAAATTTCAGTTCAATCGGTGTTCCGGTTCCGGAGAAGATTTTTATAGATTAAATTGCGATTTTCGCAAAATACAATATGGCGGCTAAACCAAGAGTATTGCGGTAAGCGGTGTTTAAGTTTTTAGGTCTACAAAAAAAAGCGGAAGAACGAGAAGAAGAATATTGAACTCTAGTTAAACCAATAGGGGCGGCTTGGGCCCCTAATAAAAAACGTACTGGCCTCAGAGAAGCATAAGACGCAGCTTGTCTGAGTCCTGTGGGTTTTGGAAGTCTGTCGCACTGCAGAAACTAGAGGAGGCAGAGGGCGCTATCAGAACCCCTCCCTCATCACCCACGATGGGCTTCATATTTACCGTTATAGATTAGAAAGGCCAAAGAGTCTGAGAAGCATCATTTTGTACATATATTACTCACCCAGGCCGTATAAGCCTTGTTGTAACTCATAGGAATGGGTACGCCGAGTGACGTGACAAGACGTAATTGCGTTCAGACTTGCTGAAAGACCACTAGCGTATTTCAAAGTCCGTTTTACAATAAGAAATGCTATTTTTCTATTGTTGCTGATGATTGCTTTGTCGCTGTGCACTAAATCTGAATGACGTTTTGATCTAAGATATTATAGAAAAATGAATGACTGGGGATGAACCTACAATTGTTCATATACGTAAGATAAAAACTCGAAAATAATCACGATAATATCTTTCATACGTATGTTTAAACCATTTGTTGTCTCAGAAATTAGGCTCCGATGATACGGAAGTAGCTCCAACAATATTTATTACTTACGCGAGTGCTGTCTTGACTGACGTGGCATATCTCGTTTATTATTGTACCCTTTGGGTTTGCATGCCAACATCGCAAGATATAGCAAATAGAAACACACACACTAATAAGTTTTCACGCTATGTATTCAATGGAAGGAAAGCCACTGTTCATAAAATCTCAACTCTATTAGCGCCACCGTCAAAAAAGCGCAGTCTCCGTCCGGTAATATACCAGATATGAACTGAATTGCCTCGCGTGCACATTTTGTAAAGTACTTCTTGGGGTATTGGCTTTTATGACATTACATTGTTTTTATTCCCGAAATTAATCCAATCTATCTAAATTTGACATTATCCCCACTGTATTACGCAATGAAAAAAAAGAAAAGAAACCATTTGAAAAATTATGATCCAACAATATCTGTCGATGCAAGTGCAAATGGCTGAGCAGGCTCTTAACTGGCAGAGGTCGCGTTTGCGTATAAATTCTGCATATTTCACATATAATTGCCATGTAGAACGAGTTGACCTACTTCACAGTATCTCAATGCGCCCAAAAACGATACAATCATCTGTGCCGCGCCGTGTAGCAGCAAAATGAGTTCGTGACCTTTGAAGTACGCGTTTCAAAAAATAAATACCCATGGGAACCTGCTCACCACGCCACGCAACTCATGTACAGCTGACTATGGTGCACTTGTCAGGCGATGGTCGATGATTCTGGTTATTGCCTATATTGTCAAGTTCAATGCCTAATTTACGGAAACACGAACTCTGTCTAGTGTATTCGAAGCTCTGCGTACAGGTTGTGCACACGGCCTCTACCACGTGCTGTCCTGTGGACAGTGTGGTACAAGCCGTCGGCCTACCACCGTACCGCCGGGAACGCAGACCTATTGTACGCAGGAGCATGGCAGGAGCTAGCCTACTGCTCCTGATTTAACATCAATGCCAACATGGAAATCTCATGAAAAATTTGTCATTGTTGGTTCTGTAGCTAATACAATCTTGAAAAGCAACTTAAAAGACACAGACTGTCAATACGTCGCCATAATATTATGCTGATCTCAGCGGAACCATGCCGGAATATAAATTCGCTGACACACACACAAGATTGAAAAGTGTCACTCTACATCTCATTCTCAGAGAAAAATGCATTGATCAAATATTATGACGCTAACCTTCGATAATCTAGCTTTTGGTTCGCTATGTCCAGAGTAACCCACACGATTCTTAAAGTCAAACGTCGACACGACGACATCAACAGTCAAAACTCAAGATTAGCGATCAGCGCGGCCGAGTGACTGAATTCAGAAATCACTTTGTGTAAATGTTTTAGTGCAGCAGTACATGAAGTAGGTCATGGCCTTGGACTCTGTGCACGAACCTGATTGGACACTTCAATACTTTGACCCAAAGTTATTATTCATCAGCACTTCCATGCCATGAGGCTAGGTAGAGAACGTATTACGTACGCAGTGTACGCTGTGTGTTAGGAACGCACACAGGGAATGCACAGCGTACACTGCGTACGTACGCAGGGCTAGCGAGAGAGTTGCCGACATCGACGGTTATTTACGAAAAAAGAATAAAAGACTGGCATTTTTGGAAGCGATCGAGTAGCTGCGGTAGGCAGGGATACGACTTGGGCCCAAGAACGCTGAATTTCGGCAGTAATTTGGCTTTTTACGTCAAGTCCAAAAATGGATTTGAAGTCACCAACTCTACGTACGGGTCTTTGCAGGGCTGTGGTGAGCGGGGCTATTAATAGCTGTAGCGGAACACACAGCATCGTACGCAGGGCTAAGAACGTATGTACTCATTTCTGGCGATCGAGCAGCGAGGGAAACAATCAATTACCAAGGATGAAGCTAATTTGCTAAACGATATTTTATCTTGAATAGTGAGTTGAATGAGTAATAAAATATCATATTTTTAATGTTCAATACGAGGTTGAAACACGGAGGGACCGTGGTTGAAACCAGAGCTATCCAGCTGTAGCCAACCTGGACAAGCACATTTCACAGCGCCCTCAAACAGTCGATTGTTTTCACTTGTCATACGCGGCGTAACAGAAAAATTAAAACTTTCATAACTTCATTAATATCCAAGCCACGCCCACCAAAACCTTTTCAGTTCTAGCCATTTGAATTCTGAAGATGTCTACCAAATTTGACTGAAATACGTTCAGCCGTTTTTGAGAAAATGGACCAACAGACAGACAGACAGACACACAGACACACAGACACACAGACGGACAGACAGACAGACATCGCTGCGACATAACCTCGCTGCGCGCATGCGCACGCGAGGTAAAAATGGACATCAATTGACTTCCAAATGTTCCGGAATGTTCTACACATCAAGTCAGTTATAGATACGGTTTTGCATTTTACATTGTATAGTCCTGGTAATCATATGCCATGCACAGACAGACTTCCTTGTCAAGACAGAAATGTACCAAACAGAGCATTTGATTTTGGACATCATAATGTGAAGAATAGTAGTCGCTTATCGTCATGTTCTGAGATTACAAATGTACGGAATCAAAATATTATTTTCAAAAAGGAGGGGACATAGTGTCGTTTTGTATTCAGAAGAAATTGTGGAATAGTTTTTAGTAGCGTTGTAAATAGACTGTCTTGTTAATAGTAAATGGATTCATGTAACTCTCTGTGTGAATTATATATTCTTTGACGAAACGGTTTTTTTTCAGAACCAATAACAACAGACCCAACAATGTCCTTAATCATCAAAAACAACATGGATGTGTGTCTTCAGTACGGCATAAATTTTACAATTTTGAGTGGTATTAGCACGAATAGGAACATCAGCAATGTTTGCGTCACGGCAATTGAGGAAGGTTTGTATTGGAATCGACTATGATACCATGTTCAATGCCATGTTGATGCATGGAAAGTTAATCATATTGTTCCCCATAGTATTTCCAGTGTTTAACGACGTCTATTCAGCAATACAAATTTATGCCAATTCTGTTCGTTAAAACATATTAATATGGCAATTTTGCTAAACAGTCATTATAGGAGTTTAAGTTTACTTATATTATCATTCTCTTACCTAATGTTTATATATAATCCCATGGTATTTTGGTCTGTTTGACGTCATCGTATACGAGTGTTTTTCGCGCTGCTCCGCGAAAAACACGAGTATACGATGACGTCAAACAGTACAAAAATACCATTGGATTATATATTTATCATATGAAGAGTATTCTTATTTTTTTTCGACGATGATGGATCAAAATTGTCGTAACAAATCGCATGAATTTCGTCGCGATTTGTGTTTTACTTACGCAGATTACTTTCATTTAAAGAGTAAAGCGGTCAGTCACAAAGGAGATACTTTCATTCATAAATCCCCTCAAACTGAAATTTGATACATCCGATGGTATCTTCACCAATCAAACGTTCGGATCCGGTCACATGAACGTGTCAATCATTGTCTCGCCCTGTAACGATGCCAAGGCAAGTCAGCCATCGGTGGACATAACTTTTATCGTGCTAGCGACGGATAGCTATAGTATTCAGAGTTATTTAGAATATTTACAAATAAATTTATCAAGTAGATGCAACGACACGATCGAAACAGTAATTCTCATTCTCAGAGATTCCATGGATTTTCAAAATACCACAAAGGTTTAAGACCGTGGCGAGCGCGAAAGATTCCGTTCGATGATACACAGAGAGTACCTTGTTGCATGTTTATGCCCATAACACTGCCGTCACCGGTCTCTGCCGGTGTCAACTCGTTAATCCCGATCTCGATCGCCATTGTTTTCGTCTTACGCACTTTGATGTTTGAAGTGACAAATATCTCAACCGTAGATACATCCTAATTTTACTTGACAGAAACTCTGTTTTGAGTATTGTCTGAGTCAACTTTCGAAGTACATCGGAATCCACAGCGCTGTACTGCATATACAATTCAACAGATGATGTCTTCGCTACAGCCTTACGCCGCTACAGGTTTGATTCCAAGCGAGAATTTACGGAAATTTTTTCTATGATGAAGAAAATTTATCATTGTTTGTCGACTGACTTTATGCTTGTGCTTCCTATATCTCTTTCCCGAAGATTATACTGTACTCATTTATTCAGTTGAACTTCCGTTGAGGTGTAGATTTCAGGTTTATCGCCAACCGGTATCGCCAGGTACGACATCCACATTGAGCGTTACGACGCGAATCGACTGGTGCTGCGACGTTACTAATCTAAGCCATCAAAATAAAACGATCGGCGGTATCCCCATTCGATTCTCGGGAACAGCTATAGTTTTAGCGACTCGAAATTTCGCTGGACATGCCTTCTATGTTTTCATGTATGGATTTACCTGGTAACCTTTTTGGAATAATGTCCTGAGAGCACGGCATCGATCACGACAAATCGGTCTCTGTCACGTCGCGACCCGCATGTAAGAACGGTACCATGCAAGAAAAAAATTCCGGTACGATTGGTGAAGTACAACAGGGCACAGTAAGTGAGGCTACCCACAATGCCCCTTGATTTGTTCACTCGGACATTTTTTGCTAAAGGCTTTTTCAATTTTATCAGTTTCTTAACATTTTTTAACTTACAATTTAAGTTCATTATTATTTGTTAAAACTATGTAACAGTTCCAAAATTATTGATTATGTTTAAAATTCATGAGCAAATTGAATAAGAAGTCGATTTTCAGAGGTGCTAAAAATTGCACACAGGTCAAGATAAAGTTATCAGCAACTATGATGGTCTCATCATACCACCTGTCAGACATGCAAATTTCAATACCCTTTCTTTTGCCAACACAGATGCAACTTATTCCCTTAGTTTCCTTGAAAATATTGTGTATGGCTGTCAAAAATCTATGTCGTCAAAATTACAAAATTGCTATCTCCTCCGCGGAAAAGGGCTTGATCTTCTGATTATTCACAGTGAGAAATCAGAAAGTTATGATTATCAGAACTATGTTGCCAGAATTTTGAAATATGGACCGAGTTGTTCTGTGTACAGAAGAAATTTGCTTCCGTCATTGAATGATCTCCGTGTGTACAGATCATGGAGAATTGTGGGTAGCCTCACTTACTGTGCAGGGGTAATTCGGTTTTATTATCCGTCCGGAGGGACGTCACACAGGTGGGAATTCGGGCCAGTTCATGTGGTAAATGACTAAAATACGGTCATTCGTTTTGTAATGTAAGAAAACCCTCGATTTCTTATAATGCTCTCTCTGTCAAATATGTCTCTCATACTGTACTGCAGACCACTTTATAAGGCATACAACCTATAATTAATGGTTAAAGAATTTTACAAATAATTAACACATATATAAAATATAATAAGTACCTTAACGTATAGTACTTTTTAAGTTAATTGCACCGTATTTGTTCTAGCTTATACTATTGCAGAAACTAAACTTTGTTATTATGTTTTGATTTACATATGCATAATTTTCATCACATTTGGTAATACAGGTGATGAATCAAAAGACTTGGTAACTTGCGATTCAAACATTAACGGAACTGAGGATGATGTACAGAAAGTGATTCAGGTAAACGGACAATATGCATTCCCTGTAAATCCTCCTCGACATTCAGTAATGTTTTCCTGGTGGTCGCCAGACTCTTCATCGCCACAACCGCATCACGTGACGAGAGTTTATATTTCAGGTCAGTCTAGCTCATCTGATATTTTATGTCTTCCATTGGACATTTCATGTTATGTGAAAAGTGAATATCTTCGAAGGAGGTCTGCAATTTATTAAAATGAGGTGCATATGTACTAATGTCGCAAGGTTAAGACTTAACGATGATTTGATTTTTAAGGTTACGTGCACTTCAAATAAAAATAAATCATGAATTGGTCTTATCCCAATATAAGAAAAAAAACACAGTGTGAGGCTTTGAAAACATATTGCTCTCGATATTAGGCATGAAAACCAGCAGAGAAGTATCTTTCCGTGATGATACTCCTGAATTTGAGTTCCCGTGTTTCTCAAGTTATTTGCTGATTACTCATTTCACGGTTCAAACCTTGCTCTACTGGTTGCCTCTTGTAAAGAAGCAATCTAAATCTTTGTCATTACATTCATGGACTTGTGCACTTTTAACGCTGACATTTTGAGGTTCTTTCAATAGAAGAAGAGTTCAATAATAGCATTCGTATGTAGACTTCTTGAAGGACACGTGGCTTGGGTGACTAGCTTTTAAAGGTTGGGGCAGGATAATAATTTGTCATGTGGTGAACAAAAAAGGTGCCTAAATATTTTCCATTTATAATATGACAGAACCGCATGGCGGGATAAGATTTATTCTGCCTGTACTTTTCCACGCTTTGCTCGGAAAAGTATTGGCGGTAGAATACACCGTATTCCTCGGGAAATACCTTCAGAACGTCACAGAGTGTCTAAGGCCATGGGGTTCTGTTATTATTACATATGTTCCCCACTTTTTCTATCACCGTCGGAAAAAACAACTAATCGTGACACGGCCTGTTTGCATATAGCTTTATATATAGTTCGCATTGATATGCTGTCAATTAACTTTTCATCACTGTGCTCACTGCTTGCCCAAGGCAGAGACAAATATAGACAGACTGGAAACGCGGCATGCCTTTTGTTCCATGGTCGTCTCGGTAGACTATTGGCTTTTCATATTAAAATGAGCTTCAAAGGTGTTGAACTTCTTGAAGGCTTTGTTTGTGGTTGATAATTGCACGAGATTATGCGAAAAATACGACGAGATGGCATCGTACTGACAGTCGCGTAGCAACCATAGTTACTTTCTGAGCTCCCAGGCCAGAAACACTGCTCCACGCCAATGAAAGCATAACACGCCAGCAGTTTCATAAACATGTTCTTCCTTGACGCACGTGTAAAAGACGGTATGACTGACCGTAAATCATTGAGTAAAACCAGACAGTATCGATAAAAGATTTTCAAATTTGGTCCAAACACACTCATTATATATTCATAAAATATGACAGTAATTGTTAAAACGGTAAAACTCACTTTTCTGAAGCTCAAAACACTCCCGTTTTCGCCATCACGTCAATTCTGCTCAGCACCACACGACAACAACAACACAAACTTTGCCGAACATACTTTTGCTTAACAATTTGCGAAAATCCGAAAATTACCGAAGGATGCATGATCGTATTTTTGGAAAAGAAAGGCGAGAGCAACCTGAGGAAAGACGAACATGGATTTGTTATGTAACCGCTTCACGCCTTAAACAATACCCGTTGCGAATCTGTCTATGTCTGTCTGTGCCTAAGGGAATTCAGGCACAAAGACATTTCAGGACAGAAATCTTAAATATTTTTAATACATGTGAACAAAATTGGCATTTAGAGTAAAAAGATCAACTGTAGTAAAAATTCGAATGACTGAAACTTTAAAATTGTGCGCGAAATTAGACTAATCAGAGTCCAAGCACGGCTTTCAGATCTGCAGTGAATGAATCACGGTGGTGCACGGACATCTTGCGAAGAAATACGTTGTTAAGAGATTTTTCCTGCGACCGCGATGTTAAATGTGAAGTTGAAGACTCCTCCGGTGATTTGAGTATTGGAGAATAGCCCAGATAACTGGTTTTTGAACTTGCTGGCTACACCATTGCAAGGATTGCGAAATACTGATCGCAGCGTTGTCTGAGGAACCGATCTATCACTGGCGTTGATGGCCATGGCCAAAGACATTTGTCTTTGCCTTGGCCGACTCTGGTATTGCACTATCACTTGTCGATGTGCTCACTCACGGGTTGAATTTGTTATTAACCCTACTCAATATTACTAATTTGCCGTTGTTGATCTTCGTTGGCGACCAATTTCTGGTAACTGGATACTGAATCTAGCTCATACTATTTGTCGCTATGTTTCCGTACGATGACTTAACACCTGGCAAGATTTACGTCGCGGTTGTGTGTCAAGCTCGACCGGTTGAAATACTCTCGAGTTTACGAGTTTACATTGAAAACAGTAACTTCACAATGATAACGGTGTTTTAGTTTTTTGCAACCTGACGAGTGCTTTGATGGCTTTGGTCGAGACCGCAGCAAATCTTGCAGATGTCCATGTCTTTAGGCCCAAATAAATGGTAGCTTTCGCCGATACTGCTTCCATCGTACTTAAAGTTTTTTGTTCCGTCGTGCCGAGATATTAGTTCCACTTCTATAATAAAATTCTGATTCCAAATGCTCGAAATAAATACAGTTCTGCCAATCGTAATAATTATTTTCCTCCACAGATATACAACCCGCTTCAATATTTGTTGTTCAGGAGCAGCTAGCCGGCGACAATATTTACAAACAGAAAGTAGTACGGGATAACTAAGTTGCATAATTTAGCGTGAAATAATTTCTTAATCATGGTTTTTTATGTAAACATTATTTTATGGCACGTGACTTTTTTTCAAAATGATTTGCAGTTGGCACAACACGTAAAATATTTTGCTGAACGCAAGCAATCAGTAAAATATTTAAAAGCCGTAATAATTAGCTCAATTAAAAGCTAAAATACTTAGAAAAGTTTAACATTTTTTTGAGAAAATGCAAAAAATAGAGGGACTTTATTAACTCTGTCTGTGAAAATACAAACTTTATTTCGCTGCCAACAGATTGGTAATCTGTGGTACATATGTACTGATTATATATTATCTAATTCGGCCACTGAAACATTTCCATCGCATAAGAGAAACCCACACTGTGTAAGCTTAGGACTACTTTTCATAGAAATTTTAGCCAAAGGTATTTAAAGTAGACTGTTTCCTTCGGTATAAGCTTTCACAGTTTTCTCACAGGAACCCTAGGTTTTTAAATAAACACGCTTGTTATGTTCAGCAAAATTGAGCTCTTTCATTTCCTATTTTTCAATGTTTGGTTTTTCGTTGTGTTAGTTACTTGTCTTCTGCGATACTTACAACCTTATCGAAAACGGCAGATTTTGGGAGAAGTAGTAACAAACTCGCCAAGGTCGCAGCGTAAATTTGCTATGATATGAGTAATCAGAGGTTAACATAAATTATCACATGAACTGGCCCGAATTCCCACCTGTGTGACGTAGAACAGGACGGATAAGAAATCCGAATTACCCCTGTTGTACGTCATCAACCGGAACTTTTTTCTTGCATGGTACCGTTCATACATGCGAATCGCGACGTGACATAGACCGATTTGTCGTAATCGATGCCGTGCTCTCATGACATTTTTCAAAAAGGTCGCCCGATAAATCCATACATGGAAACATAGAAGGCATAGCCAGCGAAATTTCGAGTCGCTAAAACTATAGCTGTTCCCGAGAATCGAATGGGGATACCGCCGATCGTTTTATTTTAATGGCTTTAGCTTAGTAACGTCACAGCGCCAGTCGAGTCGCGTCGTGGACGTCGTACCTGGCGATACCGGTTGGCGATAAACCTGAAATTTACACCTTAACGGAAGTTCAACTGATTAAATGAGTAAAGTATAATCATCGGGAAAGCGACATAGGAGGCACAAGCATAAAGTCATTCGACTAACAACAATAAATTTCCTTCATCATACAAACAATTCCATAAAATCTCACTCGGAATCAAACCTGTAGCGGCGTATAAAAGCTGTAGCGAAGACATCAGCTGTTGAGCTGTATATGCAGCGCAGCGCTGTGGATTCTGTGGATTCCGATGTACTTCGAAAAATGACTCTGACAACACTCAAAACAGAGTTTCCGTCAAGTAAAATTATCCGATGTATCTATGGGTGAGATATATGTCACTGCAAACATCGAAGTCCTTACGACGAAAACATTGATGACGGAGATCGGGATTACGAGTTGACATCGGCAGAGACCGGTGACGGCAGCGTTGTTGGCATAAACATGCAATGAGGTAGACTCTGTGTGTCATCGAACGGAATCTTTCGCGCTCGCCGAGGTCGTAAACTTGTGTGATATTTTGAAAAGCCATGGAATCTCTGAGAATGAGAATTACTGTTTCGATCGTGTCGTTGCATTTACTTCATAAATCTACTTGTAAATATTCTAAATAACTCTGAGTACTATGGCTATCCGTCGCTAGCACGATGAAAGTTATGTCCACCGATGGCCGACTTGCCTTGGCATCGGTACAGCGCGAGACAATGATTGACACTTTCATGTGACCGAATCTGTACGTTTGATTGGTTGAGATACGATTGGATGTAGCAAATTTCAGCTTGATGGGATTTATGAATGAAAGTATCTCCTTGGTGACGGACCGCTTTACTCTTGAAATGAAAGTAATCCGCGTAAGTAAAACACAAATGGCGACGAAATTCATGCAATTTGTTACGATAATTTTGATCCATCCACGTCAAAAGAAAAATAAGAAGACTGTTCATGTGATAAATATATAATCCCATTGTATATTTCTCTGTTTGACGTCATCTTTTACTCGTGTTTTTCGCGGAGCCGCACAACTTCTCGCCTTCGGCTTGAAGTTGTACGGCTCCGCGAAAAACACTCGTATACGATGACGTCAAACAGAGAAAAATACCATGAGATTATATATAAATAGCGGCCATGTCTTTGGATCTCAGTCAGATAATAGTCCTCAAACATAGCTTTCATTGCAGCATCATTCTACTCGTGTGCCAACCTTTCTTTGATGTTTATGTGCGAGTTTCTTTAAAACCACCAAGCCTGTTTTCCACAATTTTGAACAAGCTGTAGACTTTAATAGGACTCATCGTCCATATGCGCTAAATTCATAGTGGATAGCGGGTTAATGTTACAGTCCCAGATCAGATAATTGCATCTTCTGTTATCATGCCCTTAATAAACGCCGAGTGTTCTATCGCGATTCTTTGTTCACTTGTTGCGATGTACTGATTCAAGCATGTAAATGTATACTCATTCAGTTATTCAATATGAAATCAAAACAAACGTTTAGGTCTTATTGTTTCGGTGTTGTCACTTAATGAAAGTTTGAAATGAAATTAGTGTTGGCATGTCGTCTGAGTTACTTCCACTGTTACATCCGAGTATCGGCATGCTATGTTAACATTTCTCTATCCCAGGTTGTGAATGTCTATTTCACGACGGTCACTCCATATCAGTTTATTGTTTCACCATTTTTCATGCTATATCTACAGAGGTAAAAACTTTAAACGCTGCAAAACAAAATATATTAGCAATAGCCCCCTCCGCAGGTAGATATTCACTCGACTTTGCTACAGGTCACTGCTTGTTTTTGTGTTCATCATTTTACGACTGTAAATTTGGATCATTGTCTGGATGAACACGTACGACGTATATAAATGGTTTGCATAACACAGGAATAAGTTACAGCTCTCATTAAATTTACAGCTCACAACCATTGCAATGTCTCAACCGAAGAAGGAAGAGAAGTTGCCATCGTGTACAAACTGACAATGGAATATAGTGACATCGCTATGGATGCTGACACCGGTCACACTCTTCATTTTTTTCAAGGCAATGAGCCAACTTGCCTTCATTTTCCTGGTGTTTATTCATATTCCTAAAACAAAGAAGGCTACTATATCGCAGTGTTCAGAAATGTTACCTGTAAAATGCCAGCCAGATGTTTCACAGTGAAAATGACGCCGTTTGCAAATGTTCCATCGGAGATTGAGGGGGTGACTATATATCCAAGGTATGTGGCTTATTATTTTGCCGAATGTGATCATAATTAATATTCATAGACTCCGTGTGAAATACACACACACTCACACACGCACGCATGCGATCTTAAGATGGGTGTACTTTAATTGTAATGTCGTCCTTGAAAGATGTTTCACCCGTGATAGATCGTAGCACAAACAAAGAGAATTTGAGGTCATGGTCATCTCGATAAACTATAGCCTTTTTTTATCAAAATGAGCTTCACAGGTGTCGGACTTTTAATTGTTGATAGTGGCACGAGATTATGCGAAAAACAGGACGAGATTTCCCGAGTCGTGCCTGTCTTGTCTGTGGACAAGTCGATGGCATCATGCTGCCTGTCGCGTAGCAACCATGTTTACTTTGTATACTCTCGGGGCAGAAACACTGCTTCACGATAATCAAAACACAACAGGCCAGCATTTTCATAAACACTCCATGACGAACTTGTAGAAGAAGATATGACTTATAATAAACCATTGAATAAAATCTGAAAGCAATCATAAAAAACTTTCAAATTTAATTCAAATACACTTTTTATATATTCATAAAAATGTGAGAGGAATTTTAGAATTGTAAAACTCACCTCCCCGAAGCTCAAACCTTTCCCGTTTTCGCGAGCACGCCACTTCCGCTCAGCATGTCACGACAACAACAACACAAACTTTGCCGAACATACTTTCTCTTAAAAATTGGCGAAAATCTGTGAACTACCGAACTGTGCACGTTCGGCATTATTCGGAAAGCAGAGTCGAGAGCTACCTGAGGCCGGGCAAGGCGTACATGGAGGGGATTACGCAACCGCTTTACACATTGAACGATACCCGTTTCTAGTATGTTTCTCTTTGTCTGTGATCGTGCATTTCAAATAAGAGTGAATAGCATATTCTCATGTGAACATTTAGTGACGGTAAAGGTCAACGGCATATGTCGACTTAAGCACGTTTCATAACTTCCGTACCTTTGGATATATCTGGATTGACTCTACATGAAAATTACAATTAAATGGACATTTCAAATAGTATAAGAAACAGACAATTAAGTCGCTTAGCACATTTACTTTAGCTAATCACTAATTTGTATATGGAAAGAACTTTACGTATTTGAGATATACATCTTATAACACCTGGCAGAAAATTGACGAAACTTAAATGCATATTGAACATAAAATGACATTACGGCAATGAAATAATTTTGCTTTTAAATATATCAGCTTGGGACTAATTTGTATGTTTAACCATGGGCGTAGGAAGCAATTCATTGTTTGGGGTGGGGACAAATATACGAAAAATTTCAAAACAGAACAAAACAAGACAGAGAAATTAACAGAGACGGCAACTTTTACAGTGGCACTTTCCCATCCAAGGACAAATGTTATCAGGATAAAATTTATTGTTTAACAGACCCGTATAATGTTTTAATAATATAGGCTTGTATGACCTAACACTTGTTGAATACTTGCCTTGGAAGGGCATTACACTATATGAGTAAAAAGCTCTATTAAAAAACGAATGACGAAAACATTCAGTTTTAAAAAGAGGCATCTTCATGGAAGTATCATCAGGGGATTTGAATGTGACAAACTGGCTTAACTTTAAATCATACATACCAATAAAACATTTAGCTGAAACAGTCATTTAATTCTCTCCTGTAGCTCAACGGGAGCAAATTCAATTGAATCATAGCTTTATTAATCGACAGTTTTATTACTAGACAGTTTATTGATAGACAGTTTTATTGATAGACAGTTTTAATGATAGTGTCACGGCTGTACTTTCACTCTCTCTGGGTTGAGGTACCGGTCTGGGATCGTAATGCTTTCAGTAACTGAAGCTTGACACCAATGTTGTCGGATGTAAGCACAACTTCAATCTTTATTACTAAACACCGTTCTTAGGTCTCTGCTCCACTCCACGGTCTCTGAGCTCCGTTCTGTTCTACTTCTAAAAAGCATACAACTTAAATAGTTTCCAAATCTACATATTATAATGAATGACACAAGCTAAAATTTTAATTAAATACAGATCATGTCGGAAAATATTAAAGGGCAGGAAATATTGTCAAAACAGGACGAAGTGTTCTCTCAACATGAATTTTGAGTCAACGTCAACCTCCGGTCACTTCTAATGAGTTTAACATCTGTTAAAACAATACATCACTCAACACAAGACAGTGACGGTTACTTCAAGGTTGTGAACGTAAACAGTCTCAGTGAGTAATATGAAACTACAATCGTCAAGGGAATAAGCATAGGAACTCAGTGTAGTCTTGGAGGTCACTGTGAGGTTACTAGAGTTCAAGTGAATTACTACAAGTTTAAAACTATGAAATCCTGGGAAAAAGGGAAAAAGAAGCAAAAAGGAGGGCGTTACACTCTCCCACCTTTTTAATAACCAGTGTCCTCGCTGGTCAAAAGCAATGACGCTGTACAAAGAAAGTAAAAAGTTTCTGTCTAAAGAAAATACCAAAATAAAACACAGTGTGATTAAAGTACGAGAAAATACATAACAGGCAGTGTTGTCATCTCTTACTCAAAATATTTTCATAAAATAATCTACGTCTAAAATGAAAATTACAAGTCTAATGATATACTGTTATAAGGTAACGTAAAATACAGAGTAAAATACTAACTTATCTTATCTTGAAAAATACATAAAAGCGTTACAATAAACTCTAACTAAATATAAACGTTTGTCTAATCCCGTTAATAATTTCTTAAATCCTAATAAAGTTACTATCAATAACATACACTACTGTGAATGTCGATTGAAAACTGGAAGATGGTGATGTATATAGAGGGGTGATGTAATCGTGACCCTGGAATAGTGGAAAGGCATTATCTGCTTATGGTCGCCATAGCAACGACTGCTAGGCATAACTCGACTGTAGCAACAGCAAACTTTTGTGCCAAAATCCGAGGCTCTTTCACGCATAATCTCCATCAAAACAAAATAACAACAAAAACAAAACATCAACACCGAAATATCATCAAACCATAGACTTCAAAATAAACACCAAACAAGCGACCTAGCGGCCGATATAGCTCCGCTGTGTTTATGTACAGAATAACTATTTTTGACACATGTTGATGAAGAAGGTGGAAATCTTTGCTAACTCAATGCAGTGGCCAGAAAAAAGTGGCTAAAATAAGCTGCAAAAATACAAAATTGAAGATTTCATCATACTTTGAATATATCACATCCGATCATCCCTAAGAACATGTCAACCAAAGCTATCTGATGAGTAGTTTTTTGAGAATAAAATATTCTGACCAAAAATGGCAACAATTGCCCCCAAAAATAAAAATTGTAGATTTCATCATAATTTCAAAATATCACACTTAGTTCATATATAGAAACCTGTATACCAAATTTCAAAGCTATCAGACCAGTACTTTTTGAGAAACACATGTTTTGACCGAAAATGGCAAAAATTGCCCCAAAATTACAAAATTGCAGATTTCATCATTATTTCAATAAATATCATTTAGTTCATCTGTAGAAACCTCTATACCAAATTTCAAAGCTATCAGATGAGTAGTTTTGGAAATACACATTTTTTGACCAAAACTGGCAAAAAGTGCCCCAAAAATACAAAATTACAGATTTCATCAGAAATTCAATACATATTACTTAGTTCATCTATAGAAACCTGTATACCAAATTTCAAATCTATCAGACCAGTACTTTTTGAGAAATACATTTTTTGACCAAAAATGGCAAAAATTGCCTTAAAAATGCAAATTTGCATATTTCTACACGATTTGAACAAATCTGAAATAGATCATCCCTAGGGACATATGTACCAAATATAAAAGCTATCTGACCAGTAGTTTTGAAGAATAAGATTTTTAAAGATTTTTTACCAAAAATGACAAAAATTGCCTTAAAAATATAAATATGCAAATTTCACCACCATTTGAACAAATCTGATTTAAGTCACCCTAAGCAAACTGCATATCAAATTTCAAAGCAATCGGACAAGCGGTTTCAGAGAAGAAGATTTTTTTACCAAAAACACCAAAAAATGCCCCAAAAATACAAATATGCAAATTTCACCATGATTTGAACAAACTGAAGTGAGGTCACCCCAAGTGAACTGCATATAAAATTTCAAAGCAATTGGACTGGTGGTTTCAGAGGAGAAGGCAATTGTTGACGGACGACGACGGACAACGACGACGGACGACGGACGACGACGGATAATCAACCTATTTGATAAGCTCCGCGTCGCTGACAGCGGAGCTAAAAATGCGATTAACCTCAATATCGCTATCTGTATCACTTCCTCAGGCCATTCAGTCAAACAGGACCATTGTATCACATACGGATCACTAGCTCTGGCGTATTTAGCCAACTGAGGAGAGAAACAACAAACAATCCTAACTTCTGTATGTGTACGTCTTCATAATAACAACAAAATACAACAAATCATCTGAACAACACTTCAAAGAAAGAGATGCCTCGTTTGCATACAAGTCTATAGCATTAGCCTATGAAAAATGGGTGATTTCGAAGTACCAGAAAATAAATCCACCAAAACAGAAAAGTGTACCTTCTTATTTGTGTTTCTGTCTGATTCTATGCGTGGGTGAACCCATGATCGGTACTGGATTTGTCTTTAAACTTTGTAAAGCTGCTTCATTAAGATTTTCTTCCGGTTCCCATGTATTATGTTTTGCATCGTACCCATGCCATTTTATCAAAAATTCACGCTTTCCATTTCGATATCGACATTTTTCGATTTTCTCTATACTGAAGTACTGATTCGTATCATCATCACCATCTTCCTCAGTCTGTGAATTTGAGAGCTGACTTAACCTCTTCTCAGCACGCTCGCGAATCTTACGGCGACGTTGTTTGTTATTTTGATTACTATCTAATGACTCAATGGGTGTTTCACTCGCACTAAAGTAAATTTCAGTATCTGATGATAAATTATAGTCAATTGTATCTGGGCGTCTTCTTTCATGTATGTTACTTACGTCATCGTGTGTCTCACTTTCATCAGCGCTGTATTGAGTAGACTGAGTTTCTAAAAGTCGCTCTGGTCGTAAATGCGCAAACTTCAATCTATTCAAATGAACAACCTTTGGATACGGGCGTCCATTTTCTATATTTTCTAAGCGATACTTTACCGGCGATACTTGTGCAGTAATTTTATATGGACCTCGATATGGATGGGCAAACTTCGGACTTTTACCAACTGCTACTGCTGGAGTATACAAATATACTGTATCGCCTACTTTGAATTTTGTAGCTTTACGCACTTTCTTGTCATGTCTTTCTTTCATCTTATCTTGCGCTCTTTTTAAGTTTTCTTTGGCTAAACCTACCGCTAAATTTCTTTTCTGTGCGAGATCTTTCAAATGAAAATCTATATTCTTTGATCTTGACGGCTGTGGTAAAATTTCTACATCTACCGGAAGTCTTGCTTCATATCAAAACATTGCCATGAAAGGACTGACACCAGTCGTCTCATGCGGATTTGATCGATAAGCGAACATCACTGAAGCCAAATATTGATCCCAATCATCTTCTCTTTCGGATACATACATTGATAACATGTTTAGAAGACTTAGATTCACTCGTTCACATTGCCCATTTGTGCTAGGATGATAAGGGGAGGTAAATTTCTTTGTAATGTCAAAATATCGACATATTTCCTTTACAATTTGTGACATAAATGCTGGTCCTTGATCGGAGATTAAAATACTTGGGAAACCATAAACACATAAAACTTGTTCAAACATAATCCTCGCTACTGTTTCAGCCTTCATATCAGGGGTTGCAAAAGCTAAACTGAATTTCGTCAAATATTCTGTAAACATCAAAACAAACTTATTTCCTTGTGTTGTTTCTTTCAATGGACCTAAGAAATCTACGCCGACTCGTTGCATAACTGAGGAAACTGGGATGGGGAGTAAAGGAGCTTTACCTCTCAAACCTCTCTTGCGTGAATGACAGTGTACACATGAATTTAAATACTCAGTAACATCCTTTATCATGTTTTTCCAGAAATATCGCAACCTAATAGTCTCCAGAGTGCGATTTACGCCTTGATGACCAGCTGTAATGTCATCATGCATTCTCTGAAGTATATAAAGTCGCAATGATTTTGGAACCACTAACTGTCTAACACATTTCTCTTTCTTGGCAGCCTTGCCCGTCGCATTCCAGAAATGATATAATACACCATCAATAACTGCATAATTATCACTATCACATGCCATATATCGCGCTAGTTTATCATCATTTGGTAACTCGCCTTTCTCTATAAAATTAAACCAATATACTAATTGCAGATCTTTCCTCTGTAAACTCTTAATTCTTTTCAACGCCTCATCTCCTTCCACAACTTCATCAGTACTACTCGAGTTACCCTCAATGCAACCACTAGATCGCGATTCAATTTCTGTCTTTGTTTCATCACCCGTATCATATGATTGCCGTATATCCGTTACAACATCATTGTCTGAAGGGATTTCGATATTATTTACTGAAGCTATTGACTGACCACTTTGAATTTCTGGGGATATATTATCATCTTTTGATTTGGCTGTGTCCGAATCATTACATGTTTCTAATTTATTATTATCAATGAAATCTCGACTGCTAAAATCAGAACTATTATCACAAACATCCGAATATTTTCTATGAGACAAACCGTCAGCATGTGCGATAGATTTTCCTGGTCTATGAACAATTTCAAAATCGTAACCCTGTACTTTAAGTATCCAGCGAGCGATTCTACCGGAAGGTTTCTTAATTCTGAATAAATATGGAAGATTTGCGTGATCTGTGATTATCTGAAATTTAGTTGAACGTAAGTAAGGATCGCATTGGGTATGGCCATGAATGACTGCGATAGCTTCACGTTCTGTAGTGGTGTAGCATTGTTGTGCCGCACTCAGAGAACGTCCTCCATAAACAATAGGTCGTTCCACACCATCTTGTTCCTGTGTCAACACAAAACCAACACTATGGGCGGATGCATCTGTGTACAATTTAAAAGGTTCGCCAAATCGTGGGTATCCTAAAACTGGGGCTGTAATAAGGGCTTGAATAAGAGTATCAAAAGCTTCCTGACACTTATCATTCCAATAAAATTTAACCTCCTTCTTCAACAATTTGTAAAGGGGACCAGCAATCTTTGCAAAATCTTTGATAAAACGACAATAAAAGCCAACACATCCTAAAAATGCACGAACCTCTGAAACGTTCTGGGGAACGGGGAAATCTCGAACCGCACTCACCTTTTGCGAATCGACTGAAATACCATTTTCATTAAGGAGATGACCAAGAAATTTAACTTGTTTCTTACCAAAAGAACACTTTTGAGGACGAAGTTTCAACCCAGCCTCACGAAGGCGAGACAAAATCGCGTCGACATGTTGTAAGTGTTCGTCAAACGTTCTTGAGAAGACAATCAAATCATCAATATACACTAACACATAATGCCATAACATATTCCTGAAAATAAATTGCATAGTACGTTGGAATGAATTAGCTGAATTTCTCATACCTTGGGGGAGTCGATTAAATTCATATAAACCATCATGACAAACAAAGGCCGTTTTGTGTGTGTCCCTTTCGTCAATGGCGATTTGCCAAAAACCGGACATCATATCTAAAGTCGAAAAGTACTTGGGATTCTGGTCACCGATCATTTCAAGAGATTCTGTAAGGTTAGGGATAGGAAATACATTTGGTTTTGTAAGGGCATTGACCTTTCTGTAATCAACACAGAACCTGAATTCCCCTGAGGGTTTGGCCACCATCACGACCGGACTTGAGAATTGCGACGTACTTGGCGAAATAATACCCTGGGCAAGTAAATTATCAATCTCTTTCTCTATGATTTTGCGTTTTTCTGGACTAACTCGGTATGGCAGCATTTTAACAGGTTGAGCATCTGGAACTAATTCAATTCTATGTTTTATCACATCACAATAACCCATTTTCTTATCATCATCAACAAACGCATGGCGATTTTTCCATAACACTTCTTGTAAACATTTTGTTTGTTGATCACTTAGAAATGAATCACTAAAATCAAAATTACTTTAAAACCGTTGTCGGACACTTTCATGTATTGAATCTTTTTGAATTTTATCGATTTCAACACCCAAATTATGAATTGTGGCACCCCCGGGAAGTAGACGAAAAATCCCCAATTTGGTCCCTTTTCTTATGTAAACATCCCCTTCATTTGCATTCACCAACCTTATCGGAACTTCGCCCCTATCTGTCATAGACAATACACGTGCTGTCGCGACTCCCAAGTGGCTTAAAGTTTTGGTGTTTTCTGTATGTCCGAGAATTCCATCGGGTAGCCTTGACAACCAATGAGGAACGAAGTTTCCATTTCTTACTGGCAACATCAATTACGGCTCTATATTTCGATAAAAAATAAACGCCAATTATTAATTTCTGCTTTGAATTTTCTACTAAATGAATTGACATCAAAACTTTCTTACCAGCAACATTAACACGTACATTTATAACACCCTTAATTGGAATTTGCCGATCATCAGCTAATTTGATTGCATTATAATTTGATTTATGAATTCTAAAATTACTTAACTTTGGAATTTCGGACAACAAACTCATTGGAGCAACCATAATGGCAGCCCCTGTATCAACTAGTGCTGAAATACTACGATTCATTATCTTAACATCAATAACATTAATACCTTGTACGCCATTATCATTAATATTTAAATTACATACACTCTTAACATCATCATTATCCCCTTTATCCGGCCGTTCACAGGCATATTTTCCCCTATTTTTCAACCAATTACCTGCCGGCTTCATTCGTTTTTTTCTTGATATTGTCGCCTCCCTGCTGGACAATTACGAGCAATATGCCCAGTCTGACCACAATTGTAACAAGCTTTGACACTTTGCCCATTATTCTTACTCGGACAGGCGGAACTAATATGCCCAACACCCCCACAAGTTTAGCAAATTACATTGGAATTGACTTGACGATTTGTAAAAGTCTATTGTCTTCCATTGTTCCTGAAATTTCGGCTATTTTGTTGTTGATATGAGTTCCCATTCTGTCTCTGATCATAATTATTACTAAAAGTCGAACGTACCGTATTTTCGCCTTGTATCGGTCCTGGTTTCACTGCATTCGTTGCCACAGCTTGCGGTTGGGTTGCGTTCTTTTCTTCAAACAGTCTTTTATTCTGTTCTGCCAGCATCATGCAATCTTTGTCAATTCCGACGTCGATGTACTATCCTCATCAGGCAAATCAACCACTAATTCTCCCGTCTTGGCGGATGCGAATGCTGACCTACAGTCTTCAGGGTCCCCTTCCAGCGACGAATTTCTTCAACTTGGGACGTAATCCCTGGAGAAAAGCGCTTAGAAGTTCGGCGTCGCCGCGGCCATTTCGATCACACTTGTCTTTCAAACGACCTGCAAATGTCTCCACAGATTCATTCGGCCCCTGTCGAATACTGCGAATTTCTTCGTCATTTCTCCACCTTGTTGCTTGTCGGGTAAATCGCTCAAGAAAAACAGTTCTAATGGCATCCCAATTGTCTAAAACAGCCGGTGGTTGCGAGTTGAACCAACACTCTGCTTCGTCCGTCATTAGTAAACCAAAAATGTCACGTACGTTGGCTGGTCGCATTTGCCTCAAGTTTATTTACATTTCAAATTTTCGCAACCATTTCTGACAGTCACTCTCTCGTCCAGAGTATCTGGCAGGCATGAAATTCGCACCTATACTCATATTATCAAACTGCCTACCTAAATTGTCCATATCGGCGATCCGTTCTCGTCTCTCTCTGTCATGTAAACCCTCGACCTGTTGAACCAACTCTTCAATACGCTGTTGGATGTCACCATATAGCTGATCGTGCTGGTGGTTACCGTGTACGTCTGCTGGTTGTGCCATCTCTTGTTCTTGTCTTCGATCGATTCTGCTACCAGATCTCAGTATCATAAAGCCGTGCTACTTCATCTAGTATCATAAAGCCGTGCTACTTCAGTTTACCCCAGATTCTCCCACCAATTTGTCACGGCTGTACTTTCACTCTCTCTGGGTTGAGGTACCGGTCTGGGATCGTAATGCTTTCAGTAACTGAAGCTTGACACCAAAGTTGTCGGTTGTAAGCACAACTTCAATCTTTATTACTAAACACCGTTCTTAGGTCTCTGCTCCACTCCACGGTCTCTGAGCTCCGTTCTGTTCTACTTCTAAAAAGCATACAACTTAAATAGTTTCCAAATCTACATATTATAATGAATGACTCAAGCTAAAATTTTAATTAAATACAGATCATGTCGGAAAATATTAAAGGGCAGGAAATATTGTCAAAACAGGACGAAGTGTTCTTTCAACACGAAGTTTGAGTCAACGTCAACCTCCGGTCACTTCTAATGAGTTTAACATCTGTTAAAACAATACATCACTCAACACAAGACAGTGACGGTTACTTCAAGGTTGTGAACGTAAACAGTCTCAGTGAGTAATATGAAACTACAATCGTCAAGGGAATAAGCATAGGAACTCAGTGTAGTCTTGGAGGTCACTGTGAGGTTACTAGAGTTCAAGTGAATTACTACAAGTTTAAAACTATGAAATCCTGGGAAAAAGGGAAAAAGAAGCGAAAAGGAGGGCGT
Source organism: Ptychodera flava (assembly GCF_041260155.1). Taxonomy (NCBI): domain Eukaryota; kingdom Metazoa; phylum Hemichordata; class Enteropneusta; family Ptychoderidae; genus Ptychodera; species Ptychodera flava. The sequence goes on along the minus strand of NW_027248281.1, from coordinate 12,551,085 downwards.
TACAATAGCTTTGTTGATAGACAGTTTAATTAATAGACAGTTTTATTGATAGACAGTTTTATTGATAGCTTTATAAATTGGCAGTTTTTTTGAAAGACAGTTTTTATGTTAGACACTTTTATTGATAGACACTTTATTGATGAACTTTTCAATTATTTTTTATTTCATCATGTTTTTACCGAGCTTTTCCTTTTTGCTTTTATGCCCTTTTTACAGAATGCTTTTTATGTACAGCGCCTTTGAATAATCTTATTGGATACTGGCGCTTTATATTAATTTTCTTGATTGATTGATTGATTGATTGATTGATTGATTGATTGATTGATTGATTGATGTATGTCGTTTGTAGAACATTATTTCCTTAGAAGTTTTACAAGGATAACATGTCTTTAAACTCCTTGAATGAAAACATTGTCGAAAGACTATTAGTTATACCTTTGCAACGTTTCAGCATTTTAGGTGTCTATTGCATCTCGTTGTTCCACACCATTATGCATGATGAAAAACTAATACAGCATAATCAGTATTATTATAGAATTAAGTTGATTTTAAGCCCAGGCAAGAAATCATTTGTCAACAGAAACAAGTTTTTATTCACAGGAATTTCGAAAACCAGACTATGGAATATTTTAGCATGTCTATGCGGAATAGAATGAGAAATGGTAGTCGATATACTGACAAAGTGAAATAAAAGTTGCCAAAACTTATAGCTACATTCCCTCTAAATGATCTAACGTTACTATCACCAAACATTCTATGCCGTAAAAGTTCACACTATCATCTGAAAATACAATTTGCCAACTACCCTTGACTTTGAAAAAGAACTCTTATATCTTGATCAGACATTCTTTTATGTCATAATCGGTTTTCTAATATCTCAACCTAAAGTTAAGAGCAGCATCAATGCACATATCAAAAATAATCTCAAAACAGAAAATGTAAAATTTTATTTATTTATTTATTTATTTATTTATTTATTTATTTATTTATTTATTTATTTATTTATTTATTCGGAAGTCCTACGGGATCAAGTCCTATTTACAGATTTCTCAAAAACTCAAACTCAAATGGTTAAACAATACTGAAAAGGCCAGCACTAAAATAGTAAGAACAGTTATTTACAAAACTAAAATCAACAAGAACAGCCATCAAAATATAACATGTCCAATGACAATCTTAAATGAATCACTAAATATATCAATTTTATGATTGTTACGAATCATCAATTCATTAAAATTGCAAATATATCTGTTGAGTGGAGAAAATTTAAAAACATTGATACGGTTACGGGGTGGTCTGAATGTAGGACAGGTGCACAAAATTTTGCAAGGTACATTAAAGCAAAGCTTTGATAAAACACCTGGAAAGTTGTAAAACCCACTAGCACACTTGTGTAAAAACATCATGTCATTGAAGGTAAGGCCAAAAAAGGCCAAGGTAAGCCAAAAAATAAATTGTGCTCTTCCGATAACCTTGTTTTTAAAAATAGGGTAGGTAGGTCGGCAGGGATTGTTTCCAAAATATTATTTGTATGCATTTTTCAGGGGTTCGATCACACACTGGCCACAATATTTCCGGAAATACGTATCATAAAAGGAATATAAAAGGAATAAAAGGAATAAAAACATAAAAGAAATCTTCGTTAAAGGAAAAATCAAATGCCAGGTAATGAATGCACGATTTTATGGGTTTTATGGGTTTATGTAGCTTTAAAAAGTTTAGGGTCGGCAGGTCAAAGAATAGGGTAGGTCGGGTTATCGGAACAGCAGATTTTTTATTTGCCTAAGAGCGACGTTCTTCCAAAGTCGGTAAGTTAAACATAGTACAGAGAGCTTTATACTGGTCAGTATGATATGAAATATTTTATAAATTTACGGTGAACATGTTCAAGTGATTCCATATCTGATTTTGTGCCGAGGGTTCCAGATAACAGAACCATACTCGAGACAGCTCCTCACAAGTGAAATATAAAGAGATTTAAAAGTTTGAACCTGAGTAAAAGTTTGAGAGTTTCGTTTTGTAAAACCCTAAATTTCGAAAGATATGATCTGAAAAAAAAAATTTAATTTGAGGTTAAAAGAACCCCCAAATTTTTCACTTTTTGTTGTCTATGAAGAATTGCTTTTTTAAAAAACAAGAGTCAAAAAATATGAAAATCGCCTTGTTGGTGAAAGAAATCATTGAACATGTTTTTACATTTCAATCAAGTTTCCAAGAACGACACCTAAAGGCGACTCTGTTAACATCTTTTTTAGTTGTACACAATCTAAAATAGTTTTAATAGGTCTGAAAAATTTATTTGGCATCATCAGCATACAAGAGACATTGTGAATCTATATACACACCTGGTAAATATTTACATAAATAGTGCATAACAGTGGACCAAGTAGTGACCCCTGGAGTACACCTGATGAAAATGGGCCCACTCAGAAAAACGACTGTCAATAACTACTCTTTGTTGACGGTTACTTAAATATGATTTTAACAACTGTAGAATGGACCAGAAAAACCATGACATTCTGGTCTGTAAACTAACTCTCTATGATGAACAGAGTCAAAAGCCTTACGGAAGTCAGTGTATCTTGATCCTTACTACAGAAAAAATACAGGCAAAAACACATAAACATTCTAAACCATACAAAGTCGCCCCGCAAAATAAAATATTCCAGTCATTCATAGTAATGCAAAGTTTCATCCATAGTGGAAGACTGTTGTATACAGAGAATGATGGAAATAGTTTTAAACAGAACATTCTCTCTGTGGCCTCTCCGCTAGGCGACTGATGCCGTATGTTGTGGGTTCGAACCTGATTGAAAACTAGCCGTATTACAGTAACTTTATGACATATTTCCAATGTGGTCTCTGGTTTTTCCTTCTTTTCTGTTAATAAGTAAAAACAAGGCTTGGAAATTAAAAGAACAAGATAATATTTACGATATACTCTGTGCACATGCGCACAAGGTCACAATAGCATTTCTCACTATGGATTCGATGTACCTACGAGATCCACACGAACGCTCACGAGCGATCAATGGACTCCCTCAAAGTATGGAGACACCGTACAGGTAGCGACGCCAATTGATAATGGATGTGGCCCTAGTATTTCGATCTAGTTCCGGTCACGGACACTAAGGAAGCTACGTTTGAGAACACAGGAACTCCTAGATTCCCTTAACCGGAATATCGAAACCATCTACTGTATGTGAGAAGTACTGGGTCAGCCTTTGTCTGATGATGAATCAGGATAACTCTGATCACAAACCAAACATACAAACTGCTCTTTTCAGGGCCACCACATCCTTGAAAAGAGATCATCCGTTGAGTAATATCTTACCTCTGACAGTTACAGAGAAAGCAGTGTTTGTTTACATGATTCAAAACGCGGACCGGTACCCGCGTTTTCAAATGTGTTTAATTTGTATACTTTTACTTTCGAGCAGACTCTGTGGGTGTGTCATTCTCCAGATCCATCTTGCTAATAGACTAATATGTAAAAGTTGATCAGTAGCTAGTTGTAGTATGTATATAATTTAGTCAATGTTGAGAGGGGCAAAATTACCTCTTTGCCCTCCCGACTGAAGCATTGAAGTGGAGGGGGGGGCAACTGCCCCCCAGATCCTATGCCTTTTAGTGAATAAGTGAAATTTATATGGCAGGACTTGCCAAAGTTGATGAAAGTAACGTTACAATACACTTTGCATTTCAGCTTATTTATAATTTGCATATTTTCTGAGCTTCACGATTTTGCATATAACCTTAAGGGGCTTTATTGAAACCAATGAAACTTGCCACATAGGGCTATGTGCACTGATGTAACACCAGCAAAGGAAATTTATAATTTTCATTTCAGCTATATAAAAGTGTTCATAAAGAGAAATTCATTTGAAATCATATGTGATGAATATTCTCATGATGTTGATACTAATAATTTTGAGGAAGTTGTAAAACTCTTGGCGATATAATATCAGAGAAAAGTGTTCATTAACAGACATTCTAAGATATAAATATGTGAGCCCTTTCAATTTGTATGTGGTTTTGCAAATTGTCACTATTATATTGAATTGCGTTTTTTTTTCTGTTGTGAACTTCAGAATCGGTCAAACTGTCGATATACACATCTCAAAAGCAAGAAATCAAATATAGCGGTGATTCGTTCTAACTCAACTGTGATTCCACTGAAGGCTTTGAAAGTATTTCCTGGATTAAGGACGATATAAGTGTACAGGTAAATGTATCGACGACTTCACTGGTATGCACATAAGTTGTTTTAGATTTTAACTGCTTGTAGAAAAAAATTAGATACAAAATATTAAAGTAATCCGGCAACCATAGTTACCATTGAACATTAAAAACTTTTACTCCGATATTTTTAGAGTAAAGGCGATGAGCTAGGAGACATGCACCCAAAGCTCTGTATATCATGATGGAGACTGCTAAAGTTAATAAGGTCAGATTCTATTACGAAGGCCAAGTCCTCCTTACAAATACATTAAGAGTTTTTTACGTTTTCGACGACGTAAATATGGAACTGAGAGGTTATATAATTTACAGCTCGAGGTGTATTAGGTATACAACTAGGAGACACGGACTCACACACATAGACACACATACGTAGGAAATTACATACTACATACATACATACATACATACATACATACATACATACATACACACACATACATACATACATACATACATACATACATACATACATACATACATACATACATACATACATACATATATACATACATACATACATACATACCTACCTACATATCTACCTACCTACCTATCTACCTACCTACCTACCTATTTACCTACCTACATATATGCGCACTTAAATCTGAACCATTTGGTGAGAGAGCATGTACTCTGTATATTAACATCTCATATAAATTCCAGCATTTCTTTCATTTTCTCTGTTTTAAAGGAAGATGAAAGGCACATTATCACGTCGAAAAGAGGAATTAGCACACTCGCGATTGCACATCTGACTCTCACTGATCAAGGAACTTAGCAATGCATGGTAAAGACTAACTGCAGTAATATCACAAGTGATAAATTCACACTAAATCTTCCAGGTAATGTCATGTTTACCTTGTTTACCTCTTTATTGTCTGGAAGAGTTCGTTTCTCCACACATAACCCTTCTCGTCCCTTAACCATAAAGATTGAAAGAATAGCGCTCTTGAGGATCGATAATCGACAGCAAAAACCAGTTCTTATCTGAATAATTTTCAAATGACGACAACAAGCATAGCATCAGTAGAAAACCTTTGACAACGACGCTACGTCGTACGATGAAATATCCCGACAGTTGAGAGAAATGACCCATGCACGCGCGGTACAAAAAGCACCTCTCATTGCGTTCGGAATAGGTTTGGGTTACATGGAGTCGGTCCTCGTTCAAACAAACAAACTTTGTGAGTGCGCTATGATGGACTTGAGTCGGCCATGAGCTTACCTTGCTTGCATCCCCACCTGACTTTCCTCATCTATTCTCGGCTTTGCAGCTGCTCGTAATTAAACACACAGACCAGTATATAATGATAAATAAATTACAAACAATGTTTAGCTTCAAACTACCCGTGTATTTCGTCTTTGATGCATCTCACGATAACGTATCAAATCAACTGATAACGTATTGGATCAGGTGATTCATGGGAATAGATTATGAGAATAGATTTATCCTCAATCTATTGATCAATCGATGCATTGATCTATCAATCGATCGATCTTTCTATCAATTGAATGAATTGATCGATTGGTAGAACGATATATATATATATATATATATATATATATATATATATATATATATATATATATATATATATATATATATCACATACATAAACCCAGTTATCCCTATAGTATGACGTCACACTATAGGAATATGACTACGATGAATCCATATTCCACATGTGGTGGATATGGGACCCGGACTACTTTCAAAACGTTAATAAAAAATCAGCTGTTCAGAATTTATTTTCAAATCCCTGAAATGCAAAAGTGGGAGGGTGATGAAGCATAAGGAAATACGGATTAGGCCTATAAAAATACATTATGTAAAATACCATCGTCTCGATACTAGAATATTTATGAATGTGTTTCTTTGTCGTTGATTTGCGATTGAAACGTTTGATTTCTACACCACTGACATTTCAATACGCTATGTTACCGACATTTTGTGTTTCTACCTCGTCAAAAGAGCCCTTGTCGATGTCCATCAAACAACATAATAAGCATAGCCGATAACCAAAGACACGTACCAATCATCCCTGCAGCAGTAAGACTGTTTTCTGAAGCAACGTTGACGGGTTTCAAGCTCAACATCACGATCGATGCTGCCGCGGCAGTCAACGAGTCGAGCCCCGTCGAGCCGAGGACGCAAAGAGCGTTCCCGACTTGAGACTCATCAGAAGAAAGGCCATTTTATTTTTCAAGAGCGACCAGTTCACAAGGTTATCAGTGCATTTAAAGGTACAAGCTATTGTTTTGTCCATGCATATTGTGCACCATGTACGTTTCTTGCATTGTACCTTATTGTTGAACTTCCGTCGTCTCGATCTCGCGTCTGAGCTAAGAAAGACTCGTTGCTTGTAGGCTTACCGATTGAGTCAGAGCCGAACACTGTTCTTCATTATATTTAAACAAGCTCATTTTATTGATAATTTCGTAAAACATAATAATTGGTAATTTTGAAAATTTCATACAAACTATACAAATCAGAATTCTTTGAATGATGTTCGAATATTGACAAAATAACCCGTTCTCGGTAGCCGCGGCTGAGTGTCGCGACGTCCCGCTTGCACGTCTGTTAAGACCTCTAAGTGGTCCCCGACTTCAAAGTGGTCTCCGAAGTTGTAATTGAACTAATTTTTTACGCAGTCCAGGGATTTTTTCATTCATATATTTGCATAAAGTTGTTGAACTTTGTAACATTGCAAATACTATTCTGTTATTCTGGTCCTTTTTGATATATGCGCTCACTTTTATTACTTTTTCAAAATTCCGATGTATTTTACAATGCGAAACAGCCAAAACTGCAAGTCATATTTTTTCACCTGGTTAGGGTGTCTCATATTAGCATCATGGGAGTTTGCGCTGCACACGGCGGCCATCTTGCCACATGGAGCCATTACCCCATTACCATTAAGACCTGGCGACCTACCGATCACTGTACGAATCTCCATGGTTAAACCCCATCAGGATATGAGTGAGTACCACCTCAAACAGTCATATAGTTTCAAGCTTGTTGCTCGAAGTTATATTTCATGCGAGTACTGATTGCCCAGCGTTACACGGCCTGGTGGATACCGTGTAAGACCTGTACGCAGGGCTAAATGATGGCCCTGCGTTAGCTCTGCATGGCAGGGCTGTGTGTTACCGGCGTTATATGGCCTCCCACCACGCCGTATAATGCCGGTAACATACAGCCCTACGGTGCAGAGCTAGCCCTTCGTTAGCTATGCATGGCAAGGCCGGCTGGGCTGTGTGTTACCGGCCACCGTCCCTCCACCCGCGGGGAGGTTTACCGGCGTTATACGGCTTCCCACAAACATACACTGATCGCATATGGTGCATGCAAAGCCAGCCCTGCGTACATGTTCCGTTGTTATATAAAGCAGAGGCTCATCATAAAAGTGAGAGAGCTCATATTAAGCTGCTGTACCTCTCTTTGCCAACTTAGATTAGTTTTACCTGTCCGGGTTATTTTTGGGAAAAGTGTTTTAAACACAATTTGTCAGGAATTTCCATATAGAATATACTCCAACACCAGAACCTAGCCCAATAAGCCCCAGGGCTGTATTGTGCACGCATAGGAAAGCAAATTTAGCTGCACAGAGTAGCCCACGGGCCGCAGCCGGCTTTTTTGGTCGTTTTGATTTTTAGCTACTATAGACTGTAGTCTATAGGGATGGGTATCCGTCCGTCGTCAGTCTGTATATATCTATGTGTGTCCGTTTGTGAGGCGTCCGTCCACTCAAATCATAGGGAATTCAGTCTCCGATGATGATGATCAGATGGTGACGATGATGATGATTAAACATAAAAATGGTCAAAGCACATTAGTCCTTCTCAATCATACTCAGACATTTTTACCTCTTGCCGATGAAAAGTCGACAACGCACATTTTCCTTCATTTTTAATGTTTAATCATCATCATCGTCACCATCTGATCATCATCATCGGAGACTGAATTCCCTATGCTCAAATATGTTGAGAACCGCAGTACTTTCTGATTTGATATTTATTGCGTAGATGCAACATATGATTCTGAGAAACTTTTTTTGTTAGTTTTTTGATATTGTTGAAAATATGCAAATTTGCACCAAAAAAGGTGATTTTGGTAAAATATCTTCTTCATAACCACTGGTCAGACAGCTTTGTTATTTGGTATACAGTCCCCTAGGGATAACCCAACTTAGATTTGTTCAAGTTGTGATGAAATATGAAAATCTGTATTTTTAAGGAATTTTTTTGGTCAAAACTTTATTTATCACAGTCTGCTAAAAAACTTTATTTCATCAGAACCACTCATCTGACAGCTTTGATATTTGGTATACAGGTTCCGACAGATGAACTAAATATGATATATTGAATATATGATGAAACCACAGAACAATTATATTTTCAACAATAACAATACTTTTTATACATTATATGGTTTGTGTCAATAAACCAATCAAGGGATATATCATCAGGCTTCAGGGAGTAGAACAACAGACTGACATAGCTACACTACATAAAACAAGATTTCTGAAACAATAGCCAAAGGTTTAGCTTACACATCTTTAATTACAGTATATAATGTTTTCTGATGTAACTTCAGTATTAAAGGGATATAGTCGTCAGAACTGCGCCTGTGCGAGTTTCTTGTTTACAATCAATGTACTTCATGCACGATATTAAGATGCACCTCATCATAGCTGCAACATTTAAATTATACAATGATAGATTATGACAGACATGTTTTAACTTTCATCAATCACCATTGTGTCTTGGATACATTGTTGCCATGGGTGGTATGGGTCCCATATGATCTTTGAGCGTAGTTCTGACGACTATATCCCTTGAAGTTAAATGATTATTTTAGCCAAGATAAAAATGATATGGATAGACAGGTTTAATTTACATATTTTTCGCAATTGTATTGTAACAAACACCTGAACAACAGGAAATAATGACATTTTTCATCATGTCTTTTTTATTAGATTGCACAATCGGTGGTTAACGTGGTGTCAGTTTATGAAGTAAGGTACAGTTCCAATTGATGATGGATGTCCTGAGCAACAAAGTGAAGATTAAAGAATGTAAAGGAAAATGAGGGCAACTTCATACATTAGCTCTACCAAGTTTGTTTAATATAACGATATTGTGAATAAAAGGATCATTGCAGTTATTAGTCCCCACGGACACCGTCCGGGGGACTTATAGGTTTGGTCATGTCCGTGCGTGCATGCGTGTGTGCGTCCGTACGTCCGTACGTTCACGCAGATATCTCAGACATGCCCTGGTCAATTTCTTTCAAACTTTGCACAAGGATAGTACCCTACCCCATAAATATGCATGTCGATTTTTTTCACAGTGCAATCAAATTTGGCCTTGTTAGAGGACTTTGTAGTTTACACCTCCATAGACTCCCATGTATAAGTCAGTTCTCCATAGACTCCAATGTATAAGGCCAAGAAAAATAAAAATTTAGTTTCTCATCGTATTCATATTGCAAAAAGGATGCAGTGATACAGTTTTTAGTCCCCTAGGATGAAGTCCAGGGGGCTTATAGATTGGGTCATGTCCGTCCGTTCGTCCATCCGTTCACGCAGATATTTTGACATGTCAAGTGACCTCGGTGACCTTTGACCTCAAATATACATATTTGTCCATAACTCAGTAACCACAAGTGCTACACCCTTCATATATGGTATGATGGGACACCTTATGACGCCACATACTCTACCTCATTAATTATGCACATATCTAATTTTGAGCGAGCCAATAGAGCATAGGGATAACTAAGGGATACAATTTTTTTGACAAAATGTCATGTGACCTCGATGACCTTTGACCTCAAATATACGTAATTGTCCATTACTGATTAACCACAAGAGCTATACCCTTCATATTCGGCATGATGGGACACCTAAAGATGACACATCCTGTACCTCATTAATTATGCACATATCTAATTCTGAACCAGCGAATAGAGCTAGAGGTCTGATTTTTGTTATATAGGGATAACTAAGGTTCCCAATTTTTTTTTACAAAATGTCATGTGACCTCGATGACCTTTGACCCCAAATATACATTTATGTTCACAACTCAGTATCGACAAGTGCTACACCCTTCATATTTGGTATGAAGGGACACCTTATGACGACATATCCTCTACCTCATTAATTATGTACATATCTAATTTTGGGCAAGCCAATAGAGCTAGAGGTCTGATTTTTGTTATATAGGGATAACTATGGGATTCAATTCTTTTAACAAAATGTAAAATCACCTCGATGACCTTTGACGTCGATTTCACAAATACTACCATAGCCTTCCATGTTTTTGCATATGTACTGTATTTGTCTATTGCCCCTGTGCACGAGATGTCTCGAAACCCGGTTATCGCTGCTTTGCAGCTATATTTGAGAGTAGTTATTTTACTTTATAGAGAAAAACTGTTCTTGTGCTTTATTAACTCTCCTGTTAAAATTTATGTACAGTCAAATATTTTTTTCTCGATAAATAATGCTTAATATCTATTTGTATGTGTGTATAAGATTGAGTTTATAAGTCAGAGTTACTTGTAGGATTATTCGACATTTCTACTGATTTATCAAACATTTTGTATGGTATTGAAAAATTTACGACTCCTAAATGTCCCTAAAGGTGTCCTCAGAAAATCTGCTTGCTTATTTGCTTCTTCTGCTTTGTTCAGCTTCTTTAAAGTTAAACAAAAGAATGTGATGACTTGAAAAATGTAACATGCCAGCTGTGAAGTATCAGGTATAAAGTACTATAGTACACTTCCTTGGATTTTTGTCAACTTTAAGTATTGAGTAAAGAGAAACAGTTTGAGTCCAAAAGTGTCCTTTTGACTTCAAAGTGGTCCCCATGCAATTCGAATGATTGTACACTCTGTCTGCTTTATTAAACTTCTTTTTTTGTAATTGAAGAAATGTTCTAACTTGAAAAATGCAACATGCGAACTGTGAAGTATCAGGTATTAATAGGACTATAGTTCACTTCCTTTGATTTTTGTCAACTTTAGGTATTGGGTAAAGAGAAACAGTTTGACTCCAAAAGTGTCCTGTTGACTTCAAAGTGGTCCCCATGCAATTCGAATGATTGTACACTCTGTCTGCTTTATTAAACTTCTTTTTTTGTAATTGAAGAAATGTTCTAACTTGAAAAATGTAACATGCGACCTGTGAAGTATCAGGTATTAATAGGACTATAGTTCACTTCCTTTGATTTTTGTCAACTTTAGGTATTGGGTAAAGAGAAACAGTTTGACTCCAAAAGTGTCCTTTTGACTTCAAAGTGGTCCCCGAGAAATTCGAATGATTGTACACTGTCTTTACTGAATTCAACATAGTTTATGTTATAGAAAGAATGGGTTGACTTGAAAAATGTAACATGCGACCTGTGAACTATCAGGTATTAATAGGACTATAGTACACATCCTTCGAGTTTTGTAAACTTTTAGTATTGAATAAAGAAAATCAGTTTGACTCCAAAAGTGTCCTTTTGACTTCAAAGTGGTCCCCGAAAACGGGATGATTTTACGCTCTCTCTTCCTGTATTCAACATTGTTTATGTTATTAAAAGAATGTGTTGACTTAAAAATGTAACGTGCGACCTGTGAAGTATCAGGTATTAATAGGACTATAGTACTTCAAAGTGGTCCCCGAAGACTTTGGATGATATTAATAATAATAATAATATTAGCGGCCGTATCCCACCTCGCCTTCGGCTCGGAGGGATACGGACGCTACACGGGGAATCACTCGTCCGCGACGCAGCCATGCAGGAATTTGTAGCTATTGATGCTAAAAAACAGAAAGAGAAGTAAATTAAGCTCGACGCAATGTGATAACAGATCGATCTATCGATCGATCTATCAATCGACCAATTTATCGAATCGATCGATCGATCGATTGATAGATCTTTTATTCTATCGAATTGATAAATACATCGTTCTATCGATCGATATACTCATCAATTTATCAATCGATTGATAGATAAATCAGTCAATCTATAGATCTATCTATCGATAGATATATTTATCTATCGATCGATCGATTGATCTATCGACCATCTATCAAACATCGTAAGACAGATTGAGTTAGGATCGAGCTATCTATCCATAGATCGTTCGACCTATCTCTATCTATCTAAAAATCGATCAATCGATCGCTCCCTATCACTCACTTGATCAGATACGTTATCAGTAAATTGATACTTTGTCGGTTGTTTTTATGCGGCATTGGATGAATTTTCTACGTTATCAGTTGATTTGATTGGTTATCGGTACATTGATACTTTATCGGTAAATTTATTGATACGTTATCGGTTAGGAAAAATTACTACGTTATCATTTTGAAAAAATACTACGTTGTCGGTTTGTTACTACGTCATCGCTTAATTATTACTACGTTATCCGGTTTGATACGTGATTGGTTAGTTATTACGTTATCGGTTGTAACAGACCCGTCTTCTTTGTTGGTCATTTCTTCAAAGCTTCGTATTTGTTAACACCTAATTTATTTTTGTTAGGATGGCACTACTCACTCATAGCCAAGTAGAATTCAATTTACTTGGTTTGCAAGGTTGACATGGAAGATGCAAGGCGTCACGCCAAAATATCGAGTCAACTAGGGGGTTGTTGATTATTCGTACATGACAAATTGCGGTACTCAAACTTTGAAATGCCCCAGACAATTTTCTTACCCCAAACCATAAATAATACCAGTTCGTTCATAAAGGCAAGGTAATGCCCCGGGTTGATTCTATCGTAACTTGTGCTGGTATGTTCTTTAGTATTTAGTCTAGCGAACTCCCTCCCCCGCTTAAACGTATATCTTGATGCCTCTTGTCCCGCTCGCGTTATGATCATCAAACTGCATACTGATTATTATTGATTAGCGAAAGATGTGTCGTAGAAATACGTATTAAAACTACTATTGTCACAGTATAACTGCATTCTGGAAAGGAATCATACAAATTGAAATGTTCTTAGCGAATGTCACAGAATAGCGAAAATCTTTTCAAATATGAAAGATTTGAAATTAGATATTGGATATTGTTTGCATCAATTTAAAATATTTGTAGTCAGGCTAGTGGGCTTTTTACATTTAACACTGTAATTTGCTTAATTTGCAATGCCATTGTGTTGATATATTTGCAGAGTACCTCCTTTGGAAAGTTTCATTAAAGGCCTCCTTTGGAAATTTTCATTAAAGGCCATACTTCGGTACTCCGGACACGATCCAAACATATATTAAGGTTTTACGAATTTTTCTTAAAAATTGCGGAGTTTTCCTGTATGCTAACTTTTTAATCGTGGAAACGGGGTCACGTCGACAGTCAAAATTCACGACATATAAAAATAACTATGTTGACTTTACAAGTTACTATAGGAAATCGATTGCAAAGGACTCGACATAACCTACAGGCAAATAATGGTATGACAAAAAATTTGTTTAATCTTGCTGATGTTTAGTATGACAGTTTCAGAAACGTCATAAACACGTTTCTATATGCAGATTCAGTTACGGATAAGCTTCCTGACGAGGACACAACTATATCAGAAAAAGAACAATGGAACGTCACTGACTTTCCTTGTGTGACTTATACGACTTCACCAATTAATGTCGAGAACGGTAGGAAAACCTTAGAATAATTGGCTTTCGAATAAAATGCAGATCATCAAAATGTGTTTTCTGACAAAAAGTAAATATCATGGCATTGCTTTTCTAGTGCAAATGCCGAATCCCTCCTCTATGAGTAAAATTTCGTTCATTTAATCAATTTTGCTCTTATTAGTTCATGGTGAATTTTGTGACTTCACATTCTTGGATTTGACAAAAAAGGTAATACCTTTTGATCATAAAAAATTTACTTATCTTACTAGACTGCAGCTGTACGACTTCTAGTGTATTGACAGGCCTCATCTTCTTCCTTGTAAATAATTTAATTGTTGGAATGATACTCTGTGTAAAGCGTTGGAATAATATCAAGCAGCGTCGTAATGACGGAAGGAACCAGGTAAATCTATACACAATTCTTTTGTACTTTAGTACTAGACGCTTGATGAATAATCTCATTTAAACAAAGTTACTGACCAGTGATATAATCTAATAATATTGGTCGAACACCAATGAATAATTTATAACACGTAATAGATTAGACACAAAACATTTGGTGAAACCTGTCACTGTTTCTATCAGTGCTGAGACATTCAAATTCGATGAACGCTTATTTAGTATAGTTGTATTGTTTACCATACGCATAATATGCAAAGTAAACTAGAAATCATCAACCTGACAGTCGAAGTAATAATGTTTTATGGTTTTCAGTGTTCTCGCCGGCCTAGTGACAACGGAATCCCAGAACGTCAACCTCTGGCTAATGTGAGATAGTTTATTTTATGTTTTTAAATAATCAGTCATAAGAATGTAACTTGCTTACATTTAACATTGTTTTGATCGATAAAGAAGATTTACTTTCCTGGCGCTGTGAATATTTTCGGACATTGTGCCAGATACAAAAATGAAATTTACAATCGCCTGTCCTTGTTGCATTGAATCAAATGCTCATTAAAAAGTTATTAGGTAGAGATAAAGAGTGATTCTTTACGGATTGCTTATTCAATATTGGAATGAATAGATGAAACTTTTGAGCTTCCTACAATATTATTGTGGGTCTCATCTTATACTTTCCTTTTATTTTCCAATTTAAAACCCGACATTTTAATAGTTGTCTTTACTTTGCGACTCTTCTGATATAGGGAATCGTTTCATCAACAGGTAAACCAAAGGGTTGATGAAAATGAACAAGGTATCAATACTACTGCTGTATAAATGAAGTGCCTTACAATCGCTGTATCTAATCATGGCGAAAATACATCATGAAGCACCGAACCTGTCTAAAGTACATTTCTGTAGTACATAAAGTATCACTAAATTCAAGTTTTACTATCCTACAGTATCTACTCTATTAAGATTCCAATAGTTTTTTACCGTGAAAGTTGTCGTCCGTCCCAAACTATGTACACATTTTGGCGTCACACTTCAGAACCCTATAGTCTTGAACAGCGAGTATCTTCATTTTGGCGGAAAAGATATGAAACATTATCTACGATCCATTTGTTTGACTGACAGCAAAGATGTGGACACGCTAGCGTTCAGAACTAACAGATCTTATATTTGTATTATCCCAAGAAGAATCGTTATCTCTCTATTCTGCTTGTGATAAGAAAGTGAAAGCATAAAACTTTCATTGCTATGAAATATCATACACGTGCAACTCAATAAATTACTATGAAAATGAATAGAAGGAGAGTTATTTATGTTTTCATAAACTCTCCAAACCCGCTACTGTTCTATGGAAATTAGATGAAATATATGATATCTAGTCAGCTTTTTGATCCCGAAAGATACGGAGTCTCGTGTTCTATTAAACATTTAATGAATCATCATTACTTTCATCAATAGCTGTAATTGTATTATGTGTCATCTGTCAGCCCATAGAGTGCATGATGTGTATTTTAGCGCACAGTACTGGTATTGTATGCAGCGAATGCGGTTCATCGTATACTGTATGTGAGGTATTCCTACCTGGTCACAGGCTCATGATGTCTCGGGTATAGAAAGTAACTTTGAATGTAACATTGGTTACTAATTAGTAATTCATCCTCATGATACCGGTTTTGACGAGTTCGTTTGTCTTTACTTTTGCCGAAATTTGCAATTCTAAAGGAGAAATCGGTTGACAGGTCATATTTTATGTATAAAGTATCTGCTTTTGTAGAGTACGGTAAAGATTTGAGTCAATAATTTTGAAGAAGTTGACACTGATTATATTTAGTAAAATCACCTTTGTCTTCATGATCAGGTGATTGGTTGTCAAGACGTTCAATCACTGGCAACCAGAGCTGGAGTGTTACTTTTGCGCTTGTTTATTTTGGGGGACGAGAGAAGTCAATCTGGTGTTCTCGACATTCACAAACGTAAATGTTGTCCTTTGGCCTTGCGATCATCCTTTGGCCTTGCGATCAAACAGTTTTACATATTCACTGAAAACATTAAAACTTATCAAACATTTTTTACACATTTGAATTGGCTAAAACAAGCAATCCATCTGTATGTAGTATCGTAGCGTTATGGTGAATTTTTCACTCGAGGTATCATAAACACGATTGGAACTGATTTAGGGAAAATTGGATAAGAGTAATTATTAGGGAAATGTAACGAAATCGAAATTTTACAGCTGAAATTTTACAAAATCATTGAATAGTGTAAAATTTGAAATATTGTTCTCATCGAACAAAACAACGAAAACAAAGATTATTGCATAACTCTTTCATCAGACTAATTTTCATGAAAAAAGTTCATTTTTGTGTAAATGTACTAAAGAAATGAGACAAAATGCTTAAAATTTCACTACTTGACGACTTTTGAGTCAGGGCACTTTTGAAATGCCCCTGACTTTTTCCTGAATTTAAGGCTTCATAAACATTAAATTGAGTCAGGGCACATTTTAAATGACCTCGACTGACTTAACTGTAAATCAATCGAAAAGCTTCATTTTGGTCGAGGAAAAGTGACAAACTGAGATTATTACTATTGTTTCAGTAATGAAGAAACTACAGACAAACTCTCATATTTTCATTCAAATATGAATATTGTTCATATGTTTTGAACAATTTTGCATTAGACACTATCATGCACTAATTCTTACTCATAACATTTCAACAGCATCATAAATTTGGAATAAAATCTTAAAGATGGTTAGCAAATATGGTGTAATATTAGACAATTTTCTAAAATTCTTGAGAAATGTTGCCAATCCAATTATCCCAAATTAGTTCCAATCGTGTTCATAACAAATAATAAAGTGGCTTTATCTAAGCCTATATGTAAGTTAATTACTGAATAAACGATAATGTTGATAGATGCCTTGATGTATACATTCGATTTACCGCAATTTTTGTTATTTAGGTTTCGCTGCCATCAAAGACACGGCCTAATCAGTTGCGAAAAAGTGCCACATTTCAGTGCTTTGTGGCAAAGTGTAACGGAGTTAGTGTGCTCACAGTATTAGGTAACGAGGGGATTACTGACTAGAAATTTTCAGGGCATCATTATGGCAATACGCTACATGATATCTTGACCACAGTTTCGTATTTGGTTGAGGGACTGTCATAGTGAAGAATCGATACCAGAAGGCCCTGCATTACAAGACTACATCGGCACTTGATCGTATGTACCTAGACTTGTGTATATATTATAAACGGCATATACAGTGGCACAACGTGTAAAATTGCTACTATTTTAGACTGACTGCACTAGCGATGATTTGCATCAAATAGTACTCAGGAGAGCATTTACACATCATATTTCCTTGGCCTTTTTAAATCATAGTATTCCTGCACTTATCGTGAGGGCGCACGTTTGAATTGAAAAAAAAACTAAAAGCCAGGTTTTCATCTCAGTAACGTTGACTGGCGGCAATTTCATTGAGTGTCGATCGAAGCTGTTCTGTTGTGATAGCTAAAACACTTCTCCGAGCGTTGCATCAGTAGCTCACAATACAGTACAGTAACATCCCCTGAAGATCTTACCTTCTGATATTTGGACGCTGCATAACCTGTGCTTTGAAATACTTTAATATCGGCCTGCCCTCCTAGACATAAAGATCCGTCATTCGAGGGCGTTCTCTACGCTCCCCTGTTACGGGAGTGTCTTGAGCGACGGAAGTTTCCGTCTAACACAGTCAGAGATTTTCCATTCCTGCATATTGATTTGTCTTCAACATATGGCAAACTGAGAACTGTTTTTTCACAAATTATGATGTTTTGTCATCGTTTGGCTGTTGAATATTGTGACTCAAACACTGATCATGTAAAAAATTGAATGAATATCAGTGTTCAATGTGATTTTCAAACAGTGTTACTGAGTGCAAAATAAATTGAAACACCTTTCAGGCTGCACATTTATACACATCCATTTCTCACAATCTTCGATTTCTTGCCCTCCCCTCGGGGTACTCTAACAGTTTTACTTAAAAACAAATTAAAAACACCTCTCAGATTGCATCAAACTGCACCATTGTACACATCAATATGTCCAAATATTCCATGCACGAAAAGGGACAGCCCTCTCCGACACTGTCCCTCTTCACCTCTCGCGTGTTCTCAACCTGGACTTTCAAATTCTACCCAGTCTGATACCCCTGTGAAAACTCTGTTATAATACCTATGCAAATTAAACAATATTATATGGTTAGATACGTGTTATAGCGGGAGCTTTTATATCTGTATTTTATTGTGACTTTAAAACTTCATTTTGATGGATTCACCTTTTTGAACCGTCATGAGATACATGATGATAATCTACCAGGGTACATCAGCATTTAAAAGTCGCTTTGACATTCAGAAGTGTACACTGTAAAAAAAAAAATTAAACTAATTTTGGATAATTGAATGGTGAAGTAATGTTGGTTTAATCTGCAAATGTAAGTTCATCTATTTTCATTTCTAATTTATGTACCAATTGTGTGAGTAAATTATAATATTGCGACATTTAGCTCGAGGGCACGTAAAGATTTTGAGAAATTTGAAAAATATGAAGATCCAATTATCCCAAATTAGATCCAATCGTGCTCACAGTATCTGGACCTGGAGCGTCAGAATTTACTTCGGCGTGTTGCATTTGACGTACTTTTCCAAGACAATGACAAGCTACTAACAAAATGTGACATCACAGTCCATTTGCCCGAAGCGGTAGAGTTGAACCGCTTTGTTCTTAGAGCCATTGTCACAATAAGATGCGTAAATGACTGTTTTCTTTCTGAAAGCATCCAAAAAGGTTATAAACATAAAAGTACGATACATGTGTATTTTAATGTATCCAATTCTTGCAAAGGTGTCATGGGTAAAGCAAAAAGCCAGTGGTAATGGTTATTCAATCGTTTAAAAATGTCACCCGATTGCTGCCTGACTTTGGCAAAGATACTCGTGGAATCGTCATAAAAAGCGATAACCTAATTCAAAAAATCACGATAGAAACACGGCAAACAGAAGATCTGGAGAACAGTAAGAGCGTATAAGTTAGTGCAATGCTGAGCGTATTGTTAATCTCACCAATCATTTCATAGAACAACTTTAAAAAATCATGTCACACCGACTACACAATCACAGACAAAGCAACATTCAGCCAAGATAATGTATCACAATTGAAGAGTCAAATGTCATGGCAAAGAAGATTAAAAGAATCTGGTCACGAGAAGATTAAAAGAATCTGGTCTGTGTTTGTCATGGCAATAATTCCAGAAAATTCCGAACTATTTCATTCGCAGAACAATAAACCTGCTTCAGAAAGTTCTTAGCAGACATGACATGCCAATGGGTGATGGTAGAAAGATTTATCGCATGCACACAAATAAATTGAGTTCGACACGAAAGATATGTTTGGTGAGCAGTTGATTGCATTTACAGGTAATGAGAAGATACGATGTAGGCATTAACGAATGTGAATCTTTAAATGATATTATCAGCACACCAAAGCCGGCAAAGAGAAGAGAATTTAAGAACACTTTGTGCCTCATCACTTGTTCTTCGCTCTTTACCCCTGGACATAAAAACCTCTCCTAATGCCAACATTTTTAAAAGACGCTTAAAAACTTACATCTTCCAGGTTGTTACAATAGCTTAAATCACGATATCATGAATAAGCTTATTATGAAATGTTATGAATATGTAATCTATACAAATTGTTACATCAATTGTTTTCATAAATTGTTTTTAGCAAAAGCTAGGGAGGAATATATATTAACAAACTGAAAGTTGCAAACTGCTCTATCTGCAATTAGTTCTAAATTGATTTTTATTATTTTTTGTTGTCTTTTGCCATGTTTTTCTTGGGTGTAAATGTTTAGTACGCTAATCGATACCACTAACATGACAGGTAATTACAGATGATACAAGGTTATATAATGTTTAAGATATATAACTAGAAAAAATTTTATTTCATGCAAGGCCCTAATGACGATGCTCCCATAAAAAATATATGTCGTACAGACTTATAACGTAAAAAATGCATCACGTTCAAAGTTTGACGAACTCAAAACGATGTGTCATCGTTCCGGCCGACAAAGTCCCGAGCTTACAGTATATTGGTGCAGTAGGTGGTAAAACGTTTTAAAAATGCAACAAAAATGTGCATTTTTTAAAGCCCTCACGACGATGTTTTCATACAATAAAATGTTGTGCAGACCTTACATGTAAAAATATTTGTTCAAATCTAAGAAAAGCCAAACATTGTCCCATCGGTCCTGGGGAAAAGTCTGGAACGTAAAATATATTTTGTGTCGTGGCAAAGTGTAGGTATTTCGTGCAGATTTCTTGACTTATTACCATCGATGTGAAAGTCTAGTACAAAATCCAGATACATAATTCTAAACGATTCTTACATTAACAATGACCTGGCAAAATTTTGTTTAAAGAGCTTGAGCTGAAAAAGATCGTGTGTTTAAAGATAAGCTCGAATCTACTAAAGCCCAGGACTCATAGATTGATTCTCTAACTATCACAGCAAAGAAATACAAATCGATTCCTTTAGCCAAGTGCTTTTTATTTCATGCCTCCATATGATTCAATGGTAACCTCTTGGACGTTTTCGCGGGGCGCATGGTCATCGTTAGGCTGAAAATAAACCTTAACATTTTTCAACTTGATAAATTAGGGATTGAAAAATGAGAGCAATACATGTTTAACACAGGAACTATTGTTGGTAACAAAATTATCCATACAAAAATTCTATTAACCCCGTAACAGTGATTTAGATTTATCAATGTGCCGCTTGATGGTGATAATCGTTCCATTTTTCAACAAATTTCCATGTAACATGGAAAAAAAGCTCATGATTATCATTTTGGTTTATATTTACTTCCATTAATTTCACTTAAATTTAAACTAAATATGTCCATAGCATTGCCCGTACAATAATAAAATTATGGTTTGTGTGTAAAACCAAAAATGTTGACTAAAAAGTATGCTAGAGAAATTAACACTGAAATCATTTTTAACCACTGGCGCGACTCAAAAAGATGAGCTCTTTATGATTGTAACTAAGTTTAGGGGAAATTACCAACAATGTTACAAAAACAATGCAATGGTCCTTGTACTTAACCTACCTTGGACGGCATAAAAACTCCCCCTTAAATTATTTCAAGTGAATTGAGTTCATATCGACACAGTTGTCAAAGAACATAAATCCGTTTCTAGCTAATAGCTTGATTGAAACTCACTTGAACATAATATGAAGTTAATAAAATACAAATCAAGTAGGGTGTACAAAACGAAATCTCAAAAGTCTTCCAAGTGAAAGTCTTTAAGTTGACATAAGATAAAAACCCAAAAAATCTGACGAATGAACTTCTGGTTGTAAAATGTGTACTTAACGACGAGATGGTGACATAAAAACGCACCTAACAAGAACATAATACTGTTTCTGTTGTTTATTAACGAACCGACACAAACACAACCTATATATAGCATCTGATGTTTGATACCTAACTAATAGAGACCATACCCAACGTAACCATGTATTGTAGGCAGCCGCTGACATGACGTTAGGGCCAGTATGTACAGAAGCCAGTCTTTCATTACAAAAATAGGATTGCAAATTCATGATTAAGCGGTCTTACTTTACGTTTTTATGTGGTGCTACAAAACAGTCAAGGTAAACAGTAGTTTTGTGTGTTTGGGGTAACTTATGTCGAGCGTCACATGAATTCACGCAATAACAAGGTTTCGATTGAGGCTGCTACAGTTGTATACTTTGACCTCATGTGACCCATTCAATTTCAGGAATCAACAAAAATAGTGACTAGACGTCAGCGCTCTGACTTTTTATGGTCACGAAGAGGGCAAAGTAGCACATTTACTCAAAATACCCGATATTCCCCCTTGCTCACCGTAGGAATCGATTAATAGGGAATAACCTCCAAGACTGTCCATTACCAAATAAGCCTTGCAATAATGTCCATGTTTACGGTTTGCTTCATCTCTCTAGGAATATTTGGTGAGTACAATGAACAGAATGTCAATTATTCAATTTCAGGCCATCCCTGAAGG
This sequence comes from Ptychodera flava, assembly GCF_041260155.1. Classification (NCBI taxonomy): domain Eukaryota; kingdom Metazoa; phylum Hemichordata; class Enteropneusta; family Ptychoderidae; genus Ptychodera; species Ptychodera flava. The sequence continues at coordinate 12,528,722 of NW_027248281.1, read as the reverse complement.
AACGCGAGATATTACTTACGTATTTCGACTTACTTTGTTCAACTTTATGTTACTTACATAATTGAGTTTTCCTCAATGCTGTAGTTATCCGACTTTGGGAGGTTGACTGTGGGCTTTTGAACGTGCATGCAATGAAATTACCGTAGCAAAGGCGGCCATTTTTTCTGTCCCTCGCATTATCTACATGGACTATGAGAAGTGGTTAACAACACCTGTGTCATAAAGTTCGGATGGACATATTTCACCCCAATAATCATGTTTCACAGCAGCTCAGTATTCTATTAGTGGTCACGTAAACACAGAGAGGGTGACATTGCCTTAAAAGTTGAATTGAAGTTCAACCTTGTCACAACTAAGCTCAATTTATTACTAATCCTGCAAATATAGTAAAGATTACTGAAACGTCTAGACCCAGTCATCCCTACAATATGACGTCACACTTTCAAACGTAAGCAAAAAATCAGCTGTTTAGAATTTACTTTCAAATTCCTGAAACGCAACATACGAAAATCTTATTAAAATATATGTGTAAAATACAAAATACCGTTGATACTAGAACTGTTATGAACTTGCTTTTGTCATTGATTTACGATTAATTTTTTGACTTCTTCACCACTGCTGTTTTAATGCGCTATGTTACCCATATTTTGTGTTGGGGGGTTCTGAGCTTATTAATCACCAAACAATTGTTAGATTAAAAAGGTCAATTTCTTGTCTTGGAACCTTAAGTCATATGACCTATCCATGAATGGATGATACAATTTCATGAGTTTTTTTTTTTCAAATAGTCCCAATCATTCGTTCCCAGCATTAACATGAAATATCATGCCCGAATGTTTTATGGAAGGAAAACTTGGTCTATGCATGTGATTTATAATTCCTGTATTCCGAATGAGTGTGGCTGCGTCGCGGACTCATGATACCTCATGCAGCGGCCGTATTCCCCTCGCCTGCGGTTCGGAGGGATATGGCCGCTACATGGGGAATCACTCGTCCGCGACGAAGCCACGCTCTTTCGGATTACCGGGCTTATACAAGTGTTTGGTAAGGGTGTGTATATATGCACGTTACTACATATATCTGTGCATAGATGTGTATGGATAGACAATATTCTTGCATCATAAATATGGACGGATACTATCGACTGATATTTTTGTAAAACTTATATAACATACTTTAAGTGATCTAATTAGAATTATAACTTTATTCGATGATTCAGTTTCGAATTTTATGTCTTGTTTCTTTCTCTAAATTTACGGAAAACTCACGTGAAATGTACCATATCTTTACCAAGGAGGTATCACGGAATGTCTTTGTGAAAGCATCCTTGTCAACGAAGGCAGCTCAGCATTGCTCTCCTGTATCAATAAGCCGATCAATGGTAAATTAGTGACAGTGAGGTGGGGAAAGGATGATCGTATCTTTATCGCTCAAAAAAATGTATCAAGGGTGGAACATTACGTCATGGAAGGCAAATACTCCATCGATGATGAGATGAAGTACCTGAAGATTGATAATATTGAACCATCGGACCAGGGAGAGTATACTTGTACGGCTGAAATCGATGGAGAGGAGCTTGATAAAAGCAACATTTTGCAACATACAATTACATTACAGGTGAACACAAGTAAGTACTGTTCGATATGAGTCATTTGAAATTAATATTAAACATTGTATTGACTGCCGCAGAACTTGTTTTTTAATTATTAGCCATGGGATCAAAAAGGCCCCTGACCCTTGCCAGTGCGGAACAAGCAACAACAGCATTTTTACGAGAAATGACTCATTGCGCAAATAAGTACGGATTAATAACACATCCTATAGAAACCACCCTACTTGACATCAGCAGCAACGCAGAATAAAATGCCTCGTAATATGTAAAAATATACCTCGTCTTATTTTTGGTCCTCTTGGAATTATATATGTATTATGAAAATGAACAAAATGAGTGCGCTTACCGAAAAAGATATTGAAAAAGATTCCACACTGGGAATCTTGCGAGATAAAACAACGTCTTCTATTACGCATTCGCATTATTAACATGGATACGTACATATTGTAAAGGTTGTAGCTTCTTTGTTTTGTCCCAGTTTTGTTTTCATAATTATTATGTGAGGCAGATTTCAGGGAGTAATATCAACATTGTAAAGATATTGCAACAAAAGTATTGGTAGTGTTGAAATAAACCAGATTTTATTCAACTTTTCAAAGATTACGATTTGTGGCGCCAGTTCAAAACTTGGCTTATTGTTACACCCGTGGCCACTTTAGTGTTGATTAAGCCTGTCTGCAGCAAGCAGAAGTTCTGTTTGTATAAACAAAACAAAGTGGTGATCGGTGTAATAAATGTAAGGCTCACTATCGGCACCCCACTGTTAGGATTGAGATAACGTTCTACTAAAATATCTCGCCTGCCCAATTCAAATCGATCAAATCCGACAATGAACATCAATAACAACGGTCGCTAATATCATAGGGGCAAATACTTCAGTGAGGACGTAGCAAGCTTGATTGTTCAAAATATAAGAGATTGTGGTGGCAATTCGGCACCTAGCGAGGTATCACGAGGAGCTTACAAAGAAACAAGCAAGCGTTTTAATATAAGCGTGGAGGGAGCCAGAAAAGTTTGGAAGAGATGAACATGTATCAGGACAAGTTCCCTTCAACCGGGATGAGAAAAGTGTCGTTCATATGGTTACACACATGTGAATACATGTAAAATGCTACCTTGACTGTACTTTACTCTTACCTTTCCGTACCAAGTGAAATTGGAGTAAGTTTACGGTTTGTAGGAAAGAAACATGGCTTAGTGCAAGTGAATGTTTATTTCGAAAGTTTTGCAGTCAAGACGGGCAATGTTTGTAATTTAATCGCTAACATTTTCAAAGTGGCATTTCCTCAATTCCCGCGTCTGAACAAAGTCTGAACGCGACACTTGCGATACACACTATAGTATCGTTGGTATTCATTCACTGCAATATTGAAATCGGCACAAAATGTGTGATGTTCTCTAACACTGACTACATTTGAAACACATGAATTTTAGCAGATACTGAGTACTGATTCGGCAAATGCTGTGGTCAACATTATTTGTATACAGTGTATTTTATAATCACTCCCTAATTTCAGGCTAATCGGCGTGTCCACGGGGTACCGATAGTAGGATCATTATCACCACTGATACAGGGTAAAGTAACGTTTTATCACCCTTCTGCAGACAGAAATTCTGCTTGTACCAGACAGGCTCAATCAACACTAAAGTGGCCACGGGTGTAACTTCATCCTCGTGACGGGTAAGGTACTGTGATTGGTATAACAACCCAATTCATAAAACGATGAGTGATTTAAAAGTAAAATGACAACTTTGTGCGTCGAAACTAGTCCAATATTGTTTTAAGATAGTTAGGGGCCGAGCGCCCTCATGGGCGAGGCCCCTATTGGTATTGCTCAAATTCTACTTTCTTCTTCTTCTTCTGCCGTTTTTTTGTCAGTCCTAATCTCTGAAACTGCTCAATGAAATTTTTTGAAACTTGGTACAATGTTTAAGGTCAATGAGAGGTAGTGCATGTTAGTCTTGAATTTTTAATTAGTCATGTGACCTGGCTACAATTTTGAAATGAAAATGTTTTTTACTGTCCCATTTCCATAAAATTTGACCGATCCAAAATCTTTTCGCAAACTTTATAGGCAATAATACCTAGTTGCTATATAATAAATTTCAAGGAAATTGACCTGGTAGTTTTTGAGAAGAAGATTTTTAAAGTATTATTTTTCTGATTTTTCAATGACCTTTGACCTCCCTATACCTCTGCAGCTAAGCTATACCAATGGCTTATTCTGGCCTATGTAAGAGTCCTGGGGGCCGGGGCTAGTGACTACTGAACAATGACCAACAGGGATCAAACTGCAAATCATATTTGAGGATGAACTTGACCTATGACCCTAGCATGTTTCTATACCTCATTGATGATGCACATATCTAATTCCAGCCTTCAAACTAGAGCTAGAGTTCTGATTTTTGGTACACAAGGACATGTATCAGTGTTAAGATTTTTTAACAAAATGTCACATGACCAGCACATCCCATACCTCATTGATTATGCGCATATCTAATTCTGGGCAAGCCAATAGAACTGGAGGTCTGATATTTGGTATATAGGGATAACTATTGAAAACAATTTTTTTCACAAAATGTCACATGACCTTGATGACCCTTGACCCCAAATATACATATCTCTCCATAACTCAGTAACCACAAGGGCTACACCCTTCATATTTGGTATGATGGGATACCGTATGGTACCATATGTCATGCCTCATTAAATATGCACATATCTAATTTTGGGCAAGCCAACAGAGCTAGAGGTCTGATTTTTGGTATATAGGGATAACTATGGGATACAATTTTTTTGACAAAATGTCACGTGACCTTGATGACCTTTGACCTCATATATACATATATGTCCATAACTCAGTAACCACAAGGGCTACACCCTTCATACTTGGTATGATGGGAGACCTTATGCTACTATAGGTCATGCCTCATTTAATATGCACATATCTAATTCTGGGCAAGCCAATAGAGTTAGAGGTCTGGTTTTTGGTATATAGGGATAACTATGGGATACAATTTTTTGACAAAATGTCACGTGGCCTTGATGACCTTTGACCTCAAATATACATATCTGTCCATAACTTAGTAACCACAAGGGCTACACCCTTCATATTTGGTATGATGGGAGACCTTATGGTACCATAGGTCATGCCTCATTAAATATGCACATATCTAATTTTGGGCAAGCCAACAGAGCTAGAGGTCTGATTTTTGGTATATAGGGATAACTATGGGATACAATTTTTTTGACAAAATGTCACGTGACCTTGATGACCTTTGACCTCAAATATACATATCTGTCCATAACTCAGTAACCAACAGTGCTACACCCTTATACTTCAAATATACGTATGTACCTAAACGTGAACAACAATTAGTACAAAAACCTTCATGTTTGGTATGATTGCAGATCCCAAGGTGATGTCTTATGTTTCTCATCAACTATGCGAGCTGCTCGGCCCCTACAACGCTGCTTGCAGCTTTAATTTACCCTTTTTGTTTAAATAGGTCATCAAGTTGAAAGGGGAAACGCGACAAATGGTATGTAGACATTCTTATTATAACCCTTGTAGATTGAATCATTCTTAGCAAACACACCATAAAATGCCACAATATATGTATGTTACAATAATTTTTTTTGTAATATTATGAAACAGCTATTGCTGGAACAACACGAATATAGATTCATCTATCGCGCTCTATATTTTAAGGTAATAGCTACATAATATCAACATTTATATTCAACAAGAGAACGACTACAACTTTGTCTTGAACTGTCCATCTTATAGTTCTTTTACCGGCTCCATGGTCCAGTGCGCGAATATGTACATTTGTAATATAACTTTTCAGCCGTAGGTTGTACGCAGGGTATGGTACCCACAGAACACTATGGTAGGGTACGCACTTACCTATATTTTCGTCGCCGGTGAATATAAAATACGCGAGGTTTTTTTTGATAGTGCATATGTGTGTCATTTTGTAGAACAATCCATCATACAACACAAATCAGTATGTTTTTGTTATTTTCAGTGTGTTATTTGACACTGAAATAGCAATGCATTGTGGGTTACCGGAAAAGGTATATTGTATCCATTCGCCCCTAAGCTGAATGATCCACAAATTATCTGCAAGTGTTAATGCATTCAACCTTTTGCCGCTTCGTTTGGTCCCATTACTTGCGAAAATCTTATATTAATGAAATTGTATTAGTTCAATTAACGTATCATTAACAATTCTTCTTATTCGAAATACTTGTTTATTGTAGGCGGGGAGAAGGAAACTCGAGGTTCATTCGAATGGTATATAATTATCGTTGTGATTATCATTGTAGCGCTTATTATCATATTCATCGTTCTGACAGTGGTTCTAATTCGTAGACGAAAGGTAAGTATGTAGACATGACGTCCGCAAAACACTGCCCTAATTTAGTGAGAACTTCCATTGTACGCCGATAGAAATAATCTTGCCGAAGCATTATTACGAAGTCCCTAGTTTTGTCTTAATTATCCAAAGTGTCTTATTTATCCGCTATTCATCATCCTATGCAGCGATTACATTATATTGATACATTGATATTGTGAAAACGCCGATCTGATTGGTACCAGATGAGCAATAACAGTGTCATATTGGTCAAACCACAGTCGAAGTCTTGAGTTGGAATTACTTTTATTACAGATAAATACAGAGTCATTAAAGTTTGACAAGATATTATCAGGAATTTTGAATTATCCACTGAATAATTTATTTTAAAACAAGCTACAACAATTACAGTAATGCGCTTTTTCGGCAATAGCTGCGACAATAAAACTCATTGCGTTTGATCACAAACTCCCTCCTCTGAAAGCCGACGACACAATTAATATTTGGACATCCACTGAACACGACAAATTGCTGACAGAGGTTGCTTGATTGACGTTTTCTCTCCCGGCATGTCTTTAACATTTCAAAATAGAATTTTTAAGGTGATTAAGTATTTTACAATAACCTGTTACCAAGGTGTTCCCGTTACAACTTAGTTTGTGCGAATTTGCTCAAACAGAGCAAAACCGATTCTCCCTAGAACACAATTAGTTTTGTTTGAATTGCGCGTGTATTATACAAAGCCCGTTTCCGTGGATGACTGACGGTCTGTCTGTTTTTCCCCTTGTCTGTATGTCATAAAACTTTTATTGATCTCTACTTCTAATTTTAATCCCAGGCTACACAGAGAGTAAGAAGACGAAGTTCACGTAAAACTGATCAGATATACAAGCCCGTCACGTCGAATCAACCCCCATCGAAACGTGGACGGAAAGCCAGAAATAAAGATGCTCGGGAAGGCTACGCAGTTTAATTCCGAAAAGGGTGCTTTTAGGACTTCAATTAAGCCATATGACGTGTATGTATGTCTAAAGAGGTTGATTCAGTTACAGCAACATTTCACTATGTGTCTTCAGTCTCTTCCTAATATTCCGTCGGAGAATGGAACTTCCCTAGTTACCAGTTAATTTTTGAGAAAACAACAAACAAAGAAAATTCAACTAATATCAGAACATCGACAATCAAGTTAATTAAATACATCGATGAATATTGGATGGAACATGGCTCAATCGTGATTGACGAGAGCGGAGCAGTATACACATATTAGCTGCTCATGAGGGTAATGGCATAGGTTTGTAGTCCGAGCACCTGAGAGTCGCCCCTAAACAGTCTGTTCCACTAGGCGGTAGGCCGAGGGAAACAAACCGCATTTGGCAATTCTCAGACCCGAGGGAACACAAACATATGCTATTGACCGAATATTATCAGACATTATGTGTTTTGTAACACACCTCATCCAATTGTCTCGCCGAAAATTCAAGAAGTTACTCAGCTATCATCGCTCGTCTCGGTAGCATTCATTGTTTCTACTCGTTCAAGAATTTGCGCATGCGTTGACGTTAGTTTTTAATTTCCCCAGTCAACTAGTAACTTGCTCTTTGCATGCATGTATAATCGTCAAAATGACGCTTACCACGTGATCGCAAATTAACGAATCGTAACAAACAGTTTGAACGAGGTGTGTTACAATCTACTCTATCTCTCTTTGTTTTGGAAATTCATATAATTTAACAAGCATATTTTACTCTGTTTCAGTTTATACCATATGATCAGAGCATGATCATTTTGCTGTGAGACTCAAGTAATCTTTGTAACACACCTCTCCAAATTCTCTGTTGTGATTCGTTCATTTACCGTTAAGTAGACAATGTTAACATTCTGGAAAAACTTGTGACAGTCACTGGAGAAGTTTGAAAGTGCCGTCTACGCATGCACCCAATGAGAAGGCAAAGAGAAAATGGCCATGTCGTATGCGAATATCACGAGTGATGATAGCTTAGGAATTTCTCGACTTTTGTCAGAAAATGAGATAAGGTGTCGTTACAAAACACATAATGACTGGCCGTTTTCGGATAACAGCATACGTTTCTTTTCCTTCGGGCCCGAGAGTCACCCAAAACGAGTCTGTTTTCCTCGGACTATGACCTCTTTAAACAGACAGTGTTTAGGCATCTCTCGGGACCTCAGGCAAAAAACGTTTCCTGCTACTCTCATGTCCAGTCAATATGTGTATACTGTATGTGTAAGACCTAGAAAAGTCTTCGTTTTATGATTATGATTTGATAAATCTTTCATCTGTAAAGCATGACTATTGTAAGATTTAAGCCATGCCTACAAAATGTTGTTTTAAAATAATCATGCATCGGCAATATTTATCTCTCGCGCTCTCCTATCTGGATATACATCATCGGAGCACAGAAGCATCGGCGCATAGGAGTGTAGTCTTAGGCACGGAGTGTGTAGGTGGCCTGTGATAAATAAAATCTAGCAAGTTACATGATTTTATTATATTCTTACAACCACGAAATCGTCCGTTAAACTTTGTACCTTTCTTATGTATGGCATTCATTCAAGATGGGTCAGGGGGTCGACACCGGCAGACGCTGTTACCGTGTACCTCAATGATACTACGAGTGTTCTACTGATGGACATGTCTCAAATTAGGGTCATTAGTGTAGACAATAGCACAAGGAAAAGCATGAAATTCAAATATAGAATTGATGAGATATGTGATTATTTTCAATAAAGAGCTGTATTTTCTAAACACTGTCTCCCTTGACTTCACACCATAATTTCGACCTCTGATCACTTGACCCCACACTGCTTTCAGGTAATAAATCGTGGGTAGTGAGCTAACCTGTTAACCCTGTCAGCGGATCGAATCCGTCAGTCAACATTTCGCGATACAGTACTGCCGGCTCTCTTTCACATGTTTAAGTTTTAAGTACAGAGAGGTGAGACTGTTGATAGAAAATACAATTATATATGGGAAACATCACATTTCATCAAAGGATATGTGGATTTCTTGTTTGTCGCTGTGATAATACCACGCTTTGATTTTGTGATCGCTTCCAAATAGTTGTGGTGCTCACGCTCGACCGCCTGTTGGAAACCACAGGCAGGAGCCAGGGCCAGGCTACTGTAGATTGGAAACATGTGGTTACACGCCTGTATGTATATTTTTAGCCAGAATTATTGTCACTAAAGACTTTCTGCTGCGGCATTTCTTTTGCCTGATTTAATAATGGTCATTTTACTTCCTCGTTGGCAGCCTAATTTCATTGCCGACTAATTAACAGTTAATGAGCTTATTTGAAATAAGAGGTTGTATTGGTAGGAATTTTTATGCAATTACTTTATTGCTTATATGAGCCTCACAGAGCTTATGCATATACATACACATACTATTGGTAGATACAAGTTGATTATTTTATAACATATTACATATCTTACAAACTGCATTATTTAAATGTTGACAATTGTCCTGGTACAAACTCCATGATAAAATGAAATACATAACACCTCCAGGGTAAACAAACATGCCACGTTTTGACATGTACACTACAATTACATCAAAGCATGTCATAATTGATTTAGTATCGCCTATACTAAAATATGAAAAACAATTTCGAAGATTTTTATAAAAACAACACAATTCAAAATGACACATTTCAGACAGCAATTTACAGATTACCATTTACCAAATTAAAATTAAATAAGTTATACTGTGATATGAAATGTGACGAGCTGAGTTTAGTATTTACTAAATATAAAAGCTCATAGTTCTGCTCACATATTCTTTGGAAACTAAAAAATTAAAAGATGTTGTTAATATTTCCATTATAATAAAATGAACTGAAGGAGCCATCAACACTTAGGAGTCAAATATTTTTATACGAAGTTGTACGTTGGTAGATTACAAGGGGAAATTCGGGATATTGTTGATAGTGAAGGCAACCATATGGGCTATAATAACATGACCAAATGTTAATATAAGTCTTTCATAAACTCAATAGCCATTCTTATAAGTTTTATTAAATGTGATATATCATCTATTCAATTAAAATTAGTATTCTAAACATGATAATACTGTAACATGACATTTTATCGCTGGTTCTGTATTCATTGCATGTTTTTGGTGCCTTGTGCAGAATCTGTTTTTCAAAAGATTCTAGCGAATTTCAAATCAAAACACTAAATTTAAGGATGTACGATCGGAAAAAGTAAAAGTAATGTCAATTTTTTCAAAAGGGGATTTTTGAATACCTACATATGTGAATAGTCTAAAACTGGGAAAAAATATGGGGTCACCGCGCTTATTTGTTTACAAAATGACATTAAAAATTCACGGTTTTTCACAAAATCACTAAAAATCGATAAAACAGGTCATCATTTTCATATTTGTATCATGATCGCATTTTTCACGTTAACACTGTAAAAGAATAAAGAAATTATAAACCTAAGCTACTTTGAAGATTTTACTTACATTAAAATTGAGTTAAAAAGTCATCATATTTATTTTTTAACCAAAATTGCAACAAATGTGCCCCAATTTTTAGGAATGGGAGAGGGTAATTTATTAATTATTGATAGTTTCTACGAATGTCAATTTTTTCAAACTTTGCCAAATAATAGCTCTTTTTGTTAATTTTTCAAAACCTCATTTTGTTTAGTAGGTCACCGAGCTCGATTTTTCACAATTTTGCAAAATCTAACTAGGATTTACAGGTTCTGGCGATAAACCATGCTCTCCCGGGTTCGTCGCGTGAGGGCGCTCTTCAAATGCTGCTGACCTGCAGTGGCTACCCAGTACCTGCAGTGGCCTTGTCCAGGCATGGCCATGATTCAAGCCTACCTGTAAATTTTAACGAGAGGGAAATGTCAGAACAAGCAAAGACTTTTAGGTTCTTCCACTTTTTAGAGTCTATGTATAAATACAGCATACAAAAACCCACGTAATTTACTACCGTGACGCTTATCGGTGGGGATTAGGTTGACTTCGCTGCAGGCTAAGTTAGTTGTCACACACTACGTGGAGTCAGGAGCCGAGGCCGTGAACTTTGCGTTTCTCCAATACATGATGACAATCGTAAAGGCAAGCCCGCAACTGACACAAGTGTCAAGATTTTCGGCTAGTTCACTCAAATCGACAATGCGACGGGCCATTCTTCCATTCTCCGGTAGGTCTACTAGCGGACACTATCATTGAAATTATAACCATGACCTGTATACCTCCTCTTGTATAGCGAATCAGACGTCACACTTCTGACTTACGCTGTACAGGCTACGGTCATGTTGCATTTTTTATCTCTTTGCTGAATTCTCGTACTTTCCAGCGTGTTTTGAGGGCACGCTGAACATTTTCTCGGCGCGATTTTCCTTTACCTGCAGACGACATTTTGTACGACGCAAAAACGTTCGGAACGTCACTATGCGCGCGTGGTTACTATGGATACATTTCTGCGCGGAAATCGGCGCTACCGATCGTACATCCTTAACTGTGTACTAAGGACACCTTCAATTTCATACAAAAATGTCATATTGAAAAATATTAAAACAGTAACGTGAAAACATTTACACAGAGCTGAAACATAATACAATTGGACATAAAGACCGTCACTAGACGTGTTCTTGACGTTTTAGCCGTGTTGCTCTCCAATACAGTATAATCTAGGGCTTAATAGTACGCTATGATCAACTAGAGTTACTAGAACATAAGCTTTCAAAGACGTGTAGTCTCCTTCTAATTACACAGTCTAGAGCTCAAAAAACAAATGCCCGGGAGGTGTCTTATCCTTTAGAATATGCTGACCCAGAAGAGGAATGCTTGTGCGTTTGAATACTCTCAAAGGCAAGATCCTGACTAAATTACTGCCAAATATAATATTTGCTCTCAATGAAGTATTTTCCAAAGTTTTACAACTTAAATTTCAAAATATTCTAATGCCTGAAGTCTGTTTTTTTTTAAAAAAAAATTCCATTTGTAATATTTTAGCTATACTGTTAAAGGGTTGATGTTGTCATTCACGTCTGTTAATATGATATTGCTATTCAAGATTCAATAAAAAAATTATTATAAAAAGAAAAAATTGAATGCCCTCGTCCAAAGAAAACAAAATAATGTTCATTGCGGTAGACACTCCAAATAAACATTGAAAGTCAAAATATATTACTAGAGATCTTATGCATATTTTCGGAGCTCTTACAAAAGTTCCTAATTTTACAGATAAAAAGAGGGGATTTCAATGTCCGGCTTGCCGACCAAGCAATTACGTTCAGTGTCAAATGTTATTGTTTTTAATTAATTCAGTTTTAGTTAGACTGAGATCGATCTATGAACATTGATATCGCTTGTCAGTATGATCTTGGCTTTCACTACATGATGCACATTTAACTAAAATCCCGTTTATTCCTTTCTGCAAGTAAGTTTGAGGTTGTTGTTTAAATCCAATTCGAGATGAAGTAGACAGTTACAAGATTTTTCGATATCTTCTTCTTTAAATGTTTACTTCTTTGCCTTTTCGTATCTCCTCCGTGTCTTTGGCGAGACTTTCTAGTACCATCATAGACCTAGTAGAATTTCGGGATTTCTGTCTGCTCCGGTTTTTCTATTCGACTCACAACAGGCAACTTGGAATCTACTTATTTTCACTGATCTTTGACTATCGGCTACTTATCTATTGATGATCTAATTTTTGTACCCTTCCTGGTAGTTCATTTGACTATAATATTTGCAAACTGTTAGAGAATGTATGGGTTCTGATATTATGTTCTTCTTAGTCGGGTTTCGTCACGATGATGACAACAAATCAATGTCTTTCAGGCCTATGTTTTCAATCGAGTTTGAACTCACAAAATACGGTATCCAGTCACCCAGCAGACAACTAACATACAGAACCACTCGGCCAAATCTTAAGTAAGGAATATTTAGTAGTCACTAATGATTCTAGAGCTATGGAGTTTTGTGAAATGAACTTAGTTTCCGTTGCACGTCGGCTCTGCCTCATTTGAACATCACACTTTCCAAAATATCCGTGTCGTTGACTGTATTAATACACCGTTTTCCATTTTCTCAAAGAGTTTAGAGAGTTCCTTGGGTTTCCCTAGATCTGCCTTAGGTATGCTACTGCGAAGTAAGTTGTTGATATCATTTAATTCACCTGTACCACAGCCAGTGAGCGACACCACCACCTGGCTGGCTCAATGGATCTCGACTCATGTAATTGAACCCCCTTGCGCGGCACCTGTTTTCACTACCATCTCTTACTTCATAAATGTGTTGCCCCGTATAGGTTACAGGTGAGTACATTTGTTGTCGGTCACCGACAACATACGAAAGGTGGCTGCTCTTTTGGTGGTTTAAAATGTTTAATATGTGTAAAATCTTTTGGAACTGCCTGAAAGTGACCACGACAGTGTCACATAAAATGAAACATTTAAGTAAGTCAGAGGTTTTGTGCAAACATAATAAATTTACTAACCGACTCTTTATCTGCTTCATTCAAAGTTAAAAAGAGCACAAGCCACCTTCTCTACAATTGGTAATCGATACAGTTGCTATAAGCTTATTTGGCATGACTAGATTTATATAATTTCCATCCGCGTGTAATGCATGCGAAATGAATCTTGTACAGTACCTAATCAGAAACATTCGTTGTAATCACAGATCTTGGTCTTCTTTTTGAAAGTATATGTTTTCTGTCCTTGTTTTTCAGTTGTGACGAAAGTTTACATGTGTTACATTTCATGAAGCCGAACTTCAACACAATAAAATAATCATTCCTTTACATTGGTGAATATGAATTATGTTAGAAGTTCTTTATGATACGTATCAGTAGTGTGGTTCCCTCGTCAAGACAACAAGAAATATCTCTACAATATAGAGTACGTTCAAGTACAATTTGTAAAGTGTATTTAGTTCGTCCTTTCGACCGAGATATGAGGCGTGCTGCTAGGATTAATCTGCCGCCTCCTGCATTAAAGACGACGTTTTATACATGTAAAATTATACGCAGATCAATTAACAAAACATTACTTTTGCAAAAATGGTTTCTCTGGTGATTTAAATGTTGCACAGAGAACTACGAGTGTTTGTTTTGCTTTTAGACTTTACATCAACAAATTTCACATTTTAAAACATTCTACAATACAGAGATGTACGGTCACGTTGAATGACTTGTGTGCTTTTTCTGATATCTCAATCAATATCAAGAATCCTTACGAACCTTCCAGGTGCCTTATTAGACGAACTTGTCGAAAATCTTAATGTACACGATCTAGTCTTCTTCCAACTTATGGACGTTTATATTACAAGGGGGTGATATTACATGATTGACACGCCGTTCTTCTTTCGTTACGTTCTAGCTTAAAAGGTGGGAGAAATTCTCGAATTTTTCAGATTTAATTTGATAAAACTGTATATCGAACATATGCCACCATCTTTCCCTTCTGAGAGTCTAATATTTGAACACTGTTTTTTTTGACATACCTGACGTGGCAACTTTTATTTGAAGTACTGTTGCATTCTACTAAAATTATCATGGAATGATAGATAATCAATTTAAAATTGTCTTTAAAAGCGGGCAGTTGTAGTCAATAACGAGAGTAACTTCTTTGTTATTTTTTTCTAAAGTATTAACTACAATTTCTTGCACTCTCTAAGCTTTTTCACTTCAATTTTTCACCGTGATGGTGAAAGGGTGTAAGGCATGTTGCAATGCCAAGTTTTAAGCACAGGTATGAGCAGCTTGTTCTATTTTAGTCCTGACTATAATTCGTCTGTTGGAAATATCTAAACACTTTGTACATGTGAACGCCATGTATCAGGACATGTCTACGATTCAATACAGAGTAAAAATCATGAAAAAAATTGTCAAAAGATGCAGCTACTGACTAACCCATTAATATTAAGCTTCACTGACAAATGGAAAACAGACCAGCAAAGCGTGGGGTCATTGACACTCAACTAGACTGCTGCTTACAGTCTAGTTAACCACATCACTTTTTGATTTACTGCTGTTCTCTCCGCATAGTGATATACAACAATTCATGTACAGCAGTTCTTCTCATCTGGCAATGCACAAAGCATTATGTACATTCCTGACTCATTCAAAATAGTCCATTCACACTTTTTACCATATTTAAATTCATGTGCTTTCAACTGATGCGACAAAAACAGGAAAACAGAATGTTTAGTACATTATTATTCAAAAGTATATCATTAAACATTCATCGCTTTGTATCCTCTTTGCCAGTAGTATCAGCTGTAGCGTCACATATGTTAAAAGTACCTACACTTAAAGTACTAAATACTGTCACCTCTGCTAGGGGTCTCCTTCATTTTGTCTGCGTTCATCCTATGAGTCATCTACTCCCAAAATGAAAAACGGTACCATTGGGAGACCATATTATACTCAGTCATCTGCAGAATTCATTTTATTGATAAAACCTTTTTTTAATTTTATTTACGGAATGTTTTATCGATATACCTTGACTGAGTAGAAGATTGAAACAATTTCAGACTTCTACTCAATGTATATTGTTAAAACACTCCATTTCTACATTACGTAAATGACATCCAAAGATTTGTAAATGAGATGAAGTATGACATTTCAAGTGTGCTGACTTAATTTCATGTCTGTCTGCATGAATCGACTGTGCTTACTGTACCCATTTGACATTGATATACACACAAATACATACATACTGACAAACATACAAACATTCATATATACATAGAGACATAACATAATATCAAAGTAAAATGAAGATTCGTCAATGATACAATTTCAATGAATATCAAAAGTGATTTTTGAAACAAAAATAAAAATGAAATTTAAACAAATATCAAAATGAAACATGAAAAATGAAACGAGAGTGACATTAATTTTTAAAATACAAATCAAAATATAAACCGGTACGAAACTTAGCAGCGCAAAATCAAAGTGAAAAAAGAAACAAAAATGAATGTCATTTCGCAATAGTACATTACAAATCAAAATCAAACTGAAAAATAAAAGCGAAATTGATATTTATTCGAGAGTGAAAAATCAAAACCAAAATCAAACTCAAAATGAAAATGAATTTCATTTTCAAGAATGAAAATGATTCGAAGTTTAAAACGAAAATCAAAATGAAAGGGAAATCTAAAGTCAATTTTCATTCGGAATAAAAAATCAAAATCAAAATCATCGATATGAAAATGAATTTAACGATCAAGAATGAAAATGATTCTAACTTTAAAGCAAACATCAAAAGGTAAAGAAACTCCAAAGTCAAAATCGCAGTTGAAATAAAACTATTGAAAGTGTTTTCATGAGCCTCATCCGAGTCGGTTGCCGTACATCAGACTGCACCATTGCATACATCAATTCCTTTTTACAGGATCTAGGACAAAACTGAACTGCTGCGAATTCATCCTTTATTATCACAGAAACATATTTTCATTGACTTCATTTAAATAACCATTTGACATTTAACCATACCCGTATTAAGGCTTTTCATTAAAAGCTGGCAGCTGGAGACATGACACAAGAAGGTCACAATTTTCCATTCCTGCATATTCTATGGTCGTCAATTTCTAACAAACTTTTTTTTTACAAAATGTATTGTCATTGTTTGGTTGTTCACTATTGTGAATCAAGCGCTGATCATGCAAACAACTATAATAAAAATATCAGTGTTGAATTCTCAAATAATTTTACCGCGTGCTAAATAAATTGAAACAGCTCTCAGATTGCATCTTTAAACATAATAAATTTCTCAAAATTTTCGATACGAGAGGGGAACCCCCTCTCATGCTTTTTCCCTGTGTGTTCTAACAGTTTTACTTGTTAAAAGAAGTTACACTGTAAGAAATTTTATCTGTGCAATTATCACCATACAGCACCATCTGTGACAGAGATCACACATCTCCAAGTGCCTTGGTTCTCTTTCTCACCAGGACGTCTTCCAGTTGCAAGGGTGAGTGGCCTGGGCAAAAACTCTTAACGCATTTGCAAGGGACAAAAAAATTAGAAATACCTCCCAGATTGCACTAGACTGCACCAGTGCACACATCAATTTCTCAAAATTTTCCACCCAAGATAGTGGACAGCCCCCTCTGACACTTTCCCTCTCAGCTTCTTGCGTATTCTCCCCTGTACTTTCAACGTCTGCCCCGTCAGATATCCGCACTATCGCGATTTAGATCACCTTTCTTATGAATTGAAACAATGACTCAAACTGTCTACGCATACGGAAATTCCCGCAATAAAGAAATCATTGTAATTTTACACACCAGTTTTCTGAAAAATTGAATATTCCTTGAAACTATTCAGTGGGATTGGCAAGTTTTCTTCATTATTTCCTACAAAATCAGCAAAATTTCTGCAAAATTAAGTCTTGCTTTGCCATACATTTTGTAGATGTACAAATGGTTGAAGGACACTTTAGCTATGAGACGACAGACTTGATCAAAATACCATGTTTCATATAACTTGCTTTGAAGACATTGTTCCTTCCTTCTGTACAGGAGAAGAATTTACTAATCCCATCAACGCCTACATCTATACGATATTTGGGCCATCGTCTATTAAGTCTTACCGACGAGGCCGCAGGCCGAGTGACTTTTGATGACCAAAAGTGTCGTGATAACAACCGAAAACGTACCGTTAAGAGTTGTGATAACCGACTTATACCACGACAAACACACAAATTTGGCTAGAATTGCGATGGTTGCCTTTGCCATCATTTCGAATGTGTCACTTGAATGACGACCGTTCATTTACATGTGAATTAGAACCAAGTACTGAACAGAGCATCTGTGTGGGAGGAAACGATTTTCTGATAGGTTCGTGTATACACGCTCCCTTCCGATCTTTTCTAATTGTCCCTGGCAAGCGCAGGTGGTGCTGAATTGGCTACTTTTTTATTGGCTTATTTGAATTTCGTATGCTAAGAAATCCATGGGATTGGCTCAAATCAATTAATTGTTCATAAAGTTCTCCCAACGTGTATTGCCTTAGCCAAAGTTCTGAGTTTTTACTTAGCTCCTGGAGTGTAGACATGGACGCTGCTCAATATCCCGATATTTCCTACTATGACGGCGATATTGGACTTTTTGTGTCCCAGTATGATAAAGTAGATACTAAACCAACAAGGAAATAGCGGAGGAGGCAGCATTCACCCTCACAAAAAACAAGAGCGGTCACGTTTTGCAGCTCCAGTCGGCACGGAAGATGTTGCTAACATTCAACGTTCACGTCTGCCGGACACGAGGAAAGCGACCAACTGGGGTGTTACAGTCTGTGATACCTGGGGTCAATTGGGGAATGGACATATCAGTAAATCAGGCGGTGGAAGTAGTGAAGTGTTCACATTTGTGCCTGCACTATCCTATGGAAGCGAGGTAACTCAATTCTGGCTTTGTCGTTTCGTGGTTGAAGTTCGGCGAGTGGATGGAACAGAATATCCATCACAATGTTTGAGAGCTTTGTGTCGTAGCATTCAGCGGTATTTGCCTGACGAATGTCGTCGGCGAAACCTGAATTTTATGAACAACAATACGCACATTTTCAGGTTTTCCACTATACAATTGACGGAATTGTGAAAAATATTGATAGACGTGGTATCGGGGATGACAAAAAAGCACAGCCGTTAACACGAGAAGAATAATGTAAGTTGTGGGAGAGTTTTTCTTAGTCAAGTTGCGCTGTATATTTCTACGTGTTTAAAGTAATCTACAAGTTGTTATACTGGTTCACATTGGACATGGCTCGA
This sequence comes from Ptychodera flava, assembly GCF_041260155.1. NCBI lineage: Eukaryota > Metazoa > Hemichordata > Enteropneusta > Ptychoderidae > Ptychodera > Ptychodera flava. The sequence goes on along the minus strand of NW_027248281.1, from coordinate 12,509,989 downwards.
AAAAGATGAATTTCCATTTTTAGACAGTGCTTGTCAATTATATGCCTTTCAAAAATTACATGGCTTTTTGTGTTAATTGTGCGTATGAATGGTTGGAATCCTGAATTTTCAGGTGGTTTCTGCTTGTATGCACATTTTGATATCAGCCACCATTTCTTTCATATGTTGTTAAGTTATTAACACTCTTTTTTAATATGTCTATTCATAAAAATGTAGTGATATCATATCAGCAAATGAAAAATGTGGCCGATAATATAATCCGCATAAAAACAATAGGAACTGTGTGAGTTTACGAGAATAAATGCACGGCAAGAACAATAGGTCACATGACCTAGGGTGGTATAAATAACCATTTTGACATTTAACCATTCCGTATTCAGGTTTTCCATTAGAAGCTGGCAGCTGGTGAAATAACACAAACAGGTCACAGCTTTTCCAATTCTGCATATTCTTTGGTCTTCAATCTCTTGAAAACTGAACCATTTTTACAAAATGCATTGCAATCGCTTGATTGCTGAATATTATGACAGTCACTTAAACACTGTACTGAAAATGTAGCAAAATATCAGTGTTTAATATCATTTTCAAACAATTTTACCGAGTGAAAAATAAATCGAAACATCTCTCAGATTGAACCATTATACACATCAATTTCTCATTTCCTGTTGGGGGGAGAACCCCTCTCAAGTTCTCCCCTTGGGCTGTTCTAACAGATTTACCTAGTAAAAAAGCAAATGAAAAACACCTCTCAGATTGCACCATACTGCAACATAGCACACATCGACTTCTCGAAATTTTTCAGGTAAGATGAGGGACACCCCCCTCTGACACTTTCCCTCTCAGCCTCTTGCGTTTTCTCCCCCATGAACTTTAAAATTCTGCCAAGTCAGATATTCTAGTGAAATTAAACAATACTATATGGTTGGTACTCGTTATAGCGTTAGGTTTTTTTATCTACATTTTTTCACTTGAATGTCACTTTGTTTCACCTTTTTTCAACCGTCATGAGATAACCGATGATAATCTAGGAGTGTACATCAGGATTTGAAAGTCTTTACCATTGTTGTATTTTTGTAATTTTTCCAGTTCATGTATTGGTATTTAACTTTTCTAAGTGTGGGGGGGAGGATCGGTCAAAAATTCTTAGAGTTAGAGAGGTGGTACTCAAATTCATCATGGCTGGCAGGGGGCGCGGTTTAGTCGAAATTTCAGAGTTTGCGGTGAAACTCCTCCGGACCCCCTCCCCCTATGGCTTCATTAGGCTCTCTTTAGGCTAGATTACTTATGACATGAACCGGATACGATGAGACGGTCGTTTGAAATAGAACTTGGACGACCTACGAGATAAGTAAGTTAATGGCGCTTTCACGGGCGAAGCAAGAAATATATCTTAGTCATCAAATGTACCATAAAACTAATTTAATGAAAAAATTCACCCAACATGCAAGTGCCACTGCTCCTGGTATTTGTCAATACACCGAGTCTGAAAAATAACAACCTATAAATAGTATCTGATAAAACATTAGTACTTAGCAACACAAGTATGTACTCTGGGTGGCCGCCAATATGACATTTGGGTCAATGTTTCAACCTGCGTGCCATAGGGAAAAGGTAAGTGTGCCAGTATGTTATTAAAAATTGTGTTGCGATCTTGAAGTATAACTGTTTTACCAATTTTTAATTGTAAATGTGATCCTTCAAAAATTACAAATTGAATAATTAATTTTGTTTAAAGTTGGGTTAATTATTCAGCTGCCTAGGGGGTTTCAGAGATCACAAGGTTTCGATTGTGGCTGGTCTTATACTTTGACCTAATTTGACCGTTTCCTTTCAGCAATCAATAAAAAGCAGAGAAAAACAACTACAGACTTTTTATGGTTATGTACAGGTTATGTTAGCACGTCAACTGAAATAACCCAATTTCTATTTCTGTTGTTGAAGACCAGGATAGATAATACATAATAGCGTCCAAGACTGTCAATTGTCAGACGAGTCTCGCAATAATGGCGAACGTAAGACTTTGCCTGATATCTCTTGGAATAATCGGTAAGTAATATTATATAAATATTTACAATCCACGTTTTGTGCTAGGGCCATCCTTTAGGAAATGCGATTTATTGCTTATCTTAGCTAACTTTCCTCACCTATGTGATTATTGATTGAATTTCCTCTAAACCATAATAAACAATATAGGGAAGTTAGACTTTAAACTGTGACCGATGTGTGCGATATGAATAAACAGTGGCAAAGGCCGCCATTTTGTTTCTGTTCAGACGTTGTAACACTTCAGAAGAGAATTATTAGTAAGCATTTATATTTCGTAATGGTGAAATGACTCTAGTACAAATTTAACAGCCGCTGAATCTGCTGCATGGTCATTTAGGCACATCAGGTTTAGCATTGTATTAACGGTGAAGTTCAACCTTGCCATCGTATTTACGATTAAGCTAAAGTCACAGCTCATTCTGCCAAAAACATGAAGATTACTAAAACGTCTCGGTCATATCTTGTGATAATGTAGGTGTTTGGGAGCAATGTGTTAAGTCACATGTTTGTACCTGTATATAGATGTACACTGATTTTACATCATTCTTGCATTACACAAGGAAAGGGATAATATTGACCGACAATATTATTCAAATGTAGAATGAAATACTTCAGACGATCATTCAATTCCCAATTTCATATGTTGTTTGTTCTCTGAATTGATGAGAAAATCCTTCGAAAATGTACCATATCTTTCCTCAGGAGGTATCACGGAATGTCTTTGCGAAAGCATCCTTGTCAACGAAGGCAGCTCAGCATTGCTATCCTGTATCAACAAGCCGATCGATGGAAAATTGGTGACGGTGAGATGGGGAAAGGATGATGGTATCGTCATCGCTCAGAAAAATGTATCAAGGGTGGAGCATTACGTCATTGAAGGCAAATACTTCATCGATGACGAAATGAAGTACCTGAAGATTGATAATATCGAACCATCAGACCAGGGAGAGTATACTTGTACGGCTGAAATCGATGGAGAGAAGGTTGATAAAAACAACATTTTGCAACATACAATTACATTACAGGTGAACACAAGTAAGTACTTTTCGATATGAGTCATTTGAAATTAATATTAAACATTATATTGACTGCCTCAGAACTTGTTTTTTAATTATTAGCCATGGGATCAAATAGGCCCCTGACCCTTGCCAGTGCGGAACAAGCAACAACAGCATTTTTTACGAGAAATGACTCATTGCGCAAATAAATTACAAAAATTACGATTTGTGGATTTTAGTGGTGGCGCTAGTTCAAAACTTGCTTATTGTTAACTCCATCCTCGTGAGGGGCTAGTACTGTGATTGGTATAACAACCCAATTTATAAAACGATGGGTGATTAAGAAGTCAAATTACAACTTTGTGCGTCGAAACTAGTCCAATATTGTTTCATGATAGTTTACCCTTTTTGTTGAAATAGGTCATCAAGTTATTATGGGAAACGCGACAAATGGTATGTAGACATTTTTATTATAAGACTTGTTGATCGAATCATTCTCAGCAAATACACCGTAATATGTGGATGTTATAATAGTTTTTTTGTAATATTTTGAAACAGCTTTTCCTGGAACAACACGAACATAGATTCAACTATCGCGCTGTATATTTAAATGTAATATCAACATAATATCAACATTTATATTCAACAAGAGAACGGCTACAACTTTGTCTTGAACTGTCTATCTTATAGGTCTTTTACCGGTTCCATGATTCAGTGCGCACATTTGTACATTTGTAATATAACTTTTCAGCCGCAGGTTGTACGCAGGGTACGATAACCACAGAACACTATGATAGGGTACACACTGACCTATATTTTCGTCGCCGGTGAATATAAAATACGCGAGGTTTTTTTGATAGTGCATGTATGTGTCATTTTGTAGAACAATCCATCATACCACACAAATCAGTATGTTTTTGTTATTTTCAGTGTGTTATTTGACACTGAAATAGCAATGCATTGTGGGTAACCGGGAAAGGTCTATTGTATCCATTCGCCCCTAAGCTGAATGATCCGCAAATTATCTGCAAGTGTTAATGCATTCAACGTTTTGCCGCTTCGTTTGTTCCCGTTACTTGCGAAAAAATCTTATATCATGAAATTGTGTTAGTTCAATTAAGGTATCATTAACAATTCTTCTTATTCGAAATACTTGTTTATTGTAGGAGAGGAGAAGGAAACTGGAGGTTCATTCCAATGGTATATTATTATCGTTGTGATTGTCATCGTAGCGCTTGTTATCATCTTCATCGTTGTGACAGTGGTTCTAATTCGTAGACGAAAGGTAAGTATGTAGACATGACGTCCGCAAAACACTGCCCTATTAAGTGACAACTTCCACTGTACTCCGATAGAATTAATCTTGCCGAAGCATTAATATGGAGTCCCTAGTTTTTCTTAATTATCTAAGGTGTCTTATTTATCCGCTATTCATCATCTTATGCAGCGATTACATTATATTAATACGATGACATTGTAAAAACGTCAATCTGATTGGTCCAGATGAGCAATAACAGTGTCATATTGGTCACACCACAGTCGAAGTCTTGGTTGGAATTACTTTTATTACAGATAAATACAGAGTCATTAAATTTTGACAAGACATCAGGAATTTTGAATTATCCACTGAATATTTTATTTTAAAACAGGCTACAGCAATTACAGTAATGCGGTTTTTTCCGGAATAGGTGCGAATTATTGAAATTCGAGCACGACAATAAAACTCATTGCATTTGATCACAAACACCCTCCTCTAAAAGCCGACGACACAATTAATATTTGGACATCCGCTGAACACGACAAATTGCTGACAGAGGTTGCTCGATAGACGTTTTCTCTCCCGACATCTGTCACATTTCAAAATAGAATTTTTTACGGTGATTAAGTATTTTACAATAACCTGTTTCCAAGGCGTTCCCGTTGTAGTTTGTGCGAATTTGCTCAAACAGAGCAAAACCGATTCTCCCTAGAACACAATTAGTTTTGTTTGAATTGCGCGTGTATTATACAAAGCCCGTTTCCATGGATCAGGTGCAGCCAACGGAGCTATTCATCGAAAAAGCTATTCCGGAAGCAATTTTTGAGGACAGGGGAAATTTTAATTTTGCTAGGGCAGGGGACATATTTTTAGGTGGCAGGGGAGCAAATTTTAGTTTTTTTGTCGGGCAGGGCAGATATTGGTTGATTGTCTTGGGGACAGGGCTTGGCGAAAAACGAGGAGAGGGGAAGCTACTTTTAAAACGGGGACAGGGAAATTTCAGCCATCGTGTTTCCGGGGATGGGGACACAAGGCAAGTACTTATACCTTTTAAAGGTTACCCAGACTGCTTAGCCTATCGATTGACCCCAAATCTCGCTCTATGTACTGCGAGATGGAAACCAAATAGCAGGCCACTGCAGTATGTTTCTGCATGGGAATGTTAATTTTCAGGGGATTTTTTCTCAGGGCAGTGGAAAATCGACAGTTTTTTTTCATCACAGGGTAGGGTAGCTTCATGTCTGCAGGAAAAATGGAATGACAAAATTTCGAGGGGTGCTTTTTTCCAGGGCAGGGGAAACCGGCAAGTTTTTTTTTCGCCACAGGGCAGGGGAGCTTCAACCATTCACAGTGGGGAGGGGAAACAGGCAAAAATATGTTGGGAGCGGGTAAAAATGAAGTTTGAGTGCGGCAGGGTACTCGAAAAATTTCCAGTGGAAGGGCAAATTATGAACAGCTAATTAATTACCCTCTTGACTTAAAATTAGTCAGTTCACATTACTTGTCACTGTACAATACATCTTCTCATAGTAAGGACCCCTTTAAAAGTACATCGTTCATTCGCTGCACCTGATGGATGACTGACGGTCTGTCTGTTTTTTCCGTTGTCTGTATGTCATAAAAGTTTTATTGATCTCTACTTCTAATTTTAATCCCAGGCTACACAGAGAGTAAGAAGACGAAGTTCACGTAAAACTGATCAGATATACAAGCCCGTCACGTCGAATCAACCCCCATCGAAACGTGGACGGAAAGCTAGAAATAAAGATGCTCGGGAAGGCTACGCAGTTTAATTCAAAAACGGGTGCTTTTAGGACTTCAATTAAGCCATATGGCGTGTATGTATGTTTAAAGAGGTTGATTCAGTTACAGCAACATTTCACTATGTGTCTTCAGTCTCTTCCTAATATTCCGTCGGAGAATGGAACTTCCCTAGTTACCAGTTAATTTTTGAGAAAACAACAAACAAAGAAAATTCAACTAATATCAGAACATCGACAATCAAGTTAATTAAATACATCGATGAATATTGGATGGAACATGGCTCAATCTTGATCGACGAGAATGGAGCAGTATACACATATTAGCAGGTCATGAGGGTAATGGCATAGGTTTGTTGTCCGAGCACCTGAGAGTCGCCCCTAAACAGTCTGTTTCACTAGGCGGTAGGCCGAGGGAAACAAATCGCATTTGGCGATTCTCAGACCCGAGGGAACACAAACATATGCTATTGACCGAATATTGTCAGGCATTACCTTTTTTTTAAAACACCTTATCCGATTGTCTCGCCGAAAATTCAAGAAGTTACTCAGCTATCATCGCTCGTCTCGGTAGCATTCATTGTTTCTACACGTTCAAGAATGTGCGCATGCGTAGACGTTTGTTTTTAATTTCCCCAGTCAACTAGTAGTAGTAAGGATAACTTTATTTCTGGGACACTTACCTAAAAAAGTTACAAAATCTCCTCACACCTCCCCAGAACACTACTCACCATCCATGTAGCTCAGTGACCCTGACCTAGTTAACTAACTTTCATATCCATTTAATCCATAATGTCTTAGGTATCTTTCCAGAGGCGGACTAAATCCTTCTTGTTTTTGAATTTCTAGCGCCTGATGAAATATGTTCTGAATAAGTTCTGACCCCGGAGCCTCTGTTGTTGCAGCTTTTTCTTGTATTTGTGTAAGCAGCTGTTTATATTGAACGTAATAATGTTTATACTTCTCTCGTCTCTTTGCTACACCCGTTTTCCCTTGTATTACATCAATAACAACACCAGGTATAGGAGTTAAGGCTAACAGTACCGGAACTGTTGGAATTGCTGCTATTACAGCAGAGCTTACAAGAATTCCTTTAGTAATATTAAGAGCCATATCAATTCGACCCATTAATTTATAACTTCGTCGATATGCAGCACTTGTTCTTTCTATGTAATCAGCCAATTGTTCAACGCTTTCAACAACTGAGATGTGCATTTTTTTTTACTGTATATGTAAGGGGGGATAAAAAATAATTGTAGTAATATAGAAAGACAATATGGCAGAAGGAGGAGAAGAAAATATACCACTCCAGGAATTCGATGAAGCATATTTGAATGATGTTACTGCTGCTGAAACATCTTTTACCGATGATAAAGCCCTTGCAGAAGCCGATCCTTCCCAGGCTAGCTCACGAGATAGTCCGTATGTAGATCGTGCGACTAAACAGAGAGTAGAAATTACAAAGCAAATTGCTGAACGACTCTTAGACAAATATAATATTACTAATTCGTATGCACGAAACGAATTGAAATTAAATGCTGAGATTATTAATGATGAACTGTATTATAAAGAAATCAGAGTTACAACAGATAAAGGAAGTAGATTTTTAGAGAAATCCACATTAAAAAAGAAGGCAGGAGGTTCTGAATTCGTAAATAAAGTATACTCATGGAGTGGAGTCAAATATCACTCTAGCGCAGAGCCCGAATTTGTTAGTTCAACATTGTATTCTGAAGATGTGAAAAACGATAAAATACCGGCTGAGAAGATGACGCCAGAAGACATGGGTGTATACAAAGATGAACTGACATTCTTACGGCAAGATGCTTCTGGTAATGCACACAAAATACAAGCTTTTGAAAATAAAATCGAACAATGGAACAATCTAAACCCTGAATATAGAGCTATTAATGATGAATTAAGGATTGCGAATATGCGTATTAGCGACCTTAACAATGAAAAAGTTAAAATAAGGCTAGAGAAAAGAGAAGTTGAAAAACAGTTAGAGGAAATTCCTAAAGATCACACCCAAGGAAAAGAAAAAGCCGAGAAACTACTAGCTGAACTCATAACAAGAGAAGCTAAAATTGACAATCGAATTGAATACGAAAATGGCAAGATTAGCGGGGCACGTGAAAGTCTGGCTACGACTAGGTCTCTTTGTGATGTAATTTCCGATCCCGAATTGTCACTCAGGCTGAAGCTGACAGAGTTATTTAAACGAAATGGTATTACAATTGCTGCGTTACTTACTGCCCTTGGAATGACAATATCAACAATTGCCCTACCTGTGACTAGAGGAGGGGGAGGAACTGGAGCAAACACAGGTGGTTCAGGTCCGCCCAAAGTATATACAAAAGCGAAAGAAATTGTAAAGCAATTTGGTGAATGGTTAAAAACCTTGGCCGCAAAAAGTGCTGCTGCAATACCAGGTTTAATCGGCTCCCTTGTCAGTTTTCTATTAAAAACAGCAGGATCGGTGGTTGGATTTGTTGGAGAACAGCTATGGATATTTTTAACTGGATTAACATTAGTCATTATAAATAAAATTATGTATTAATACGACATCGACATGTTTGGTGAAAAGAATATTGCAAAGTTTCTTTCTAAAAATAAAGACCTGTTTGGTTTCTCTGTCGAATTGGAATGGTGCAAACTTCGGCGGGTAAATCGACATATACTTCGAGCAAATCCAGGTGTCCGACTCAAAGATGATAATCTATATCATAACATATTAGCTTTCATTAAGGAATGTCAAAAGACTAACTTCTTTAAGCGACTAGAATTCATAGCTGTATTCCAGGATACTGAGGATGACCAAAAGGCTCATCATCTCCAAGAATATTGGGTTCTTCGATTGATTCGCGACACAGGCAATCGATTTATCTTTCAGTCAGACGGAAATATTTATGTAAAGATGTGATTTATTTTTTCTTTTCTTCTTCACTACTATATACATTACACGAAAAATGGGGTACGATAGAACATTATTACCGAATTTCACCAACCGAATACCGCAGGGAACGAAGTCAGAAAGAACTCATCATGTGATTGCTAATAATCCAAGTGAGGCAGATCCAGGCATGATACTTGACATACGATGTCCAAAGTTAGAAAGCGGAGTAGTACTAGTTCCAGATACTTTCGACCTGGTTTTTGATCTCGAAGTAATGGGACATGAAGATAACCGAGTAGTAAAAATGTTGCAAAAAATTTGGTGGAGCATATGGAACTCAAATTTGAGGGTCAGACACTTTTCAATTTGAATAGATATAACCTTCTTGAATGTTATCGCGATCTCTTCAAACATAAAAAGGAGAGAACTAACATGACACTGTACGGAATTCAGAACGAAAATCTAAGAAAATTAAGAAGCGGCGCAGCCGATGCAAATGCCGACAGGCTTTCAAAATGGGACGATCTTTTACTTTTCGACACATATAAAACAAAATATGCTATTCGTCTCACTCACCCCCTCATAACAGGTCATGGAGTTGCATATCCAAAAGCGTTAGGGAGTCATATCGAATGGGAAATTACGTTGGCACCCGCCTCCCAATTACTTGTCACTAATAATGTTGTTACACCCAATTATAAATTAAAAAACATTCAAATGGAATACGAAACAATAACTGACCCCGAACTCGCGGGGTCAACTGCTGGTTATTACAACGGTGGAAAAAGTTACCTTTACGAGTATATACATCATTCTAAAATAATCCCATTCAAAGAATCAACCACGGTTATCAATGAAAATATAAATGCACCACGACGTAGCATTAGAGGTATCGCTATACTCTTCACTAAAAATCAGAATCAGTCAGAACTTAATAGCGAACTTTTCTTTAACCCATCCATTGAATCTGTGTCTGTAATGATTGAAGGCATTGCAAATAAAGTGTACGCTCAGAAGATGATACCAAGACAATTTTGGCGAGAGGTGCGACGGTATTTTGCTGAAGATAAAGATTGGTGTGAAATTGATATAGATGAAGTCGATTATTTGAAGAATAAATTCTGTCTGTTTATCGATCTGCGTAGTTTTAAAGATATTGAGTTTCATGGAAATGGTCTTAAAGTAATGAACACAAAGGACGGAATTCAACTTGAAATTCTGAAGAAAGACACCTCAGTTAAGGGTACCGACGACGCTCGCGATGATAATATATTTGCCCACGTTTATGTTATCAGTGATGCCCTGGTCTCTGTTGAAAATAGTAGATTAAAGTCTTTACAATATTAAACCGTAACGTAGGTCATTCCTATCGGATCTGTTTCTGCCAACCATTCGCCCGTGTCCAGATCGCATAACTGCACACGTTTGATATCATTTGGTGCCATCATAATTTTACTACGCTTTTCACTACGGATTTCTCCAGCCTTTTTCCGTACAAACTGTACAAATTGTGCCTGCTCGGGCTCCTTCCTAGTTTTAAACAGATCCTTATAATCTTCAAAGTTCAAATGTTTTCTAACACAAACATCTTTCACCCCTTTATTTTTTTTCGTCTCGGAAGTTGGAGTTCGAAAAGCATACACTTTCGAGCGTATGCCAACAAAATCAAGAATAGGTACACCATTCAACTCATCTTTAAATTTACCTATCACTTTTTTATTAATCTTCGGAAAGTTGGGCCCGGGCATCCCACTAGTATCATATATAGACTTCTCACCATTCTTTTCCACATCTTCCCGAACTATATCATTGAAAGTTACGTCCGGGGAGGGTATCGGCACACTGTAAACAAAACTATCAGTATCTATGTAGGCTAATCGTATTCCAGGGAACCGTACACGAAAGTAATTGTAATGTGTATCATACATAAGCAGCTTAGAAAGTTCAAGCACTGCCGCGCCAATGAAAACTGGCTTTTTATATTCATATTTATCCCTTTTCAGTTCCATGAGAACACTGTCGCAGGAGTCTCCATCCTCTTCGGAAGTTATGGTAGTTATATGTTTCAACTTTGGATTATACTTCTGAATCTTTTTATGGTCGGAACCGTTCCTACCCGAAACAAATCTAAAATCTCTGTACTTTCGAACGTCTTCTATTGTCTTGCCGAACATCGCGTTATTCATCAACTTATAGAAATTCTTTTCAAAATCTGTCTTTCCCTTTGTCCTCATTTCAGTGTTAAAGGCAATATATTGTTTGAGACACGCCCTCTCTTCGAAGGCAAGCGCCCGATACACCTTTTTCAGTCGCATTCCCATCTGAAGATAGAATTCAAGTAACCTGTAATGTAAGACGTAGGACTTTCTGTCCAACAGACTTGTAATCAGTCGAGTACCCTGCCTCTCAGGAAATTCGAAGTGATGCGGCGCAAGTGGTAGATCGCTGTGTTCTTCATGTAATTCGACCGGATATTCTAAGTCTACTTCTAGAAAACTTGGTGGAAATCTAGCGCCGGGTCCCCAATCAAATCCTGCTCCGTCATTCTGAGCTGACCATTCCTCCCACTCTTCCATCGTCATCCAATGAAGTCCGCCCGTGGGCATTGCCTCACTCATTGCCCAGCCGTAGAGATTGTTTGCATCGAGATATTTTATTTCGGACAATGGTTTATCCGGATTCCAGTTCCCACCAGCGGCCCCAGCTCCGCCAGCTCCGCCAGGCTCGTCTGTAGCGTAAGCCGGATGATTTGTCTGTAAATAATGAATATTACACTGGCTGATACCACCTCTAATTCCCCGTTATACGAAATCCATCTGTTCGGCATCTTGAATGAGCCCAAATTTATTACCCGTATAAAGTAACATAGCATCCCATGTCAAGCCGGGCGCTGACATGTAGTGGGCTGGGTCTAATTTGTATGCTTTTAAACATGTGTCACGGAAATTTTCGAATATATTTGCAAGAAGGAGAACGTCAGTCTCACAATAGAATTCCATATAATCACGAATTGTCTTACATCCAACTTCACCCCATACTCGCAAAGCATGTTCATAATCAGACTCTGAAATCCCCTCTTCCGTCAATTCGCTATAAAATTTGTGTCTCGGTGGTAGCTCCTCTTCTTCCAATCGCTCTGGAGAATCTAAATATTCATACGGAAAGAAACCTTTCGTTCTTTGAATGTCTGGGTACGAAAGTGGTACCGTCCACCCATCCTCCGGCACAGTCTTTGCCAACTTCGCTAGCGACCCCATCATCAACTGAGCACTGTCCATAAACTATATAGAAAAGAAACATTTCTTTATCTCCCTCCCCCCTCCGGCAACAACAATTGAGGCGTGAAAAATAAATGTTTTCGAGAGACCCATAATTCCACCATTGCCCGTCTTAGCTATGATTTTAGTCTCTGGTCCGGAACCCCCTCCATCTATTTCATGTAATTCTTTCAAAATAAAAGAACCATCGTATCCCTTGAGGTTGTGAAAGTAGATAGGAATGGTTCTCGACGGACGGCACTTTTCACAATAAAAAGTCGTTCCGTCTTGGTATCCTGCAGGCTCTCCACATGCAATACAGACTGGATTGCCGTAATTAGAAGGATCTTTCATTGGTTTTATTTTCAAATAATACGATTTCGAATAATTCTCAGCCCTCCGCTTCATATCTTTTAGAAAGTCTGTAACACAGGAGAGACCTGTGAATGTTCTTTTACCATAAACGGTGGGCCGGCCTTCGGAACGGGGGTCCGCCCACCGTTCCACCATAACATACGAAAGACAAATTGGAATGTGTCGGCCGGTCCCCTTCTCAATAATTGCCTCAGTATCTGCATAGACGACGTAGGGGGCGGGGACCTTCTTCCGATGTCCTTCAAATTGACATACTTCCTTAGGAAAAACTGCCAAGCCAGTGTCTGTTCCACAATACATCTCATGTTCTTCCAACTCCCCTGTTGACGCAAATCCTTTTCCACAAACCGTACAAATACACTTCCGTCTGTGCACATTCTTATGATTTTTATTAGAATTAAGAAGGCGATTTTCCGCAGTAATTGGTACGAAGTGGGCCCCGCCGTCTTCGCCGACTATTAGTAAAATTTTCGCTGTCTGGACGGTTCCGGGACGGGTTCCCGGAACCGTTCCGTGAGGGGTTCTGTTAGGAGCTCCGCTACTATAAAACACAGTTATACCGGACGGATCGGGATCGGACTCGTAGATCTGAAATACTTTCAGTCTGATGCTCGGATTTTGTCGCTCAAAACGCTCGAATGTTTCTACCTCATCGGCGGGTGTCGGAAATGGAATGCCGTCCCAACAGTAATCGGTCATAAATGGAGTGTACGTATTCCAGTGCTTTCTGGTATTACCAGCCTTCTTTTTACGAAACTGGGGGTCGGCCAACTTTAAACTTGCCACGACGGCATACTGGAAGCAATTCTCGGCGCCTCTGAGTAGCACAAGATCGCTCACACATTTCTTATTTTTCAACCATTCCGGCAGTTGGACTGTGCCAGCCCCGAGTAGTACTTCTACCAGTCTTACTTTAAATTTAAGTATCTCCTCGAGAACTAGACCAGAGCCCTCAACAGCTTCAGCTTTATCAAGCCATTTTTTGTAGTCTTTTACTAATTGTTCTTTCACTGCCGCCCCTCCCTAATCTTTTGTGTATATACCCCCCTTATAGTTAACATAGTGTGTGCGATTTTGAACACTTTGATCTTTTGGATTTGAAAATTTGACTTCCATTTCTGTAAAAACACGGTACATCTTTCTTTCTTTGGCCATACCTTCGATATCGATCTTGACGATATCCTTGACTCGCTTGACTTCGTAGGAAAAATCTTTTTCTATAACTACACCTTTGAATGTCCTCCGTAAGCGACGTTTTTTTATGCTGTAATGCACAGTAAGTCTCCTTGGAATAAACTGCGGCGGCACCTTCTCCCATTTCTTCACCAATTCTTCTCTAAGATCATTGAAATCTATCCATGGTTTTTACCGAAGGGATTTTCTAGAGTAAAACCTTGACCTGAAGAATCTGTTAAATCTGTGTGAGTCATGGTATACAGGTAATTCTGAGTGTCTAGCCCTCTATTTAAATCGAGGTTAAGTATATCGACCAATTGGTTTATCTTATATTCATTCACGATTGGATCCATTGTACTGACCTATATATATCATAAATATTTTCTTAAAAGAAATATCTATTCTAATTCATCAAAATCCACTATAATATTTTTGTCAGCATTTATTTGTTTATATATCTCACCTAATCTTTCTAAGTCGACTAGTTCTTCCGCATCTTGAATTTCTGGTTTATTAGGCGCAGCACAAAATAACCTCTCAACAGTGAAAGAAAGGCCACGCTTACTTAATCGTGGTTTAAATGCTAAGAATTCTATCTTACTACCTTTCCTGATATTGTGAGGTACAATAGCAGGATTTTCTCGGACTGGCAATGGGCTCACTGCTTTAAAACCACAGTCAATTTCTTGAACCATATCAATACATGTAGCGAAATCGGCTCCTCTTTTAAACCGAAATTTAAAATACGCCACTGGCTGTGCCTCGCTCCTGATACACTTTAGATGGATTGTAAAATCTGCAGGAATTCCCTTCGGTGACGGTTCCGATAGGATTCTTGGAGTGAGCGGCCAGGCTTGCAGCATAACTTTTAGCAGTGCTTGCATCGAAACTTTCACCTAGGGTACGGAATATTATTAAATCAGTAAACTTTTGAAGACTCGGTTGCCAACGGACACACATTTCATCGCATGTAGCAGGATCTCCTCCCGAACCGTACTTAGGTCCGATGGGGAAAACTACTTCTAGCTCACTGTCTACGTATATGAAAGGATCTACCAAAGATTCCTCAAATATGAGTTTGCCGTCACTGATTTGAATATTCTCTTCTCCGGTTTCAAGTATTTTTATTGCATCTGAAATAGAAAGGATTGTCATTGTATTATCGTATATATCTTAATAAAAATAATTTAAAAAATTTTTTTCTATGATATAGTATCCCCAAAATGTCATACATATTCATAAATGGACCAACTGGAAGTGGTAAGAGTTACGATGCAGTAAATTTGGCGGAGACTCACGTACCAGAATTTGACACTAGTTTTTCCAGCAACATTGCTGACTTTTATAATGGGCGCCACGTTTCGATTGCCGATTTTCAGAACCAGTTTATAGAACATACGCTTAGTTTACAATGTCAGGCTGGGGAGGGGGGCTCCCCTTCGGAACGCTACATTATTTGTGACTCTTCCATAATTCAACATCTAACTTTTTCTCGAATCCGGGGCGTGGCAGCGGAAGAAAAAAAGATTGTTTCTAGAGCATTTGACCATTTACACAGTTTCATTATCATATTCAAAGATATGCCCTGGGATTATTGCAGGCGGAATGTGTTGACTCGAGCCAGGTCGTACGAAATAGCCGCCTTAGAAGAACTAGAAGAGATTCATAACAAGTTCAAACAGACTTTCTTAGAAATTTGCCACGACTTCAGGCTTCCATGTTTGGTAATTCGGAACGCTCTTACGCCCCTCCTTCTCAAGAATATACTTAATCCAACAATTGATACTGAGACAGTCGGACCAGTAGAATATCCACGAGCTTTTGACTTTGGAATTGCATGGAGCGGCGGCAGCCAGGGATTTTTAATAGACGGTTTCAGCAAGGAGGAACTTGAAAAAGCGTACTTCCCACCTTGTGAAGAACAACTAGAACAACCTCAAGTCTCACTAAAGAACCTACACAAACTTCTTAACGCTTGTGAATCTGTGTGTGCTTATAATGATCCGTTTGACCTACGAGCACTTGACATTATGAAAAGGGGGGACTTTGAAGTTACTTGTCTATGGCTCATGTCAGTTGTGTACATTATACTTCAACCAGAACTTATAGATAAAGCTGAAAAAGGGGGACTCGAAAGAACGGACTGTGGCAACATGAGAAGTCGCTTTGAAGATCTTGCAAACTTAATATGTTCAGGAACTGAGATACCACCTCATCCACATACTGCCGAAAAAGATGCAGTAAGTGAACATTACTTACGACAGTACATGATAAATACTTGGCCAGGTGGTTGGAAGAATAATGGTAAGCTGTCACTTTCTTCTTTCAAGAAATTAAGACTTTTTCCATGGTACTTATTGAGTAACTTTCGTAAATACTTGCGTTAGTACTTACGTAGTACTTGACAAGTACCAGCACAGGAACTTACGAAGTACTCCTTCGGAACATTACGAAGTTCTAATAACATTTTCCTCTGGCTCCCAACTATTGAAACTTTCCGGATAACCTTTCCATTTTATCAGATAATATTTCTTTCCTCTAATTTTTTTCGTCTTCAAAATTCGTTCTACTCTGTACAGCTCGTCGGCTCCCCGTTCCGAAAGGGCGCTCTGAAGTTCATCGGAGTAGAAAGTGCCAAGTATTTCCTCTCCATTCAGATCTTTTATTTTGTAAACTGGCGGCGTTCCTAGTCCAGCTGCATACACCACTTTTGAAACTACGAAAATCTCCTCTGTCCAATTTGGTAAATATCCTTTCTTAAAAGTGGTCTTGTATTTTGTAATTCGGACCCGTTCTCCCGGCTTGAATTCAGGGTTAACTCCCCCGGCTGCCAACTCAGGACCGAATAGTGTATAAAATGCCTGCCAATCGTTGTCTTCTGTTACGTCCCTGGGTTTCATTTTGATACTTCCGTGTACGGTGTTATTGTAATTCTCAAGAAGTTCTGGTAGAATGGGGAGCCAGGAACGTGTCTGTTTATATGTAAAGTATTTCCACATCATCGTCTTAAGAGTCCGATTAAAACGTTCAACGACGCTAGCTTTTTTGTCACTGTAGGTGTGAAACCAGTGAATTCCCACCTCCTGGAGCCACCCCTGCATTTTTCGATTAGTAAATTCCCGCCCCTCATCTGTCTGAAGTTTGTCGGGCCTTCTCCCAGATTTCTTAATCACGTCTTGTAGCGCCTGTAACGTATCATCAGCCGTTTTTGACTGTATCGGTCTGGCCCATGCGTATTTGCTTAGCACATCGATTACTGTTAGCATGTATCGAATGTTACGGTTCTCTTTTGCGAACGGGGGAGGGAATTCCACGAGGTCAGCCTGCCAAAACTCGTCCACCGATGTTACAAAAACGCGCCTCCCCCTCCGGAAGGCACCACCTCGAGTACGAGGTACCGGTTTATGTAGATTATAAGTTAGCTGAGTTTTTAACCAGTCATGTACCTCTTTCTTAGTAACGTGGAGTCCGCTGGCGCGTGCTGCGTCATATAATTTTTGTACACCTCCAAATCCAGTTTTCGGGTTGTAATATAATTCTCTAAGAGTGCCTTCGGTAGTGCCCTCTTCGGGATTCCTATTGATGAAACCTTCAGCTTCCATAATTGCTATATTATACGAATAATTTTATGCCGTACGGATGCTGAAAATTAAATACTAGTTTACTGAATTGTATCCTTTTCAATTGCTTGATTAGGTCCACGGCTTCCCGTTCTGACATCTCCATTCCATGTTCTTTTATAATAGTTGTGTTGTCTATCTTGTTAGGTGTGTAAAATAGTACTAACATCTTTATGTTTGCCCTGAATGGTTTACTAATACTAGTATATTGCTGAGTCAGAACCCAGACAGATAGTCCGTAGTGTCTTGCGTTGAAACCAAGTTGGACTAAAACATCACTGCGCTTCTTCATATCTTTGGACCAGGCGCAGTCGTCGAGTACTATTAAAGTGTTCGTGCCGGCCCATTCGTCCCGTACGTAGGTTAGTGTATCATTCACAGCATCGGGTCCGACCGGAAACACGAATACGTTGTCATCGGCGAAAATGAATCTTTTATTATACGTTTTATTAATCATGAATGTTGGGCAAATGAATATCACATATTCGAATTTCCTTAAGTACGGACCAGTGAGGAGATCCATTACATATTCTGTTTTGCCAGAATCTGTCGGTCCATTTATAATCATGTTGAATGGCGGGGTAGCGTATATTGACATTTCCTCTGGATCTATATATTTAGTGACTTTATTCCAGTACCTACAATAGTAATGAATATTGCTAAAGATAACATACCAATTTTGCCGAATTCGTGAATAGGGTCTGCAGATGCTGCCCGTTTCCGTTCCGAAGGCGGGGGGAGGGGAGGGGAGGGGAGGGGAGGGGGATCCCGACTCGTATCAGTCGCTCCCCTTCGGAACGCTCCGGGCATGTCCTGCCACTTCACAGGATCCGGACCCCACCCTTCCATCTCATGTATAGCACTTTCTCGAACTTCCGTGTTTATATCACCATTCACCCCGAAGGACATAGATTCTGTAGCGTATTGCAATTCATTATTATAACCTGAGATTGCCGGGCCCGAAAGGATGACCATCTCAGACGGTAAGAGAAGTAAGTTGGGCGAAACTGCCATATCAAGTTTGACACCAGTATTCATTATTGTGTCTTGGTATCGCCGATAACTGATTACTTTGTCGGTATTGCGAATTTCATCTTCGAGGAGAACGCCGAATTCTTTTCTTACTTGCTCTGCGCTACCAGTATCGCCCACTATAGTACTACGAATATTCGCTTGTGCACCGAGTATGCAATATACGTAGGCTTCAAGGCTTTCATTGAGGCGGGCTAGGCCAGCCTTTGTCAATCCTGAGTCTCCCTTCAGAGGAATGAAACTATTGTATTGTCCCTCCGATCCATCATTTCTAAAGAAATAATAGTGTGGTCGGTCTTTGTCGGACAGTACATGTTTTTTCTTTCCAAAAATTGTATGTGTATAGAAAACGCCTCCATCGGAGGAGAGGAAAAAGTCCCGACCGTTGTATATCGCTTTTGGCTGTCGAACAGGTCCACGATTAGTGTAATATTCATATCCATAACCAAGACCCTTATTTTGACCTTTTCGATAACGAAAGTCGGACTTCGTTGGATTTCCAAATTCTGTACAGAGAAGTTCATATTGGACGAGATTGTATGGATTGTCGCCAGCTTTGAAGGTGGGGTCGTCTGGAAGTGCAACACCCATTTCATGAAGGATCCTACGTATTGTAAAATATACATGAAAACGGCAGAATGATCGTATTTGCAGAGGAAATTTCTTATCAAAGAGATGGGCGAATGATATACCACAACCAGTAGTGCTGCACCATACGGCGAAATTCAGTTGCTGGTCCCAATATTTCATATGCGGGCTGCCCAGCCAGACATTACTTTCTTTAGCTGATCGATGAGTGATTACGTTATCTTTAAATATATCCCGTGGATGAAAAGTAAATTTTTCTGTCGGCGTTACATATATTTCTAAGTCCATGAGAATAGGTTTTATTCCCCCGTCCGGTTTGGAAGGGGGGGTATCAGCATGCTGTACTGTCGGTACGCTCGTCTTATTCAATTGAAAAGCAACTGGGAATAGGTCTGTACTCATTATTCGTGTTTCTATATACATATAGATTTAAATGGAGGAGAATTTTCCCGGAATCCCTGTCGGAATCGTACTAACATTCCAGACTATGTTAATACTTTATTTCGGATTCAGGTTTAAACGAATTTTTTATTTTTTACTAAGAATAGATAACATACTGCAAACAATGGAGAATTTAATAAAGTCATCGGCATCGGCAAATACGACAGCGCCCTACCGGAACGGTTCCGAAGGACCAACCGCAGCGTCGGACGCTCGATCCATAATAGAGACAAAACGTGAAAAAATACTCTGTGTCATCGCAAGTGGTCAAAGTAAGTTATTTTTTGGTAAGGAGATTTCAGTTGCTGACGTAGAAAAATGGAAAGATGAAACGGTGGATAAAGCCTTCAAAATGTACGAAGCGAAATACAGTTCTCTTATAAGTGATACCATCACTCAAAGTTTCATAGATCTAGGAGCCCGTGCAATAAGTCAGGTAGTTCCAATCGATGACCGAGATAACTATGCCACTGATCTTAAAAAGGATTTTATTCTAAACAGTGAAATAAAACGATTATCAGGACGGATAGGGTACACATGGGGGCCCCTGATTGCTCTAGTTTCCACCGGTTTAATTACGGGTAAACATTTAAATTTTAAAAAAATCGGGTTTAATATAGTACCTGAAATAAATGGATTCAACTTCGCCGACTCAGCAAACGGAAACGACGACGGGGCCCGGACCGCAAACGGAAACGACTACGCCACAGCGCAACATAGAGAAAGTGACGTTACCGCCGAAGCATCCAGGGAGAGTTGCTTCAGGGAAGCGACTAGCGGAATGGAACAGGCAAAACAAGGAGAAGAAACGCCAAGCAATGGAGAGGAGCGATGCGGTAGCAAACTGTATAGACCTACCGCCTACAATGAAAGAACAGTGTGATAGCTCACGCGATAATAAATGGTATAATAAATGTTATCTTGTTTTAGGAATTGTGGGAGTTTCATTGACTGCATTAGGGCTATATTGGGGGCGTGCTCGGCATATTTGTCCCCCAGGAAAGATGAACCACTTCAGAAAGCGAAAAAAACAGAGCACGTAGCGGCTCCGGGGGGACCCAGCTCCTCTACATTGTATGAGATGGATTAACTCCCCATATTTTTTATTTTTATTTTTCTATTTTATATACTAGTCAGCAATCATGGATACTAAAACAGTTGTAAACACAATGTACGATGGTATTGTAATCGCAGGACTTGCGATGGGGTATCTTATGATCTCCAGCAAATTTCTGAAAATAGATATGGGCGATCCAAGTCGTCCAAATTTAACTCGCTTGGCAAAATTAGGCGGTGCGACTGCTGCCGCGGTTGCGACTAAAGATCTCCTTGAACAGAAAAATATTATTCCTGCAGAACCTTATACTTTGTAATGGGCACCTTCGGAATATTATTCATCAAAAAAATTATACTTAGTAATATATACAACGTACAACGATGATCATTTGGATTGTAAGCAAAACAGGTGGACCAGTTACTGTTAATTTTAACCCTTGCATTGAGATGGCACAGTTTACGAAGATACGACTGCTAGAGTGCGGACTATATAATTCATGGCATAACATAACGAGGGCGAATAATGTACTAAAATATCAAGAAGGGGGCGACCCAAAAAATAAGACAACAAAATCAATACGTCCGGGTAACTACAATATTGATACGTTAAACAAGGCAATCGGGTTGAAGCAAAAAATTAATTTTGAAAAACATCTACCGACAAACCACGTTTATCTAACTTTGGCTGAAGATGTTAAAGTTTATTTCAATGCTACAGGTAGCTTTGCCAACGTAGTTGGTTTTTCAGATAAACCTGAGGACAACCCAGTTATAAAAAGTACTATTAGTCCGAAGAGAGTGGATTTCTTAACAGTCACTAAATATATAGTTCATTCAGATGTAGTCGATGTTACTGGAAATTATGTTTCAATTGGTTCGGATGAATACATACAGGGGAAAGTATCGAACTATTTACAAATACTTCCCATCCGGGATACGAGAGAAATAAGTGAAAAGGTTACTTACGATTTTAAAGACGGAGCAATTTCTATGCCATTGAAAAAAGGGGGATATTACATGAATTCAATGCGTATCTGGATAACGGATCAGGATGGAAACATGATCGATTTCAATAACTGGCCAATTAGCTTTTGTATTGAATTATTGTAGTCGTTCCGCCTACCGGTGTAACCCTATCGGAAGATAAACCATCCCACGACCAATCCTCCAGCAATATAGATCATCTCATATTTTTTTTGCTCTTGACTTGGCTGATAATAATCTGAGAATTGAACTGGACTTGACGTAGAGTTGCTTTGCACCGCTTCTGCTTCTTCCAGGATTTCTGCATCTGTATCTCTTAATTCAGCTGCAGCATGTGCGTCCTTTGCTTGATTTTCTCTTTCCCAGTCAGCCTGTAGTAATCTTTTTTCTGACCAGACGTTGCGATCATGTTCAAATTTTTCTAATGCTTTATCATGTCGGACTTTCTCTTCAATAAGAGCGTCACCATTCCCGGAAAGCTTTTGTCCGATAATATTTCCTCCTGTGAATGCCGTTGCATTTAATACAGCACCGAGAACTGTCATTCCTATAGCTGAAGCCATGGTTGTGTATATTACAAGGTATTATTTTAATTTTCACTGTATATAGGTCCCTACGGAGTATGTCTGATCCAAGTGGCTTCGGTATAGGTACAATTCGTGTACAAAATCTTGAGCTTGAAGATTTAAGTGATGTTAAAGTTAACAATAATACTAAGATAGCAGGTAATCATAATAAGGATTATGTCCTTCGTTATAAAGACCGCGAGAAACAATTCGTGTTATCGCCAGCGACAGCACAGAAACATATACATGCTGTAGAATTTTCTGAACTTAAAGACGTCGATGAAACTGTAATTGACGCCACAAAGGCTTCAAACGATCCTACTCCTTTTGCTCTGACGTGGGATGGGGATAGTCAGAAATTCATGCCTTATAATGTACCACGTAACATCTCAGATATATTGGATAGTGAAATTAGAGGTGGAGTTGATGAACCGCCAGGAACTCCAAATGTAATTTATTTTGATAGCAATGTAAACAAATATAAATTGTCTGATTTTCGTCTTTATCTTAAGCCTAATAATCCTTACATTACACTACTCGGTATACCGATTCATCTTAAAATTAGTCCTCTTAATACAATAATGTCTTCAGATAATACTCTAAGAAGGTGGATAAATAATGGTGAGAATTATTGTTCATATACAGCTAGCAGGGTTCCAGTAAGATTATTTTGGGACACCACTTTAAAGAAACTGGGTCTTAAAAGTGTGGGGGAGGAGGTGGCTGAATTAAATTTACAGACTGCAATTCAACAGATGACTGATAGTATGAAAATAATTGAGCATGGTACAGTTGTTATCAAATGTATAAAATTAGGTACAGGAGACGAGTTTGATGATTTAATAGGAAATATTGCTTTAAAAACAGATTCAAGAACGAGTTGCACTATTTTCATAACTATTGATAAAGATCGAAAAGATTTAGATATTTTTACTCATACCGTTCCGACAGGGGAAGAAAGTAGTTCCGACAACATTTCATTTGTTAAAAAAGATACAACTACTTACACTTTAGATATCAGTACCATTTATCTAAAACGTCTCATATTGTTTGAAGTAATGGTCTTCCGACATATTTTAAGTTCAGAGGAAAATTCTAAAATTTTATCTATCGGGTGAACAAGTTCGTACCGATAGGAACTAGAGTCATTCAGAAAAAATTCGCCTCTGGAAAGATACCTAAGACATTATGGATTAAATGGATATGAAAGTTAGTTAACTAGGTCAGGGTCACTGAGCTACATGGATGGTGAGTAGTGTTCTGGGGAGGTGTGAGGAGATTTTGTAACTTTTTTAGGTAAGTGTCCCAGAAATAAAGTTATCCTTACTACTACTAGTAACTTGCTCTTTGCATGCATGTTTAATCGTCAAAGTGACGCTTACCACGTGATCGTAAATTAACGAAAGTTTGAACGAGGAGTGTTACAATCTACTCTATCTCTAGCTGTTTTGGAAATTCATATAATTTAACAAGCATGTTTTATTCTGTTTCAGTTTATACCATATGATCAGAGCATGATCATTTTGCTGTGATACTCAAGTACACGCCTCGTCCAAATTCTCTGTTGTTATTCGTTCATTTACCGTTAACTAGACAATGTTAACAGTCTGGAAAAACTTTTGACAGTCGCTGGAGAAGTTTGAAAGCGCCGTCTACGCATGCACCCGTTGAGAAGGTAAAGAGAAAATGGCAATGTCGTTGCGAATATCACGAGTGATGATAGCGTCGGAATTTCTCGACTTTTATCAGAAAATAAGATGAGGTGTCGTTACAAAGCACATAATGACTGGCCGTTTTCGGATAACAGCATACGTTTCTTTTCCTTCGGGCCTGAGAGTCACCAAAAAACAGTCTGTTTTCCTCGGACTATGACCTCTTTAAACAGACAGTGTTTAGGCATCTCTCGGGACCTCAGGCAAAAAACGTTTCCTGCTACTCTCATGTCCAGTCAATATGTGTATACTGTATGTGTAAGACCTAGAAAAGTCTTCGTTTTATGATTATGATTGGATAATTCTTTCATCTGTAAAGCATGACTATTGTAAGATTTAAGCCATGCCTACAAAATGTTGTTTTAAAATAATCATGCATCGGCAATATTTATCTCTCGCGCTCTCCTATCTGGATATACATCATCGGAGCACAGAAGCATCGGCGCATAGGAGTGTAGTCTTAGGCACGGAGTGTGTAGGTGGCCTGTGATAAATAAAATCTAGCAAGTTATTTTTACAAACACGAAATCGTCCGTTAAACTTTGTACCTTTCTTATCGTTTACAATGTATGGCATTCATTCAAGATGGGTCAGGGGGTCGACACGGGTGGACGCTGTTACCCTGTACCTCAGTGATACTACCGGTGTTCTACTGATGGACATGTCTCAAATTAGGGTCATTAGCGTAGATAATAGCACAAGGAAAAGCATGAAATTCAAATATAGAATTGATGAGATATGTGATTATTTTCAATAAAGAGCTGTATTTTCTAAACAATGTCTCCCTTGACTTCACACCATAACTTCAACCTATGATCACTTGACCCCACACTGCTTTCAGGTAATAAATCGTAGGTAGTAAGCTAACCTGTTAACCCTGTCAGCGGATCGAATCCGTAAGTCAACATTTCGCGATACAGTACTGCCGGCTCTCTTTCACATGTTAAGTTTTAAGTACATAGAGGTGAAACCGTTGATAGAAAATACAATCATATATCGGAAACATCACATTTCACCAAAGGATATGTGAATTTCTTGTTTGTCGCTGTGATAATACCACGCTTTGATTTTGTGATCGCTTCCACATAGATGTGGTACTCACGCTCGACCGCCTGTTGGAAACCACAGGCAGGAGCCAGGGCCAGGCTACTGTAGATTGGAAACATGTGGTTACACGCCTGTATGTATATTTTTTAGCCAGAATTATTGACACTAAAGATTTCCTGCTGCGGAATTTCTTTTGCCTGATTGAATAATGGTCATTTTACTTCCTCATTGGCAGCCTAATTTCATTGCCGACTAATTAACAGTTAATGAGCTTATTTGAAATAAGAGGTTGAATTGGTAGGAATTTTTATGCAATTACTTTATTGCTTATATGAGCCTCACAGAGCTTATGCATATACATACACATACTATTAGTAGATACAAGTTGATTATTTTATAAAATATTACATATCTTACAAACTGCATTATTTAAATGTTGGCAATATTCCCGGTACAAACTTCATGATAAAATGAAGTACACAACACCTCCAGGGTAAACAAACATGCCACGTATTGACATGTACACTACAATTACATCAAAACATGTCATAATTGATTTAGTATCGCCTATGCTAAAATATGAAAAACAATCTTGAAGATTTTCATTAAAAAACAATGTTATTCAAAATGACATATTTCGGACAGCAAATTTACAGATTACCATTCATCTCTAAATTAGATTTAATAAGTTATACTGTGATAGTGTATTCATAGTAATAAAAATGAAATATGACGAGCTAAGTTCAGTATTTACTAAATGTGAAAGCTCATAGTTCTGCTCACATATATTCTTTGGAAACTACAAACAAGATTTTGTTGATATTTCCATTATAATAAAATGTACTGGAGGAGCCACCAAGACTTAGGAGTCAGATATTTTTATAGAAAATTGTAAGTTGGTAGATTACAAGGCGAAATTCGGGATATTGTTGATAGTGGAGGCAACCATATCGGCTATAACCACATGTCCAAATGTTGATGTAAGTCTTCCATAAACTCAATAGCCATTCTCATAAGTTATATTTAATGTGATATATCATATCCATTCATTTCAAATTAGTATTCTAAACATGATAATACTGCAACATGACATTTTATCGCTGGTTCTGTATTCATTGCATGTTTATGGTGCCTTGTGTAGAATCTGTTTTTCAAATTCTAGCGGATTTTAAATGAAAATACTAAATTTACCTGTGCGCTAAGGACACTTTCAATCTTATACAGAAATGTCATATGGAAACATATTAAAACAGGAACGTGAAAACATTTACACAGAGCTGAAACATGATATATTTGTTAATAAAGACCGTCACTAGACGTGTTATTGACGTTTTAGCCGTGTTGCTCTCCCTTACAATATAATCTAGGGTTTAATAGCACGCTATGATCAACTGGTATTACTGGAACATGAGCTTTCCCAGACATGTCGTCTCCTTCTAATTACACTAGTAATTTCAACATTTTTGAGCTAAAGGAACAAATGCGTTGGAGGAGTCCTATCGTCGAGAATATGCTGACCCAGAAGAGGAATGCTTATTCTTCTGAATACTCTCAAAGGCAAGATCCTGACTAAATTACTGCCAAATATAATATTTGCTCTTAATGAAGTATTTTCCAAAGTTTTACATTTTAAATTTCAAAATTTGCTAATGCTTGAAGTTTGTTTTTAATAAAAAAATTATATTTCTAATGTTTTAGCTATACTGTTAAAGTGTGGGTGTAGTCATTCACTTCTGTTGATATGATATTGCTATTCAAGATTTAATAACGATTTTATTATGAAAAGAAAAAAATGACTGCCCTCGTCTAAAGAAAAAATAATGTTCATTGCGGTGGACGCTCAAAATAAACATTTCAACTCAAAATACATTACTAGAGATCTTATGCATATTTCGGGGCTCTTACAAAAGTTCCTAATTTTACTGATAAAAAGAGGGGATTTTAATGCCAAGCTTACAATCAAGCCAGTATGTTCAGTGTCAAATGTTATTGTTTACAATTATTTCAGTTTTTGATTGACTGAGATCGATGTATGAGGTGTGACAAATAGTTGACAAGAGCCATCTGCTACTATACAATAGATGTTTATTCTTCCTAACGTTTCGGACGTACACGGACGACCTTCATCAGAGGCTGTACAGACAAGTACCCACTACAAACTTCACATATTGACTGTGGTTGGACTGACCCACTTGATATTCACCACTATGAGATCGACCTCTGAACATTAATATCGCTTTTCACTATGATTTTGACAAGAGGCTTTTGAGATTATGTTGTCCTTAGTCGGGTCTCGTCCGTATCATGGAAACAAGTCCATTTCTTTCGGGCCTAATGCGGTGCTTTCAATCGACATACCCGACATGGAAAGTTTTATTTAAAATACAGTTGCATTCTACTAAAATTATCATGAAAAGATAGATAACCAATTTGAAATTGTCTTTATAGGCGGGTAGCTGTAATTAATAACTACTTCTTTGTTATTTTTATTTTAAAGTATCAACTACAATTTCTTGCACTCTCTAAGCTTTTTCAGTTCAACATTCCTCTTTAGAGTGACCATGATGGTGAAAGGGTGTAAGGCATGTTGCAATGCCAACTTTTAAGCTTTTCGAAATAACCTGCACAGGTATGAGCATGCAGCTTGTTCTGTTTTAGTCCAGACTACAATTCTTCTGTTGGAAATAATTGAACACTTTGTACATGTGAACGCCATGTTGCCAAAGCGAACTCAGGGCATGTGTAAGATTCAATACAGAGTAAAAATCATGAAAAAAATGTCAAAAGATGCAGCTACTGACTGACACATGCATATTAAGCTTCACTGACAAATGAAAAAACAGACTTGATCAAAGCGCGGGGTCACTGACACTCAACTAGACTGCTGCTTACAATCTAGTTAACCACATTACTTTTTGATCCACTCCTGTTCTCTCCGCAGTATTGATAAACAACAATTTATGTACAGCAGTTCTTGTCTTCTGGCAGTGGACAAAGTGTTATGTACATTCCTAACTCATCCAAAAAAGTACATTCGCAATTTTCCCATATTGAAATTTATGTGCTTACAACTGATACGACAAAAAACCCAGCAAAACAGAATGTTTAGAATATTATTATTCAAAAGTATATCCATTAAGCCATTCACCGTTTTGTATTTTCTTTGCCAGTAATATCAGATGTTGGGTCTCATATGTTAAAAGTACCTACACTTAAATTACTTACTACTGTCACCACTGCTAGGGGGTCTCCTTCATTTGGTCTGCGTTCATCCTTTGAGTCATCTACTCCCAAAATGAAAAACGGTACCAATGGAAGAGCATATTATACGCAGTCATCTGTAAAATTATATTGTTTTAACGATATACCTTGATTGAGTAGAAGCCTGTAACAATTTCAGGCTTCTAATCAATCAAGGTATATCGTGAAAACTCTCCGTTTCTACATTACGTAAACGACAACCAAAGATTTGTAAATGAGATGAAGTATGATATTTCAAGTGTGCTGACTTGATTTCATGTCTGTCTGTATGAATCGACAGTGCTTATTGTATCCATCTTAAACGTGAGTAAATGGTTTTCTTATATTATTCAATGTACGTCATTACCCACTCATTGAACAACATGATGTAAATGACTTTGATTGGAAACAGAGTATTTACCCTATGGGCACTATCGCGATTCAAATCGTCATTCTAATGAATTTAAGTAATGACGTACACACAAAATGCACCGGAAAATTCCCACAAGCAATTTAGGATAACGTTTTACAGTTACACATCGCTTCCCTGAAAAAGTGACCATTTCCTGGAAACCGTCAGAACAATCGAACATCGTTTCCGGGATTTTTGTTTTAATTTTAACACTTGATAAAATAAAATGGTTTTGTACTTCATTTGGACGCTATCTGAATTCAGTGTATCCAGCCCATAAGCTGATTTTTGCCTTTTTTCAAAGTCGTCTACAACACGACTAACTTCAGCATAAATTTCTTTTAAACTTAACATTTTTTCATACCGCCAGTATTTAGAAATTTTCGAACAGCTGAAGCAAATGTTAAATATCATAAGAAAGACTTGGTCTATGTAAGCTTATCAATATATATATATATTTTTAATTTTTATCAATAAATTTTTGGAGTGGGAAGTTCACCAATATGAACGATTTCTTCAATACCTACAATGCATTTGGGATACAGTCTCTCTGAAATCTTATGGACTGTAAGTGTCGATATTCATGGAATATTTTCATCCACGAACATTTTCCTAGCAAGTCAGAGACTTAAGCGTTTCTATTGCAATATTAAAGAAAGCAGTGAATCTGCCCGGTGTGAGAATAATACTTGCATTGATACGATGCTGTATATGGTGTCCTTTTACGTTTCGAAGCCATAATTGGAAATACACATTTTCATTTTACATTCCCAATTGTAAACTATTGCAGTATGTCGTCTGCCAAATTATTATTTACAGTCTTATGTGAACTCTGTTTCGATTCGATTTATCAAGAATTTGGGCGCAGCTGTTTTATGAGAAAATATTTAAAAATAGCTATCGAAACAAGTGTCTTAGATACACTAGTCAGGCATGCATGCATAACGTCCCGTCCGACAACAGCCAAGTCAAACGCTCATAATACAAACATTTTCTGCCCATGGAAAGCATACATTTGGAAATTAATTACAACCAGCCGGCCAATATATTAAACATACAAGTACTTCTTTTGTTACATGAAAGCCTGGATTACGACGTGAAATGTCTTAGTTTGTTACGAAATTGTGACGTTACGACATGTAATGACAGTCAGACGACAGAGAACCTGAACTTCTCGGCGAAATGACTTAGGCTAATATTACCTTCTCAAAGCAAGAAAAAATCCTTCAGTTATGGAATGTACTCTAAAACGATCAGAAAGGTGACATAAACACGCAACTGTCAGGCACGTAATACTACTTTTGTTGTTTATTAATGAACCGACACAACATCAACGTATAAATAGTATCTGATGTTTATTTTAACCAATACATACCGTAGCAACCTACCCAGGTGGTCGCTAAGATGGCTTTAGCGTCAATATGCACAGCAGCTACTGTTTTATTAGGAAAAAGTAAATCATTAATTAAAAGTGATATTAATGTCTAAAGTTAAATATTTTCTTAATAATGTGTACGTATTTGTGTCATGTGGTTTCAACACAAATGAGTACTTAGGTGTATTTCGGGGCTTATTATGTCGTGTCCCATGAATTTACTAGATAGCGAGGTTTCGATTGAGGCTGCTACAGTTACGTACTGTGATCTCACATGGTCGTGATCATCGTGTCCTTTTAAGGAGTCAGCAAAAGCAGCGACAAAACAACTTTGTTGGGATTTCTGTGGTCACGATAAGCGCATAGGATCAATTTAACTAAAATTACCCGGCATTTCCCCCTTGCTTAACAAAATGATTTATTAATACGCTATAATGTCCGAGACTGTCAATTGTCCTATTAGCCTTGCAATAATGTCCACGTTAACGGTTTGCTTGATCTCTCTAGGAATAATTGGTGAGTACAATGAATAGCATTTCCATGTTTCAATTAAATGCCATACCCGAAGGAAAGCAAAATATTACTTACGTATTTGAACTTACTTTGTTCAACTTATGTTACAAAATGGACTTTTCTTTGAGGTGTGTAGCTAGCAATATTAGGAGATTGACTATAGGCTATGAAAAAACGTTGGCAAGGGTGGCCATTTTTACTCCCACTATGTATCGGAACTATGAGAAGTAGTTGACAGCGATTCTTGTCATGAAGTAATCGCCTCTTTCACAGAAACTTATTCCATACAATGGTCATGTCGGCACAGCGGACTTGGCATTGCTTCAAAAATTGAATTGAAGTTAAACCTTGTCATTGTATGTGCAACCAAGCTGAATTAATTGCTCTTCCTAAGAAATATGTAAGGCTTACTGAAACTATTTGGTCATCTATTGCGATAACGTAGGTGTTTGGCAACGGTGTGTAAAATCACATGTTTGTATCTGTGTCTCACATGCACTATGCGGACTGGGTAATTTTATTAGCATAGTGTAGAGTCTATACTACGTCCCGACGTTATACGTAGATAGTCCACGATCAGAACGTCGGAACATAGCATAAACTGTACTCTATTCATGCTGTTAAAACTACCCAGTCCACATCGTCCACGTGTGTTGTGTCTATATGCATGCAATTACCTGTGTACATGGGTGTTTCAATATGCTTTTTCATACATATGAATGGGTAATATTGACCGATATCGTGATTAAAACTTGGAATAATATATATGAAGTGATCATAATTTGAATTTCTTAATTCGATGATTCAACTCCAATTTCAACCGTTGTTTGCTTTTCTGTAATAAACAGACATTCCGGTGAAAATATGTCATATTTTTCCCCCAGGAGGTATCACGGAATGTTTTTGCAAAAGCATCCTTGTCAACGAAGGCAGCTCGGCACTGCTATCCTGTATCAATATGCCGATCAATGGTAAATTGGTGACAGTTAGGTGGGGAAAGGGTAGAGGTATCTTCATCGCACAAAAATTTGTATCAGGAGTTGATCATTACGTCATGGAAGGCAAATACTCAATCGATGATGAGATGAAGTATCTGAAGATTGATAATATCGAACCATCAGATGGGGGAGAGTATACGTGTACGGCTGAAATCGATGGAGAGAAGATTTATAAAAACAACAACATTTTGCAACATACAATTAAATTACAGGTGAACACAAGTAAGTACTGTTCGATGTGAGTCACTTGAAATTAATATTAAAATATTTCATTGATTACCGCATGACGGTTTTCTTCAATCGATTGTTCCGCCATGGGATTCAAATATTAACCCTGGCCCTCACCAAAGCGGAACAAGCAACAAACAATTACGACAAATGGCTCACCTCTTGCGCAAATAAGTATCGAAAATCACCCTATTTGACTTCAGCAGCAACGCAGGGTAAAAAGTATCTTTGGAGATTACAACATCTACATCATTTTGTTTAGGCTCCTTCAGGAAGTATGAATTTACTATTAAAAAGTACAAACTGAACGCACTTACCAAACATTTGATTCCACATAACGATTTCCACATAGGAAATCTTGTGAGATACAATTATTTAAAGACAATGGCCAACTAACGTTGATATGAGAAAAACATCATCTATTACGCTTTCGCATAAGTCACATGTATACGTACAAATAATAAGGGTTGCAGCTTCTTTATTTCATCCCAATTTTATTTTGATTAGTGTGAGGCAGAGCTGAGGGAGTTGTAACAGAAGATATTACACCAAACGTGTTGGTAGTGTTGAAATAATATCCAGATCTTATTTAGCATTTTAAAATTACGAATTTTGATTGTGGATTTTAGCGGTGGCGCTAGTTTAAAAGTTGCTTATTGTTAGTTATCCCCGTGAGAGGTGATGCACAATGGTTGGTAGATAAACCTATTTTCAAAACTATGAGTCATTTAGAGGTCAAATTACCGCTTCAAGTGCGTGGGCTGCTAGATATGGACGAAACCAGTCTAAGATTGTTTCATGGTAGTTCCCCTTTTGTTTAAATATAGGTCATCGAGTTGAAATGGGAAACGCGACAAACGGTATGTATGCATTTCTATGATTGGCATAGTAGATCGAATCATTCTTAGCAAATACACCATTAATTGCCACAAGACATGAATGTTACAATCGAAATTTTTGTAGTGTTTAGAAACATCGATCGCCAGATTAACACAGATACAGAATCAACTATCGCTCAACGTATTTGATTAAATGTATTATCTACGTGATATCAACATTTATTTTTAACAAGGCATCGACTAGGTCCTCGCTGATCTGTCCGTCTTGCTATTGTTATCTGCGACTCGTCTACAACTCGGCTATATGAATTATCTTCGAAAAATTAATTCATTTAACGTTCTGCTGCTTCGTTTTTGTCCCGTTACTTGCGAATAAATCCTAAATCATGAAATTTCATGGGTTCTAATAAAGTTGTTGGTAACATTTCTTTGAATTTTCTATCCTATTCAATGTGTTTATTCTAGGAATGGAAAAGCAGACTGGAGGTTCATTTCAGTGGTATATCATTATAGGAGTGGCTATCGTTGTAGTGCTTGTTATCATCTTTATTTTTCTGATAGTGGTTCTAAGCCGTAGGAGAAGGGTGAGTGTGAATCAATGACGTCCAAAAAACAGTGTTGATAACTTCCACTGTGCACAAACAATTAGAATACCACAATGAAAATAATCTTGACCGAGCATCACAACGAAGTCCCTAGTTTTGTTCTAATTACGATAAGTGTCTTTTTATCCGCTGTTCATCATTCTATGCTGCAATTACATTATACTAGTTCATTGGTAGTGCAAATACGCCGATCCCATTGGTGAAAACAAGCAAAAACAGTGTTGTATTTGTCATACCACAGTTGAAGCCTTGAGTGTGCATTATTTTCCTAAAACACAGGTTCATTAGATTTTGACAGGACCTTATCCAGAAATTGCTAAATTATGCACTAACATAATTTGTTTTTAAAATGAGCTACAATGATTACAGTCATGCTCTTTTTCCAAAATGACTACTAGAAATGTATGGTTAATTAGTCAATGGAGTCGTGTGATTGACTTATTGGTTTTTTTTTGTTATATTTTTGGTATTCAATCAAAAAGAGTAAACTGTGAATATCCTCTATAAATTATGCATTCCCGTATTCTGACTATATAGTCAGAAAAATAATCTTTATTTACAAGCACTCATGTAAGCCTATCAATGTGTCCTTAACGGATGAATAAGCTCTGCGTGACAATAATGTAACACATTTCCTTATGTCTTTTCATTCTCAACGACCGGGGATAATTAAAATACTCGCACGGCAAAGGAAACTCGTTGCGTTTGATCTTAAACCCTCCTCTGTCCTAAACTAAGGTTTTCAGGTGTCAGCGGCCGCCGACGAAATTTAGATTTTGGACATCTC
Source organism: Ptychodera flava (assembly GCF_041260155.1). NCBI lineage: Eukaryota > Metazoa > Hemichordata > Enteropneusta > Ptychoderidae > Ptychodera > Ptychodera flava. The sequence goes on along the minus strand of NW_027248281.1, from coordinate 12,476,180 downwards.
CTTAACAACATAAGTTGCCGGCATAGGTTGCTTCATGGAAGTTTTATCTCTTTAGACAATCATTTAAAATGCTTGATCATTCCAAAATAATATGTTTCCAAGGCATTCCCGTTACACTTAGTTTGTACAAATTTGCTGACGATTATGAAGAAGTAAAATCGCCTCCCAATGAACACGGCGAGTTTTTATTGTTTTTGTTTTTGTTTTTTGCAATGCACGCGGTCTATTTATACAAAGCCAATTTTCGTAGCTGACTGACAACCGTCTGTCTTTTTGTCGTTTATGTGTCATCTAATATTATCTTTCGCTGTCTTGTAGTTTATCGATATCCACTTTCAATTTTATTCGCAGCGTGCACAGAGAGTAAGAAGACAACGTTCTCATAAAACTGATCAGATGTACAAACCTGTCACGTCGAACCAACCGAAATGTGAACGGAAACCTAGAAATGAAGGTGATCTGAAGGGCTACACGGTTTAATTTTGCTTTTCCCACGAGTTCAATTTGTTTTCCAGGTTTAAGCATTTTAGATTCTATATTTCTTTTTTTGTGCGCTCAGTTTTCGTTACGTTTTCCCCTTGGGTAGTTTTTTCTTTTTGTCGTATTTCTGTCAAAGTTAATTTTTATATTGTTATTGACATTGTATTTGGAAATAGTAGTCAATCATCTAGTCAATCCCATCACAATCACAGTTTAATGTTGACTACTGTAGATTTTTTTCTATATCGAAAGTAATCTATCAGTCTAAATTCGAATATTATTTCTTTAAGTGTACGTGGTTTGCGTGACACGTAAAACAAAAGGACGTAGTGAATTGGTTAGGTAAGGAAGCTGTCTCAATATTTTGTCCGCAAGAAGCCCCGTTGTCCAGTGAGCGATTTTACTGAATGGTCTCTCCGTTACCTCGTGTGTCTAAGAATTATTTAACTTCTTTGCCAAATGTTTCTTCAATTCTATTTGGAATTTACAACAAGTTAAAGTAAATATGTGAAGCCTTTGGCATGACAATGGTGGGCTATAAATGGCACATTTCCCGTATTTTATCCAAGCGGTCCAGGCCACAGTTTCATGACCAATCATGATTCCAAATAGGCTAAACTTGCCTTGTATATTTTTCGGTTGAACAAACAATAGGACCGGCAAAGAAGCGATTCATCAGACCGCATGTTTTTGGTTCTTAGTTTTACTTATTTGGTCTAAAACACACACCAAGAAATCTATTCATTGCGACGATATCTTTTAAGTGTATCTTGTGTAATTTTTATGTGAATTTGGATAATGATAACAGGTTTTTTTCCAACTTGGTATTACAAAGGAAGTCAAGTATCTGTCAAACCTTGTTGATGAGACTGAAGCTTTTTTGACATGTCATAATTTTAGTAACAAACACTATTTCACACCCAACTGTTTCAAATATTTCGGATTTATGAGTGCGATTAAGAAACTTTGGCTCAGAAAAGTACGCGAGCCACATTCTGAAATTGTAAAGGGCATTTTTCCTAGTATTAATCTGTGTCGCAAATGTCATCTGAAAACTTTATATTGTACTATATGAGTCGTTTATCAAGAGACACTTAAAGAAATGGGGTGTAAGAAGAAGAAGAAGAAAGATTAAATAAGCTATTTGGCCTACATGCATTTCTACCGAGGTTGATTCAGTTACAGCAAAATTTCACAATGTGCAATCAGCTGCTTTCCTGAATACCTACTTATGGTTCCACAACATGAAATCATATGTGTATTCTGTTTTTGTAAGACCTGGAAGAGTTGTCTTTTCTTGATTATAATTTGATAAATCTTTTATCTGTGACATATCGCTACTGTACGACTTATGCCATTCCTCCAAAATATTTCAAAAACCTGCCTCGGCAATATTAATTCTCTCGCGCTTTACTACTCTTGCCCTATTTATCAACACAGAAGCACAGAGTTCTCGGCTCATCAGAGTGTGGTTTTGGTCATGGCGTGTGAAGGTAGCTTCTGCTTCCATGGACTTTCGCTAAGTCCTTACAGTAAAATACTGTTCTTTGTTAGCCAAAGATTATTACTCAAGGATAGGTAAAGCAGCAGCATCCAACCTGTAGTATATGCAAGGCGAATTTCAAGAACTTTGTCATAGACATTTATATTAATTTTTGTACTTACGATTTTACATATCATTTGAGCAGCTCATATATATTTTGGTAGGCAGTCGTACATTCTTGTCTAACAGTGTAACACCTGTACAAAATAATCTTCAATCCCTCGTTTCTTTGTCCGGTATGAGCTCATATCAAAACGATCTGTTTTAATGGTTTTTCTCTCCATTTTATGCTCGATGAATTTCTGGTACTGAGTCAATCCCTAAATTTTATGTCTAGCAAACCCGATTTCGCAGCATTCAGTCTTTTCATGTTCCTACTGACAGTCGAGGTGCACAACCACTTGGAAATTAAATCGATATAGTTGTCATCAAAATGATAGATCAATGTTCATATTGATACAATAAAGGTCAATAAACATTGTAACGCTGCACGAATGGAATTCCATAAATCTTTTTGTGCATCGTAAATTACTGTTAAATTTACAAATACTAGTGATCTTTTGAAAATGTGTATTGTAATCGGGCTGTTACATAAAACTTGGTCAACCATTTACATGAGAAAACCACTAATCCCTTATTTAACATGTCTTTTAACATGGAAGTACAAATAAAATCGTTTATTTGAATCCTAATTTGTGAAATAATTATATCATATTAATAAGAACAGAATATTAATTATCTATGCATATGTGTTCCTCCTTCATGGAAAAGTATGAATGCGTCTGAAAGCCTTAAACGCCCACAAAGGCTTCATAAACTCCGATATCCTTGCCAAAACCACTCACTTTCTGTTTTTGCAAGATCGCTTTGGATACACTGGTAAAATAAAGTCAATGATAAATTTACACCGGAAGGTACAATCTCTGCAATAATTTGTACTATGTGGGTGATGTTCCTGAATGTGACGCGAGAGCAAAGAACCGCCTTTACGTAAGTCATGACCTTTCATCCCTGAGTATTGTTTTTACTCACTTTATCATGTATATTTACTTCACTAGAAATTGAAAAGAGAATACCATTTCACACATATTAAACAGACAGACACTAGCTCATCAAGGAGGATATGAACAAAAATGACAACTTAATGACGAATTTATATATATGTATTTGTTTCATACACTATAGGCCACCGGCCCGTAAGTAAACATATCACAAAATATAGTTACATCTCTGAAGACGCTGTAAATAGACTGCTCTACAAAAATTCATTTCAGTTACAGAGAACAAAAAAAATTCAAATTGGCTTGCCATTCTTGGATGTAAATATCCTTAAAACGGTGTTTAAATATATTAATAACAAATATTTATATTCCCAACCCCTTGATTTATCCCAGCTTCTCCCATCCCAGTGAGAAAAGCAGCTGTTTCACCAAAAGATACCAACAGTTTTTATTCTTTTCCACTTCACCAAATTCAAACTTGCAACAGGTGTACGAGAGACGGTGTTGAGGAAGAGACAACAATCTAAGCCAGAAATTTTCAACTCTGACCAGTCTGAAGGTGCGAACTGAGAAACGCCCCAATTCACCCTTAAAGCCCCAGTGCTGCTAACTTTTGATGATAATTTCACCATTTCTATTTTGAATGTAAACCATAATTCCTTGTTCTTCTCCCCCAAGAATGTTAATATACACAGTATCCAGCTTGTTAACTCAGCCCCTATGGTTGTAAGGTGCATTGTTGTTGTTGAAAACTGACTTCTGGTCTGGACTAGAATTCAAATGTAAACAATATTCATGCATTTTACGCATATAGACGCTAAGTTGACAAGCTAAATAGTGGGTGTTTCAACATTCTTTGAGGAGTAGAATAAGAAGTTGCAATTGATTTATAAAATAAAAATAATGAAAAAATCCGTCGAAAGTTAGCAGCACTGGGGCTTTAAAGGTCAAATTTGGTACGTTATCATACAATTTCAAGATATAGCGACAAAACTTATTTTGAACTACTTGTTCCCAAGCATGAAATCCCGACACTTCACTCCCATACATCATGATTGATAATATTTAACAATCAAATATCTTAATCGATAAGCTGATGTCAATTGAACTGAATTTACAAAGCGCTTTTTTTAACATCAAATAAAGATTTTGTTGCTGGAATTGCTAAGTGTCTTTGAGCTTTGAACCACAAACCAGAGCTTGAAAGTAACACACCAAGGTAATTATATTGGGACCACCTCAATTTTGTTACCATCTATGAACCATTTTTCAGAAGATTTCAGCCTCCCTGATTTTCTAAACACGACAGTTTTTGATTTTGAAGCATTAACTTTCAGCTTCCATTTACTAGCATAGTGTGATAATTTGTTCAATAACGTTTGAAGTCTAATTGGTGTTGAGCTAAAAAGAATAAGGTCATCAGCAAAAAGGAAATTTTAATGGTAGCGATATAGATCCCTGCAAAATCATGTTCAAGAACCTCACCCATATCGTTAATAAACAGAGTAAACAGAAGGGGAGAGAGGATACTACTGCCTCGTTGTACACCAAGCTGACATTTAAGGTAGTATGCGCCTCGAAAGTGAAAGACTTAAACTTTTGCTCAAACTTTCCTTCAGGAATCATTCAATCATTCTCTTTCAAAATCACGAATAAAAATCAGGTGTTACCGTGCAAATTTTGTACTAGATTTACCGATATTTAAAATTCAAACTTGCCACGGTCCCTGTGTTAACTCTATAGAGAAAAATAAAATTTCCGAATTTCGAAAAACTAAGCCGGTAAAAAGATTTCATACACCAAGAGCTTTAAAGTGAAGCCCCACAAGTGGTATATCGGAAAAGAAATGTAAATGTTTGAGAGTCTGAATATCTGTCCCCGAGGCGCGATCTACCTTAAACAAATCTGACAACCCTGAGGTGGTTCGAACACATGCAGTTACATTTGCATACATAGAACGCAGCACAGAAAAAAACTTTACCTTTAAGGCCAGCTTTGAACAATTTATAAAATAACAAGCAATGGTTAATACGATCAACAGCCTTCTCAAAGTCGATAAAGGTACAGTATAATCTGCCACTCAGAGCTATGTATCTATCTATAATAGTGTGTAAAATAAAAATATTGTCTACGGTTGAACATTTTGTCTGAAAACCTGCTTGCTCCTCAATAAGAGGATAGCGGTTCTCTGACCAGACAAGTAGTCTCTGATAGATAATCTCACTGAAAACTTTATTTATCGTTGGCAAAAGAGTAATTCCCCTATAGTTGTTTACCTTATCTTTTGGACCTTTCTCATGCAGTGGGACGATCAATCCTTGAGCCCACTGTTTAGGGAACTGACCTGTGTTGAGTATTTTGTTAAAGAAACACAATATCAATCTCTTAAGATGTGATGGAGCATTTTTTAAAATCTCGGGAGCAATCCAGTCATTTACAGAAGGTTTACCAGCTTTGAGACGCCCAAGAGCATTATCTAATTCTTCCACTGTAATATCTGTATCAATGTCAATAGTATCATACAAAGTGTCACTAAACTCGTCATTGAAATTTAATCGCTCCAAAAATGTTTTAACTTCCTCATAAAATCCATCATCTGCAGTATAGCCCTGGATTATTGATTCTGTGAATAAACCTGAGAAAAATCCAAACTGAGATATTTGGAGCTGGTCCACAGCTCTTGTGCTAAACAGTTTCCAGAATTCCTTTGAGTTTGACTGGCTACTGAGAATTTGGAGTTTTTGCTTTTCCAATTTATAAAATGCAGTTTTTTTGATTTTTAACAAAAGTTGATAACCTTTTTTCATGTTAACGTAACCCTGGAGTGAATCTCTAGATCTTGAATTTCTAAAGAGATTTAAGGACCTACTAACACACTTTTTCATTTGGCTGCACTCCTTATCATACCAGGCATTATGTTTGTCAAAACCTGACCTGGAATTTTTTACAGAAGTAGTTTTCATGGACTGGACTAATAACTGAATTTATTCTATAAAGATGGAGGCAGCTTTAGGTATGTCACCATCTTCCAAGGCAGACAATACATTTACTAAAAAGACATTTCCAATATCGCCTTCCCAAAAGACATTTAAAGCATCTTTATGTTTCTCATTCCAAATAAACTTTGTAGACTGGATTCGATCCTGCACACATCTATTATTTGAATTCTGAGATACTGAGGGAAAATTAATATCAAATACAATTGGGTGGTGGGGTCTGATTCAGAGCGATCTGGGACACTGAAATAGTCAAACATTGCAAAATCAACATAATTGGTTAAAATGTAGTCAACTACACTTCCACCTTGTTCTTTAACACATGTACAATAACCTTGTTCCTGATAATAAAACAATCGACCGTTTACAATTCTCATACCAGAGTTGACCATCGGAAATTACAATTTGTTCCATAGAGGATCGTTCTGGTAACTATTCATCATAAGCATATTCCTCCCCAAGTGGGAGAAAACCCACATTGTCGTTTGGAATACAATCAGGTTCTGTGGCTGTTCTTGCGTTGAAGTAACCACATTAAAATCTAGGAACTTTGCTGTAAGTGTTGCAAAATCATCTTCCAGAAGTGTGAAAGTTTGTTCATCTGCATAACTGCTGGATCCATATGGAGAAAAATAAACAATACCAAAGCACAACTTAAGAGAATCTTTGTGAAACATAACCCATACAATATCACTAGTGGCATCACTCTTGAAAATCTTGACATTATTGTAATACTGACAGCGGTAAAAATACTAACTCATCCAGAGAGTCTACCAAAATGTTTGGTCTTGCTACGACTTACATGACATTTCTCATACCCAAACAGTGAATAGTCAACTTCCGGTGCAACCCACGTTTCTGTTAAAGGGCCATTATTTGTAACTTTTGACCATTTTTTACCTCGGAAAATTCCATGTTGGAGGCTCATATTTGTTGCAAAATGTTGTTTTACGAAGAAACAAACATGATTAGTGATGTTATAGCCACATAAAACTGCTAATTTTGTTCAAACGTGTTGCCCTTCCGAGCTCGTTTGTTGACGTCTGGCATGCTCAGCGTGCTGGGGAGAACAAAGATAATGTTGACGCCGCGATCACGCGATATGTACAAGTTCACGTTTATTGCGGGATCAAAACAACATTGCGTAGTGGATTGCCAGACATCTGGCTACGCAACGTGCTCGAACAATGGACTACGACGTAAGTACCGGGCATAAGTAATGAATATTTATTTTGAAATTGCTGTAAATGGCTCGCGCAGGTGCAGAAGAATGCCTACGTTGCAATCCGCGTGTCAACAGAGTTTGTATTTCTGTCCGGACAAAAATTGAAATTTTCGTTGTAAAATCACATGTTATTTAGTTGTAGGGCACGTAATGTTTCCGAATAATATGCGATTCTCTGTTATTTGACAGGCTATTCAACATGAGCCAGTGATCATTTCAATCAAAACTAACGGAAAAATCGCAAGAAGATACAGCTAATGGAACTTTAAGAATATGAAATCAAAACTTTGAAAATTACCAGATTACCTTGTGTATATACAGCTGGCTTGATTTCACATGAACCTCGGCCAAACCCCTATCTGTTGTTGAGCTTCTTCAATTTCGGACCTTTCTCATGTGGATCTAGGATGAACACTTCACCATCTATAATCAATTTATCGTAACGCATGGTGGCTCTTTTAGTGTCCTGTCGAGCTGCAGCAAGGAACGGTCCGAGTTTTTCTTCTTTTTTCGCGCACCAACGGAGAGAGGTCTTCTGTTACTCGATACGGTGAATCACGTGGTTTCTGCTTTCTATATAAATCTTGTCTTTGTCTTTATATTTGTTGAACTTTACGACGACAGGATGGGGACTGGTTTTAGCACTGGTTAGTCTATGAGCTCGCTCTGTTTCAACATTTGCATCTTATATGTAGAGTTCTTTGTTCACGAAATTGCGTACCCTTTGTTCAGTGTCACTCCATGTTTCATTTTCGTCTTGCTCAATGCCATGAATTATCAAGTTATTTCTTCTTAACTGACCGTTCGTGTAGTCCTGTTGCGATTCCAGTTTATCCAGTTTCTTTCCGGGCAGTTCCAAGTTTTCTACTTCCAGTTTGGCAATACGACAATTTGCTTTAGCCAGTTCCCTTTCCACACCGTGGAGACCTTCCTTCAGATCTTCCAATATTGAGAATCTGTCCTCCAGTGATTGGTGTAAGGATGACATTTTCTCATTGATGAAACATTTCAGCTGGAGAACTTGCGTCCCCACTGCCGTTTGACGGTTCACTAGGCTGAGTGTTTGTCGGCGAAGGCATTTATGGGTCACAGGTGGCAGTCGAGATAGGCAGGGCTGATTTGCTGTTTACTCTGCCTGGTAATCATAGCTTTTATTTGTTGTTGTTGCTGCTATTTTTCTTTGTTGGGTTAAGGATTAGTTTCTATGTCTCCACACACCAGTACTAGTAGACTGAGAAACATGGCTAAGCGGACGAAGGCACTCAATGATACATTGTCCGTTCAAATATGGCGTCTTCCATTGTCACGGCACCTTGCTTGCCAATGGTGACAAAAACTGCCGATTCGCAACCTCCATACTTCAAGAGAGACACCCATATTAACAATATCGGCACCCATTTTACAAGTGGTATAGCCACAAACTGATGACGTCAAATCGTCATACACAATACACAGTGCCATAATTACAAGGCGTCTGTGTTTTGTGTACGGCGATTTGACGTCATCAGTTTGTGGCTATACCACTTGTAAAATGATGCCACAATATCTTGTTTACCACTACAAAGAATGTCCTCACTCAGTTCTTCAGCTTCAACAGGGTTTGTCTTTCCCACAAAATGTAATAAAGTTCGGAGACGACACACCCACACGTTGTTCTCAGAAGTGTGGTAAACAGCGCCCTCACACCTTCAATATCCAGAAAACTGTAGCAAATAGTGTTGTTTATTTCAAATAATACATTCATGAATATGCAGGCAAAATCAGTAGATGAAATTTTTTTCAATGCCATACATGTATCATTGATACAAGAAGTATCCAAGAAAGACCAAATGTACAAATATAGTGTGAAATAACTTTGGCATCTACTTGAATATTTAGGGGTGCCTAGATATAAATTATTTGATAAACGATATTAATTGCTTGGTATGCTTTTCACAAAATTGATGCAGAATGAGTGAATGAAGGTAACACAAGATGCCGGGGAATCAGAATTTGATATTTGATCAATTCTTCCCGACCTTCCTTATTTTTCATTTTCGGACAAATAATAGTATAATATGGAAGGGATTGAGAGATATCAATCCCCAACTCTTACTTATTACAAACAAAATAACTGAAAAACAATGGAGAAGCTTAATCATGTCATGATCTCCAAACAAATTCTGTAAAACAGTTTACCCTCATTGTCTTTTTGGGAATGTGCAACTTTGTAGTCAATTTGCTGTGTGTATTTCAGGCGAGATAAACACTTGCAAGTGTAAAATTGGCGTCATCCTCATACTCACTTCAGCTTCACAGGGCAGGTTGGATTTTGAGAGTGAGATGCTGCTGTGTCATTGCTTCACTAGACTGACGACGGTCAGATCTGACTATTCCCGACAGTACAATCATCATATCATGCATTTCCAGTTAGCTGTTACACAAACACTGCTGCAACATAATCGGGAACTATTTCATTCAGAAAGGTTCTGCGAAGCATCTTGTTTATAAAACATAAAGTTAATATTCCACTTCAATCAGTTTTCCACCTTCAACAAGGCATGACCTGTACGGTATGTGCCTTGTCCAACACAAGCCAACCCTAAGTTGAACTCCACATTAGAAACAGTTCTCATTCTGAATTTTATTATATTGTATTAGTGTAAGATAGTATTTCCATGAAACAAATGGCATATATTTTATAATATCATGCATCATGCTAACCAAGTTGCTTTGAGATCTTGAAAATAGGGATGTTTTCACAGTAACTATACCATTGCTTAGAATTAGCATTTAGAATTAAAAATTTGGAAAAGGGAATGAAAGCTGTATTCATCTGCGCTCCCACTACGTTTTTCACTTCCGTTTCCTATATCCATCGGCAACTGACATGCACTCTCCCCTTTAACAACTTTACTCTCAACATTGGTTACAAATTCTATTCCCCCCCTCCTTTAATCAAATACAGTAAAAAATTAAAGAAAACGTATTACTCTCTGATACAAGACAAAAAAAATGAAATGCTAGCCCACCAAGAAATCTCTTGTAACACATTTATTTTCTCCTCACACTATTTTTATGTGATTTATTTGATTAGTCATGCTTTTCTTGCATCTAACAATTGACCGAATACAACACGCCAGTATACTATATCCATTAATAACAGTCTTGGTAAAAGATGACGTTTACAGAAAACTACTAAATAAAGCATACGCACACAAGCAATGTTTTGTTTTGTACATTTATTATAAGTTAACAATAAATATTTACAGAGGCAGAACTTCCACCAGTTTCGTTTGATGGCCCAGGTTAAATGAGATTAATGGTTGCAATGTCCTTTACAAAATGGAACATTGAATGAGATGTTTTCTGCCTATCAATTGAGCAGTGAGTGTTCCAAAGAAGTGCTCTAGACGGTATAAAACTCTTGACATTTGCTAAGATGACTCAGGTGAAAATGACGGCCTTAATATTCCTTAATGACGACGTTCCTGAGTGCCCACAGACCTTCCCGTTCAATCCATGCATCCAAGGTGATGCCTGATGACACAGCGGAATCTCCCTGTCAGAAAAAAAATACACAGGAATAAAATGATAGGGAATATGCCATCAGTTATTGTTGAAGTGTATATTGCCAAAAATGAAAGAAGAACAAGTCATCGTTGATGACACAGTCCCCACTTGTTAATGGGTACTTTGATTACCTGTCCTCAGAGAGGATAGAGTCCTCTTCATTAATTAGGTCTGTGATAAAAATACTTTGTAACAGATGGTGCTCAATGGCCAAGAATGAGTTCCATGGTGATGAAAACATCAAACCAAAGTAGGCCACCATCCTAAAGTTCATAAAATGAGTCAACTAGGAATTAATCAACAGGATGTTGCAAAACATTTTTGCATACAATTCTAACACTTGACAGATTATCACTGGTACCATATTTCATAAAGTTTGATGCAGTATTTACAACACTATGAGATCAACATCTGTATCAAGTTTCATCACATTTGACGTTGTATTAATTTGTGGCTATATCACCCTAATTAGGAAAGTTCATTACTTATGCAATTACATATTAATTAAAATGACACTGATAAATGTCTTTTTCAATGTTAAAGCAATGTGAGCTTAACATCAGTTAACATCTGTATAAAGTTTCCTGAATTTGATGCAGTACGTATTTCTTGACATATCAGCCTACTTACGAAACTTCAATAATTGACATGTTAATGCTACATGACGTGAAACAAATTGACGAACATATGTATGAAATAGGTCAATGTCCTTGTACCAACTTTGAATGATACTGGTGGAAATATGTCTGAGTTATGGCTCTGTACATTTGAAAATTGTAACAAAATCACCGCCATGCAGCGATATTTGATCTTACTGTTTAAAAAATCAACATGTATATGTATGGCGTAAGTCAATGTACATGTACCAACTTTGAATAAGATCAGTTGAGACTTGTCAGAGTTATGGCTCTCGACATGAAACAACCATAACAAAATTGCTACCATGTGGCAATATTGGACCATCTCGTGAAACCAATCGACATACATATGTATAAATAAGTCAATGTCCTTGTACCAACTTTGAATAAATTTGCTTGATACATTGTCTAAGTTATGGTTCCGGACGTGAAAAAATCGGAAATAAATGGCCACACGGCGGCCATATTGGATTGTATCATAAAACAAATCAATGTGCATATGTATCAGTGTTCTCCCCAGAAATTTCTGAAACAGGGTCGGCTAATTTGCATAACAATAACTATGTAAATTTTATGTTAATTGTGCAATACACATGTCACTCCATAGCATCAGAAAAAATCCCACAATAAAAGGATAAAGTAAAATCTTTTGTGCACTTTAAGCACTTCATATATTACATCCATATTTTCATTCAAAGTCTTCCAGTTCTCTCTAGAATAACATTCAAAATCAGACGTTTTATGTGATCCTCTGTTACGACCGGTACGTGTTTGTCTGTAGCCAGATTGCTAAAACCATGGACGTCTGTTCTAAACGTCCATGGCAAAACAGAAGGTTGCAAAACAGTTAGTTACACGGACAAGTTCATACGGGACTGAATATTAGTCAGAGGAGCATGCCTGCAGAGAAATATGTTGACTTTAAAACTCAATTCATAATAAAGAGAAGCCCGAAAATATTGATACCGGGTATTTTCAAGAACAAGATTTGAAATTGCATCGACTTCTACTTCGACAAACGTACGAAACTTCGACAACTGCGCGGCGTCGGCCGTAGCCATGCATTGTGTGTGTGGAGCACGCTTGAACACACGCGACCTTTGAACCTATACTGTATATCCTAACCGTACATACATAGCTGCTGTATTCAGATGATCACACGAATGATTATTTTAACTCATGTAGTTCCTTTTTATTTCATTTCATGGTACCCTGAATATTGTAAAACGGTTCGTGGGTTTTGAAACTGGATCAAGTGAAATTGTTTCTCAAAGTCAATCGAACGAATCCATGCAAGTTACGAATGCGTGACACGAGGTGACACACATGGCTTCAACGTCATGTGGACGTACACAGATCTGGAAATGGCTAACTCGGACACGCAACGATATGAACACGCGGCAGTACCATACATTTTTGCATCTGAATTTTGTCTCAACCAATCGTACGATTTCAGCCACTTCTGATCGAAATCACTTTCCCTGACCTTCGGATTCTTACCAGAGCCAGACATGGGTGGCAACGGCAGTTCAACCAGTATTGCCTAGTATAGATGCTTTGACCATGGAGGTGACTGAGTGCCGCTGGCAAAGATGCAACACCGAGCCTTTCGTTGAGTCATGGATGTAATTTTTAATTTTTACATCCATGGTTGAGTATACTCCATGTCCGTTATGTTATATAAAATGGCCGTTGTCTGTACGATCGGCAGCGTAACACATTTCCTGCTTTTTGAATTTAAGTTTCATCCGTCTTAGCCGATGTTCATTTGCACTACACGGCCGCCCCGTTTATTCTCCTCACAGACAAGCGCGACTTGGGTGCTTTGCACCCGATAACCCTGCCTCATGTGTGTAAAACACCTAAAGCATCGACATGAGAGGAGAACAGTCTAACCATTTCACACATTTTGGCGATGGAATAAACCTTTTAATCATCTGGCACGTCGTGTTATCGCCACATTAGAACCGTTTCACACTTGAACTCGTTTCACACAAAATCGCCGCCGAGAAACAATAGGTCTTCAGCCACATTGAAAGAGAATCGGCGGACACGAAACAGGATCGGCTTGAAAAAATAAAGGATCGGGCGAAAAAATAAAGGATCGGGCGAAAAAAATAAAGGATCGGGGCCGATCCTGTTAAACGGCCTGGGGAGAACACTGTGTATGACATAGGTCAATGTCCTTGTACTAAGTTTGAATAAAATCGGTGAATAAAATTAGTTGAGACATGCCCAAGTTTTGGCTAAGGACACGAAAAAATTGTAACAAAATGGCTGCCATGCAGCCATATTGGATCATATCATGAAACAAATTGACATAAATATGTATGACATAGGTTAATGTCCTTGTACCAACTTTGAATAAAAATCGGTTGAGATATACCTGAGAGTATTATGGCTCTGTACATGAAAAAATTGTAACAAAATGGCTGCCATGCAGCCATATTGGATCGTATCACATAACAAATCGACGTACATATCTATGACATAGGTCAATGTCCTTGTACCAACTTTGAATAAAATCGGTTGAGATATGTCTGAGTTATGCCTCTGTATATGAAAAAATCGTAATAAAATGGCCACACAGAAGCCATATTGGATCGTATCACAAAACAAATTGACATGCATATCTATGACATAGGTCAATGTCCTTGTACCAACTTTGAATAAAATCGGTTGAAACATGTCTGAGTTATGGCTCTGTATATGAAAAAATTGTAATAAAATGGCCGCCTGGTGGCCATATTGGATCGTATCACAAAACAAATCGACATGCATGTCTATGAAATTGGTCAATGTCCTTGTACCAACGTTGAGTAAAATCGATTGAAACATGTCTGACTTATGGCTCTGTACATGAAAAAATTGTAATAAAATGGCCGCCTGGCGGCCATATTGGATCGTATCACAAAACAAATTGACGTGCATATCTATGATATTGGTCAATCTCCTTGTACCAACTTTGAATAAAATCGGTTGAATCATGTCTGAGTTATGGCTCTGTACATGAAAAAATTGTAATAAAATGGCCGCCTGGCGGCCATATTGGATTGTATCCCAAAACAAATTGACATGCATATCTATGACATTGGTCAATGTCTTTGTACCCACTTTGAATAAAATCAGTTGAAACATGTCTGAGTTATGGCTCTGTACATGAAAAAATCGTAATAAAATGGCTGCCTGGCAGCCATATTGGATCGTATCACAAAACAAATCGACGTACATCTGTATGACATATGAAGTAATCCTTGTACCAAGTTTGAATGAAATCGCTTCTTGCCTCTCTGAGATATCTGTGTGAACGTACGCACAGACACACGGACATGACCAACCTATAAGTCCCCCCGGACGGTGTCCGTGGGGACTAAAAACAGACTGAAGAGTTTAAATGCCAGAAAATTATCAATTATTAATATTGCAACATCAGCATAAAATCTATGAACATGGCTTAAAATTGAAAAAGTGTCAATTTCAGAAAAACATACAGACAATATTCCTACAAAGCTACAGTGCATTGTCAAAGGTGAAAAAAATATCTCTGTTCTAATTGTCACTTCTGAGATCTTATCCACGTTTTATGTGTCATGCAGGGGAGAAGAACCCTCATTTACTTGAGTATATCAATGTCATGGTGACAAAAAGCTACTAAAGTCAAGTTTCATTCAAAGCTTGATTCATAGGTTATCTTTCGACAATACAATTTTGTCCAAAATACTGTACAGTGTGTTTGCAATGTGTCAGTGATAGCAATATCTTATTTTACACATGTCAAAGCAAACATTTAATTGTAAACTATCAGTTGAACAATAACAGTAATTAAGCTGAAGGAATACATCCATTTTTTTCTTTAAAAACACTTCAAAAAAAGATTAAAACTTTTGCAAATTCAGTCACTTCACTAACAGATTAAATACAAACAATAAGGATTATGGTTTCATGATGTCTTTAGGAAAAAAGGGGAAAATAGGAATAACAATATCAGTTAGATTCTATAAATACCTGACTTTGTTCTGCCTGCTTGACTTTAGGAGTTTTGTCTGTAACAAAGAGATCAGTAAACTTAAGATTTGTAATCTGCCCAGCTTCAGCCTTCAATACAGATGGGGTACCAGTGTACGCTTCTGGAAAATATCCTTTCTGACTATCAATCTGTAAGATAAAATTATTGTAATTTATCCTAAGGTAGATGATCACTGACAATTGATTTCTCACTGAAGATAGGAGAGATTTGCTTTGGACATATACCGGTACTGCGTTTTTGATGACATATATTGACTTTTCAAAGCACATCTCTGATACACTTGGATTCAAATCAATGCAGTCATTTTCTTCGCCGTTGCTTACATTCAAGGGAACACAGACTAGACGGAATATTTTTTGAAATCCACTGACCTGTGTTGTCTTGATGTTGAATGGGAAGTTCCTGTTAGCAGCATTTGGTCTGGTCAGTATCAGGAAGAAGATGTGTCCAATACAGATGACAACTCTCTCAATTGCATTCACAACCTTAGCTCTGGAATACATAATATTACATACAGACACTGTGTTATTTGCTGATCAAATAATAACAAGAGTGTACAGTACATGGACGCTGCCATGACTGGGTATCTTTGAATGCTACTGTTCATGGCAGAGCTGATGTGACTGGTCAGGAATTTTTGACAGCAGCAAAAAAACTGATTATCATACTTAAACCAGATTCAGATTGAGTTCTCACTAAAAATTTGGAATTGTGTGAACAGCTAATATTAAGACAGAGTGTACAGTAAATGGCTCCCCAGTGGTAGTGTATGTTTAAATCATAGAAATTTTCAGGTTTAAGCAATCAGCATAGCTAAGGTCTTCAAGTACATGGAGTTTGCAGACATTTCTTTCAAGTTTACTTATCAGATTGAGCATAACAATCTTCCACTAAACAAAATAAATTTAACTTTACAAATATCCGGTGAGACCCAAGTTGCAGAATCTAGCATTGTCATTGATGAAATTGTCTCTTGATCAGGGCTACAGGGAAATATTTACCGGTACATCATACAACTCAACCATCACACTTTACAATAAGTACAACTGTTTCTCAGACAAATTTGGCCATCTTTGAAGGGAAGCAGTCTGAGAAGTTGCTGAGAACATATACTCCAGGGTGAAAGGGTAGCTCAATAAGAATGGGATTAGCATAAAGATGGGATTAGATTGATAAGAATGCAATTAGATTATGAGAATGAGATAAATGAGGATGGAATTAGATAAATGAAGATGGGTTCATTGTCAGTGTCAGACTATAGTTTCTCCATTCAGAGTAGAACAATACAATTATTCTACAATACATACAGTATCTGAGAAGCATTGTAATTGACAGCATGTCAATGCTAACAGAAAATGTGCCCATATGTACATACCTAACCCAGGCATCGATAGCATAGTTGCAGACAAGGATAGTCACAGGAGTAGCCAGCCACCAGAAAGAGAATACCACACCAAATTGAACGTAGAATTCTACCATGTCAGGGTGATGTTTGATGGAGAAGTAGATGGCATAGTGAGTCCATACAAATCCTGAACAGTGAAATGATATGCTGTGAATTGGCTATGTTCATGAACACTGAATGACCTGACTTACATAGTCATGTTTTTATTGGTGTAATGAAATCCACAAATTTACAAAACAAAGTACAATAAGCAATCTTATGCAGAGATTTCTCTCCTGAAACGCCACATTTGTAAACGAAAGTAGCTTTTTTTTCCTACTAGCAAAAGTGGTATACTTGGAAGCTTATCATATACTGGTGTCACCAAAACTACAAGAATGAAAGGTCACGTAGAGATCATGACAACGACCAATGATGATGAATGTAAGAAAATCGTATGGCACAGTCATACTAGGTCAATGTCAAGATCATGGTGAGATTTACCAGTCGTGCAGAACTGTGAGAATTGACAGTCACTGTGAAAGAATTTCTCAGAAAGGCACAAGCATCAGTGCATTTAATGTGTGCTACTATTAACAGTTTGTATCCTATGAGATGATTGTTGTAGTAGTCTGTGCTATTTCTTTCCACACACCACTGATTTGTTAGTTGTTATTTAATTCCTCATACCAGTTCCAGTACAAATCACTTACCAATGAAATACAGTCCAATCAGTCCATAGCCGGCATAAGATTCGTATTTGTAGAGAACGTCTCTTGGGTCAAACATTGTTTCCTCACAGAAGTACAGAGCACAGTACACAATGGTGTATACCGTCATGAAGACTGCCAGCTTTGTCAAACTCACTTCACTCAGTTTACCTCTGTTGAAATGAAAACACATGTGATTTTTAGTCTTTCTTTGATTCATTTACAAATCAACAAGTGAAAATAAAGAGTAAACACATTGATAGTATTTTTTAAATCACAACAAGCTTATGTAAAACAATTAAGAGTTCAATGCAGAGCACTAAAGTGAAAAAAATAAAAGTAATAGAGAGACACAAAGCAAGTAAAAGGCACTCTATGTCAACCTGACTGCATGCTTTTCAAATACCTTGTATACCGTATGTTAGGCTGGCAAGTACCGTGAATTCTTCTATAAATGTCATTTTATAATAATTTAAACATTGAAACATGGTGCTTTGCTAGCTACAACAGATATAAACTTGAATTGTGAGGATACTCAGTCAAAAGTGAAATATCACAGCAGTATCCTTTATTGAAGGAAAATAAAAAATGGTTTGATACATGGCAGGGTTTTACATGACGCGCATTTCTGCGTCCTTTACGCATAAAACCGGACGCAGGACCCCTCAAAAACTAAACTACGCGTCCCTTCGGACGCAGAAATATCTGTTGCTGGTGTATACATCGCGAAGTTGCTGAACACGTAAAACACATCCCAGTAAACCTTACCGACCCCTTACTTTAATGGAATGCTCCGTAGTGCATTGGCCTCCACTGTTTGATGACCAATGGTACCCGCGGAAACAAATTTCAATACGGTAAAAAGTGACTTTCAAAATGAAAACTGATTTTTAATTGGTCGATTTCAGGTTTGCGGCGATTAACACATATTTATGCATCATGGGGGGTCGTGTCAAACACCCAAAAAACAAGCCGATCTGCGAAAGTTTTTCGGCGGCTGCAGCAACCAGCACTATGCAGGTTTGGTCGAGGCCGAAACAGCAGCTACGCCATGCGATACTGATACATCAGGTCCCCCGACCAAGTCAGCAAAATTACGAACATTCAACAGAAGTTGGCTCGATAGATTTAAACGGCTTCGATATTCGGAAGAGCGAAACGTCATGGAATGCGATGTATGTTGAAAGCGAATGTTACATGCCCGTCCACGGAAGGTTGTTCTAATTTTCAACATTCAACTCTCACTCGTCATCAGGACTCAAAAAGTCATCTCACAAGTGTTAAAATCCTAAGCTTGAGGTCACAATTTACTACTCGCAAATCTTACTCGCAAATCTGCAGAGGACCGGCAGGTGCAGGGTTAGAGTAACGAACTCGAGGCGTACGCTGCACAATTACGTACTGTTTATCTGATCGCTAAACGTGACCTTCCATGCGATGTATTCACTGACATCATGCATCTACAGAATCTGAACGGCTTAGACATTGAATATTACAAACATCCTCAGATAGTTATGGAGTTTGTGTATTCAACGTGTGATCGAGAAGTCCCTGATGATAGCATACATGCAAGTGATTTCATCGGTATCATGTTGGATGAGACTTGTGACATAAGTTGATAACCGTTCATAAGAAACTTGCCATATATGTTCGATATATTCAGAATGGCGAGGCGAATGTTTCTTTCCTCGGTAACCAGCAAATAACAGATGCCACTGCTGCAGGGATCGAAAACGCCTTGATTGAATTTTTGACTAGGAAAGAAATCTGTGACGCGGCCGTAGACAAAACATATGGACTAGGAACAGACGGGGCGGCCGTATGACCGGTCGTTTGAACGGGTTGGGTGCAAAATTAAAAGCCAGAAATCTCAACCTTGTTCAAGTGCACTGTGTTGCACATCGATTGAATCTTGCTGCTTCTCAAGCAGGCAGAGATATTGAATATTGCAAAGAATAACATAATATAATCCATTCATTGTATAAATACTTTAATGACTCTAGTGTGAGATATGACAAACTTAGAGAAATTCAAACTCTGTTGAATGGGAAGGCAAAACAAATTACTGAGCCTACATCTGTTCGCTGGCTGTCGGTTGAATCAGCTGTAAAGATGATTTTCATCAGTTTTTAGCCAATTGCCTTGGCACTTGCAAGTGACAAAAAAGGGGGAAAGGCTGATGGGTTGTTGAAATTTGTCTCCAATTCATTGTTTCTGCTATTCACTGCCTTATTGATTGATGTCCTTACTGTGATTGGAATTTTGAGAATTACATTTCAGAAAGATTCTGTCAACCTATCCCATATCACAAAAAGTGTTCAGTCTACTAGGGACACATTGAATACAATGACTAATGATTCACACACTGTCAAAGAAGTCTTTAATGATTTGGGTGATGTTCCTGGCAATGGTCAGAAAAACACATACAAAAACATTCAAATCACTGACAATCAGCCACTCAGACAGGTTCTGTAGTGTACGAGAAAATTATATCAACAAACTGCTGCAGAATTTAGATTGCAGATTTCCAGATGATGAGATGAATATTCTGGAATGTTTTGATGTGATTCTCAACCCACACAGATATCCTGAAAATTTGGCCAACCTACCTGACTATGGGGTCAACCAGCTTGATCAACTGTTGAATCATTATAACAATACACCAGGTATTGATGCTAATAGAGCTAGGGCACACTTTTTTGTTTACAAACACTTCACAAGATCTCATAGGGACGCACTGAATTTTGATATGTATATCAAGCTGTTGCTAACTGATTTTACAGAGGAGTATCCTGATTTTGCCATTCTTGCTAAAATTGCTCTTGTCATACCAGTGTCCTCTGCCCCATGTGAGAGGGGCTTTTCAGTACAAAATGCCATCAAACAGAGGGCATGAAATAGACTCAATCCTCAAAGGCTTAATAGATTAATGTTCATCAAACTGGTTGGCCCCATCATAGATGATTTTGATTTCATGAACACTGCTAGGTTATTTGCTGAAGGAGCTGCTGGCAGTGTGTGAACTAAAACCTACTGGACTTGCTAGGTGTATGCCATTTCAGAGTATGAAATTACTTACCTTCTTGTCAATTTGACAAATTTGAATACTTTTTCAAATTTCACAATGTTGTGAACTTGTCATTAAAGTTATGAGATAATTTCAATTATGAATAGTGTTCTTTGAATTGATCAATGAGGGCCCGCAGAGTATGAACTAGAATTTTCATGTAAGAATTATTTTAAGAAATGTGCAACCATTTGCCGTGTGTTATAATACTAATTGAACACAGTGAAAACCATGGCATGGATAAACAATAAAATATTCTTTTGAAATAAATTGGGACCCCCATATTTTGATGTAGGACTCCCATTTTCTAACACCAGGGGTCCCAGGGACTCTCAAAAGTAAAAAGTGATGTAAAACCCTGCATGGTATGGATATGAGGGAAACCCAATGATAACAGACTAAGCAGTTTATTGTCAATGATCTAAACAGTCAATTGTGATTTTCGATGGATTTTGAGAAAAACTTATCTACCTTGTGATTGTAAATCCTTTGCCTAGCAAAATGATCGTCAAGATGAAGACCAGAATTCCTGCTGATTCAATCAAGTTTGCTGGGAATACATAAGAAAATAGACAAAGAAAAACAGATAAATAAATAAATAAATAAATAAAATCCATAGGTCATATATTCACTCTTTTGAATCAATATAATTTTGTTTTTCTGTCAATTGAATTATGTGAACTACGAAAATTGCAAAAATTCATAAAATATTGTCAGGGCTTGGATGATCCCCTTGTCATCATTTGACTGTAATATTCATGAAGCAAAGAAATATAGTTGAAGTAACATTCTAATTGATAAGTTTCCTTTCATTTTATTGTACTGGATTCCTGCACCAGGGGTTACTACCATGCACATCAATTTTATTTATGGGTAATCTCATGTAATATAAATTATATTGACTGAGGCATGGACACAAAAGTTACAAAGCAGTATATGGCATATCTGTCATTTTAGCTGACCTATTACTACTAACTTGTGATTCACTTACCAAACATTTCCAATCCAGGATACGGTAAACCAGTCTTTCCGTACATGCCGTATGCAATTGTCATCAGAAACAAACTGGAAAATTCTGCCAATACTGAGAAGGCAAACAACTTGTATGTAGAGTGTAGAAATCTCCGTTCTGACAGAATCTCTGTAAGAACAACACAATGAAATTACATTAAATTGCCTTTATAATACTTTGTACGATATGGTTGTACTTGTGAGCTTTATTAATTAAAAGCCACATTGAGTGATGCTGTGCTCTCTATGCTATTTAGCAATCACAAAGTATTAAACAACTAAAATTTTTATTCAGGTAAATTTTCACCCCTTTCCTGAAAAACATTCAGTGCAGTAATGCTTTCTATAACTTTGGTAAGAGTACAATAATCTTATTTATTACTTGTCAAGACCAGTACTTACTGGACAAGCAAATATTCCTAGATAAGGAAACAATTGGACAAATGCTTAGTGGAAAGTACATGGTTCATCCAATACGAACTGGTAAAGTAAATATTTTGACAGATACATTACTTACTGGAAAATCGGATGGTGATCACAGACAGGAAGAAATATAAAACCATAAACACCAAATTAGTTTCCAGAATATCTGAAAGATTGAAGATCAGAAAAAAAATTTATCATTATAGGACCAGTAACAGGAGCAGTTGACAATGCTTGCTCAAATGTACAGAAGATGTACCAGTACACTCTATGCAGCCTCTACTCAGTACACAGAGTGTCCGTCAACTGCTGTATTTTATGTGTGTTGTTCTTGTCTATTTTGTAGTCTCTTGTGCTACTCCTGATTAATGTTGAAGTACTCTGTCTTCACCCTGTCTGAGACTGTATCATATGTGTGATGTCCATTTTGTTTTAAAAGGACAAAGTCGGCCATTTTTCAAGAATTGTTTTGATACGAGATACTACTTATATTGTTTGACATGTTGAAAGATACTGAAATGAATGGGTGACCATATATATATTCGACCCCAGTCTTAGACACAATAAATGAAACCATCGTAAGAATGAATAAATAGAACATATCTCGTATCAAACAAAATTCATGAAAAATGGCCGACTTTGCCCCTTTAAAGGGTTCTCAAATCATGTTATAAGGGTTCCCCTGAGAATATCAATACAACTGTATTACAGGACAACACGGATGCTTCCAGGGGTTCCAACACAATTTGCCTATCCTCCAAAAATCTTAACAAAAACAAAGCAGATACAAAATAATGAAAATAAAAATTCTTGCTAACCATTCATTATTTCACAGAATATGATTTTTCTCAATGTACTGTTGTCATTGAGACATCAATATCATAAAATGAATCAAAGCATTATATAATCAAGTTTCAGTTAACCTTAATTTACTCAGCACTAATGAGATAGGTTTTCATAACTGGTATTACGATAACTTTCCCAATACTTACACCTTTCATCAGCTGAGAAGTGTTTATCCCATAACTTGACACCATTGGTCATAGTAATGTTATAATCAAAGTCCATAGCTACATCAGAGTAACAGTTACTCATCACCAAGTACCACCAACGTGCACGAGGTGTTTGAAAGGAGCGACCTCCAACACAGTGCATCCACTGGAAAAAAGAGTTCATACAATAATGGTGAGTACAGTCCACAAGACGTCTGACATTGCTGATGGCTGACTTTACAAAACAACCTTACCAATGTGTCGTAAAGTCATAAAAAGAAATTCAAGAATTTAACAGGGGCGCTAGAAATGTCAGTTTGTTAATACTAGATTCCAAAATCTGAATGCAAAAATTGTTCTACACAAAGAATATATTCTATTTGAATTTCAGTCAATGTGACAAGTAATTTCAGATTACTGGTATTTTCAGCAGAAGAATTACTTTTGCCAAAATGTCAGTTACCACTATCTTGCTCTGACACGACAAGTTACTATAGCTATTCCATTAGATATCAAACCACTGTATTTCAGTCTATAATATGTATTTCTGGAAGATAGTGTTGTTTTCACACATTTCATGAATGCAAAGCTTGAAATGTTTGTAACGAGGAAAAAGCAGTGGACAAAGAGTCTTTCCTCTAACTCATTGTCATTCATGATATTTCTGATCTCTTTATGTTAGCATAGGAAGGTTTAGAAAGTTCTTGCACAGTGAATACAATATACCAGTACAATGTACACATAATACATGAAATTTGCCTGTATCAAGAAGAAGTTTATTGAGCCATCCCGGCGAAGCTAACTGATGACTTAAAACTGAATTACCTCAATGCCATCGGAGTCAGTCACTTTCTTGCATCCATTATACCCATCAGTCAATGTCAACTTGGAATTGCGAGTCCCTGGAATTGCTTCCTTCTTCTCACCACAAGTCTGAAGAGAATTAATGAGTGATGTAAATAAATAAAAGGTCAAAAAGCTGTGTAGTACACTAAAACATGGCATTGGCCTAGAGGCTCATAATCTCATAAGCATACTGGTACATATCAAAGGGACATAAGCTGTCACTTGTGGCAAGTCTTTCAGTATTCTGCTTCTGTATATCAACTACTGCGTCTGACCTATCTGTTTGTCATGCTGAAATTTCGAGTATTCTTTTTGTCAACACAGCTTGTACCGGTATATATGTGTGTAGTGATCAGTGTTTATTGTTTAAAAATGAATTCTAGTCCGGACTTGAATACAATTTTCAACAATAACAATGTAGATCATACTCATATAGGTTGTATTGATATGCTAAATACTTGGCTTTAAATTACAGTTTAGGGATTCAATGCAGAAAGTGTAGGGAAACCACAAAACAAAAGTTCTGAAAAAATATTATGGCGCTCTAAGTGACCTGAAAACTTATTTCCACAAATTTTATAAAATGCTAGATATACATATATAGACATTTGAATTGAAATCGCTTAACTTTTGAAAAGGAAGCTACTTAAATATCATTTGATTCACTAAAAGCCAGCAAAACACCTACTAAGGTATCTTCATGTTGTCGGATATACGGCCATTGGTCAGGTTCATCATTAAACATCAATAACTTGTAACAACAGTTTTCCTGCAGCAATGAGAAGGTAAAGTACAGTAGATTCTAGTGGTTATGGTGACCATTTTGGTATTTCCCAATGGTCAAACTAAAAAAATTACTTTCTTGGACCATGTCCTACAGACAATTTCTTGCCCCATCCCTTTATCAAAATATCAACAAGTTGACCCCTCAGACTAAGATGTGGTGGATGTGAACAAAATCACATCAACACACCACTGCACTGCATTATCACTGGGACTGTCAGTTTACTGATAACAGCTGTGGGCACCATTCAGTTCATAGTAAGCAAAACTTAAAGGCAATTTGGTATGGCATCCCCATCACAGGACCTTTGAACCATGGACATATACTGATAAAATCTGCAGATGGATCTACCGGCATTCAGTTTATGGAATACGTTTAACATTTTGAAGTTGGCTCACAGAGACTGAAATAGCTTTGCGCCAACAAACATACCGGTAGTAACAGTTATTGAAATTAAAATGGTATTCTGTAATTGTTTGTTTGTAAGAGTAGCATATTTCCAATGAGATTTCACACTAAGCAATATTATTTAATTGGTTTAAAAATTTCATTTAGAAATTAAATGTTTGCAAGGTGTGAATTACTAGATGGCTAAACACAAAGACAACTTGGTGTACAAGGTCAGAGCATTACATTATCGGTATAATGTGATACTTACGGCTTTGTACTTAATTTCATAGTGGAGTGTTCCCTTTTCATTTGGCTGGAAACAAAACCTATCAATGAAATTGAAGTTCTGAAAAGGAGAGAAAACAGAGGAGTATACAAAGTCAGTAACGAGTTGAAGTACATATGTCATTCATACCAAAGTCCCGTTTGTGTTTTGGAGAAATTTGGAGTCGTGACCTTTTCAAAGTTCAGATCATGTTGAATGAACAATGTTGATTGGTTTTGGATGCCGGAAGTACAGTAATATGTTACCTCTATGTTATTTATTGTGGTAATATAACAACTGATATAACAACTGACTTAATCTGATAACTTGTAATTTGTGTCCCGTGCAACTGCCGAGAAATCAATGATGCTAGTTCAGGCGAAGGAAGTTTGTACAGTGATAAAATTGGACCCTCTATGTAAACGTATTATCCCGGTGGAGTTCGCCATAGACTACTCTACCACTCAGCCAGTTTACAAGTTGATGTCAGTGTTGGGACCTGTGATTAGAAATACTGACACTTGGCGCATTGACGTAAAAATGCTGAAACTTACCGAAGCCGTTTTCATATGCCCTTGGATGATTTTTGCATCACCGGGGGCGATGAGAAACATCTGAATTACTAGGATACAACCTAGCATCCAAATGCTACCAAACATCAAACTTGTCGACTTCATCATGCGATTTCGATATAGAAACACAGCATGCCGCTGACTTTAGGAAGTTTTGGTTCCATCAGAAAGAGCATACGAGAGGTACCTTCGTCTCTGAACAGTGCTGAGAGAAGAATGACTATGTTCTCCGCGTCGCGTCGCAACGTCGCAAACAAATCGTGTCGTCAGCAATGGATGGAACGAAACTTGGACGCGAACTTGTTTCGTCACACACCTCCGTCACCATTGGAACATCGAATGGAACCATCATGTGGGTAATACGCGATAAGATGACTCTGCCTGGAGATTGTGTTCGTTGATCAAGCGAAGTGTCAGGCACAGTGATCTCACAAAATCTACATGGCTTCGTTCGCTTTGCTGCCACTAGTGCCAGCCTCCGAAACTTCAGGTAATTTGGCATTTTACCCATCATCAACCAGGTCCTTCCTCAACCGCAGACTGACGATAAGTTGTTCAAGCGACGAGTTGAAGTTAGGCTCGGTTTTAGAATCGATTTCGGATTCCATAATTGTTAAAACAAGTTTGCAGGAACATTTTTCGGGTCATCTTTCTGTAGTTATTGCTTAATTTCTTTTTATTATCTCAGTGGAGTTACTTATTGTGCTAACCTCTGTATAAAACATTTTTAAAGAGACATAGCAACAGCTAACGACATACCAAAAGAGGGCGCCATTCCTATCGTACCACCACAGCCACAGCCGATTCATGTACTATTTATCTACCTCGGATTATACATTCTATTTAACCGTATGTGTAAGAACTGAGATCATTTTCTGGAGGCAGCAATGTTGTGAACATGATTTGATTTCACAAAGTGGACCCTGCTTCGGTGTTGACAGTGTGTTCAGTAAATGATTTGCATTTGTTTACAAATGACTTTGCAGGTGAAGTATTGAAATAAGCAAGAATAAATAAATTTACAACTATAATTCTGCTGAGTCATCAATAGTACTTTTGTCTATGTGCACCCGCAAAGTGGCCGCAAGTCCACATAGGCAACAGCTGTATCTCAAACTTTTCACCACTTTTGTAGTATTTTCGATTTTCTTATTCCGGAAAAGCATAATTTATTTTCAGAATTCACTTTGCTAACTTTCCTAGATATGTGATGCTCATCATATTATTGTTGATAATTGAATCCAAGTCATCCGAGCGTCAACGTATAGCTACATGTAAAGAAAGACTAATGAGCATAGTATTAGACATTTCAAAATGCTGATGCTGTGAAAGTCCAACTTCATCGTAGAAAATATTGGAGTTGAATTCAAATCAAAGCGGTCACGTAAAAGACTTGAAGTATAGTAACCGTCCCGTAAAAGCAGCATGGAAATAATACTCAACAAATTCGTCGCACTTAGCAGTTTTTATTAGGCCTACTTTGCTTAAAACGTTTCATTAGCAATTTTTTCTTGTTTGTTTATCTGTGTGTTTTCCAATATAATTTAAATTCTATGTGTTATTCATTCTGACTTCATTTATTGAGATGAACAATGGAATGAGTTAAGCTTAATTCTAATTTAATAATCTGAACGCATTTACCCAGCGCATTTACAGCAGCACTTGGTGGTCGTCGGTGCGAAAAACCAACATTTAACATCGTTTTGTATGTGTAGTGGCAACATTAGGATCACTTATTTACAGCGAAACATTTGTTTTAAAGGTTTACACGTTGAGATTCGTTTTCAGTCTCCGATGTCTTCGAGGGACTGCGCACTGTCATTGTCATAACTGCCAAAACTGCTGTCCTTGTGCTTCCATCGTCACAATGGGACCGAATCATCAATGGTTGACGCTGAATATTATCCTGAATGGTGTTTTAATCTTTTGAGTGATGTAAATTTTCCCGCCAAATTTTTTGTGCAAAGTTTTACAAATTTTTATTGAAATTTTTGTATTTTGCTTTGACAATTTTGGATCAAATTGACGTTACTTTTCATTGGATACAGTTTTTTGGTCAAAAGTTTGGAAAATAACTGAAAAAAAAATTGTAAAGTATCTTTGTTACATTTTATAGAGGCGGCAAAAATTGACTTCGGCGCTTAAAGGGTTAAACTAATCGTGAAATCGCGAAATCACAATTTGTGACTCACTATTGAGTAGAATTCCGAGACAATTTGCTTATAAACGACTACAACGACATATATCCCTTTTCTGTAACCTTAGACAGTTTTAAAAATATTGTGAAACTTTGATTTATCAGTATTTGTTAAATTTTGTATGTCTTGTCTCTGTGTTTTAACTGTGTATCTCTATACAAGTCTGCACTTCTAGAAGATTTCTTTGCAGCACAGGGTGCTGCAGAAGTCGTTTCTCGCGTGATATTTCACAGATCCAAGTAACCATCTGGTAATACATACACACTTGGCTCTGTGACAGCAAAGTGTGAAGACGCAACCAAAGGCTGCATAGAAATGTGGAGTAAACAAAGAGGAGACCTTGAAGACTTGGACAGATTGAACAGGGGGAAGTTCTAGAAGACTTTAACCCACGGTGGAGTTACCGTTACTTATCCCAAGTCCCAAGACGTATAAATATTAAAACCACAGTAACTTGCATATTGAAATAATAAACGTCGGCAGACTGTCGCTTATATCATGGAGTGAACACTATACTAAAATCAACTACGGAAATCCATCTCCCTTCTAATGTACCGGTATGTAGTACCCGTCACTTCAAATAAATACACACACACATATTTGCAGATTGTAAAGTTCATCAGGTCAGAGGTGAATCAAACAAATTAATCCAAACAAACAATCAGAAATTAAATCGTTCAGAGCCTAAATACTGACACAAATTTTCTACCACCAGGGCAATAAACTCTAACCTTACACAAGCAAAATAGCTCACACTTCAAAATTCGGGAAGTAAAGAAGTTTTCCGTGCTTGCGGCATTAACCATAAGATAAACTAGTAAAGAAGTATGTTATAGTATATATTGTTAAAATGGTAATTAATTTGTTTACGAAAAGAGATTTTTAGAATTTTATCAAGCCTTGAAGGCTCAAGGTGCGTTACCGATGAAACAGATGGCCAAGCCATGTCACAAACATTACATGGGTCACGTGCTTTTCATAAAAGGACACATATGAATGGATGGGAGAGACGCCATATTTCGGTACCGCTGTTGGTCTCAAAATAAAGACCATTTGGCCGAGGTGATTCTCAACTTTACTAAAAATAAATATCACTGTAAAAGCCTTGCTTGGTTAGTTCCACAGATGCAGGCAGATAGGATACATCACAGGGTACAAGTCCGGAGATACTGCAGTCACCAATGGTCGGTCTAAACTTAATCGTTTTGGGGAGCAAGCAAGGTATGACCTATAATCTGACATTCAAAACAGATTCAATACTTTTTTATGATTCAACTAAATTAGAGAATGGAAACAGAATAGAATATTGAGCGTAAAACCTGTGTATTTATGAAATATCCGTAGGATTCAAAGAGACGTCAAGTACGAAATGTGTAACTAACCTCGCCAGAGTTCCGAGATCATCTTCGGTACCATTCGTCAGCGGCATCAAATATATTTACAACATTTCGGCGATTATCGCGATCGTAAATGTGAGTCTTATACTTAAATTGCTGAAATAGGTTTCCTAGCGACCATTCTATAAGCTTATTCTATAACGCTTCTCTATATGGAATACCTTACAGTAAAAATGCTGTCAATAAGTGAGTGCCCCATGTTCGTCCAAATCACATAACTCAGCCTTGGTTTGCAAGAAAATATGCATTTAAGGTTGCGTTCGAACTTTTTCCGTATCATTTCTAAATAAGTCTTGCCGGGTTGATGAATTTGTGGACGCGATTTAATATATAACGAATTTTGACACGTTTGGCATGGCCATGCTTGAACTGAACGACAGCCTTCTGCTACACAGTGTGTATGTCCACTGGGAACTGAAAACCTAGTCTCAATGGCCCAAGTAAACACCAATTTTCAATGTAGAACCGCTATGGTTTAAGTATTGCTAGTGCTAGCGTTAACATGTACCAAGGTTACCGATTTCTAGACCAGTAAAACACTTAAAAAGCACAAGAAGTAGCACAATTGTTAGGAGAATTTAGATGCGCTAGCTCCAAGATTCTTGCCGCAGCTATTTTTGTTTCATCAATGCAATATGGGTCCACATCTGGATCTACAGAATCGAAATCCATTGAAAGATAAAATGTATTTTTTTTTCGATGGATGGACATTTTCCTTCATGTAAAATGATAACGGCGACTTTCAGATGTGTCAATCCATAATTAAATTTTATCCAAACATTAAAAATTTACTCAACGAAAAAAGAAATTGCTTGACTACTCGTCGAGTTGCAAAAACCCACAAATAACAAAAATGCTCGTGACACGAGTGCGCCAAAAATCAATATGTTGTTTTTGCGCATGTCCAGGGTTACAAAACAAAAAGACGCCAGAAAATTTGCGCATTTTGCACGAAAATGAATAATAAATATCTTCGTAAAGAGGATCTCATTCCTTGTTTTGAATGCTGTGCGCATTACTCAACCGGATGATGTTTTCGGGTTTCTCACTATAATTTACAAGCATGAAACGGAATATCTTCATCAGATCATGGAACTACAAACCTTTTTAGCCTCATGATCAGAATAACCTAAAAATAATTCTCTGACAATGTTGGATTTACATTTCAATACCATAATAGCATTTGTTAAATTTCCGCCTTTGCATGGGACAATGGAAAACAATAGCTTTACTTAGCACGTGGTCAAGGATACCTTTTTAAAACTAATTTCCTGAGTACATTGTCGCACATCAGGCAAAGACAATTGGGTTCATGGTAGACTGAGAGAGTCAGGGTCAGAGGTCAGCGTCGAATACAGCAGAGCACAATACACGAATGAATATTTCGGTCATGATTCAAGGTTTTGGAATCTCACTGAGGTAAAGCTGTAATGAATCCATTTTTTCGGCTACACCGTTTTAAGGCACATGCCGACAACTATATGCGCTATGCCAAAGTACACTCAGGCGAGAGCATTAATTCACAGATGGCATGCCATCAAATTTGCATTAATTAACAGTGAATAACTTTATTAATTCTCATGAGTGTAAATGCATCGCTGTCCCCGGATGATGATTTACGTTCTTTTCAGAACTCTTCAGATTTTGTTGCAACACGGTTATCTGAAGAGGGTGAATTTTTTATTACTTTGGTTCGTCTTATGCACAGTATCCAGAATGCAATACTCATATTTTACCGCGAACTATGACCTTTTTGTCTTTTGAACAAAACATCATTGTATAGCAAACCTTGTAAAGGTACAGAGCTACCGTCTAAAGACAGATTGATAAACTCAAATTTTGTACAAATCACTTCTTCAGTCTACCGCTGACGTAAACTGTTCTAGGACGTTATTGAATATTAAATTATGAACAAAGCATTGCCTACCCATGTACCGCCGGGGATTTGCAGGTGTCTGTTTAGCAGTTTCACGGAGTCTATGCATGTACACTGGACAACGACGTCACAAACATTCGTGACTAGAAATGATATAACAGGGTAAGATAGCTCACACTGTATCCTGGAAAGTCCTCATTGAAACACACATTACGGGGGTCACAAACTTTGCCAACAAGAAATATACCATTTCAACACTGCCCTATATGGCAACTGTTATTATTTATTTATTTATTTATTTATTTATTTATTTATTTATTTATTTATTTATTTATTTATTTATTTATTTATTTATTTATTTATTTATCTAACAATACATCAATGTGTATGAAGATATCATGCTTAATCACTGTTAGGAATTATCA
This sequence comes from Ptychodera flava, assembly GCF_041260155.1. Lineage (NCBI taxonomy): Eukaryota > Metazoa > Hemichordata > Enteropneusta > Ptychoderidae > Ptychodera > Ptychodera flava. Next base: position 12,444,378 of record NW_027248281.1, on the reverse strand, counting down.
TCAACTGAAATCTTTGTACAATATTTCAAACTACCCACCAATTAAAGTACTTATAAGCCAATCACATTCTACTAAGCATCGCAGTTTCGTATAAGTAGCACGGGGCGATTTACACAATTTGAAACTTTCATAGAAAAAATGATATCAAACAACGAACGGTAACGCACCAGCAAGGGTATAACAGGGGACCCTTGCTGGTGCGTTCGTTGTTGACTTTGTCAAAGTTCATCCAGTGATAGTTTGGTGACAGCGTCCACAGATTAGCAACTTACCCTTGCTTGCTTTGCCGAATTAGGCAGTCAAACGCATTAGATAATAGACATGCATAACATAGTGATAAAATGTAGAGTAAAATTATCACAGGGCAAGTCTAGGAAACAGTGAATGAGAAAAAGGTTTCTTTACAAAACCAGTGCTAAGATGAGACCACGACACCCAAGGTTGGTAGTATCACTGTCCCTCGTCTGTGAAGGGACTGTAGTAGTATAAATTTTAATGTCACAGTCCAACGTACTTAACACCATATAACATGGAAAGAAGAAACCTGCGCTGAGACAAAGACATCCCTACCCCGACCTCCACCCGTTAGGGCGGACATTTTCGCTAAACCCTATGACCCGACGTTAAAATTCATAAATCTGTAAATGTAGCTCATTATCACGCCATCGTTACTTCTTTCCACATTGTATCTTCATAGGAACAGAGTGAGAAAGATATACTAGTATCTTTCTTACTCACTAATAACTCAATAATAATTTATCCGGAATGGTGACTGCGAGACAGTTTCTTTGACCCTATGAAATATTGTCTGCAGTAAAGTCGTAGGTGAGACATGACACTTTTTGTAATACCTTTCACACGTAAGCTAATGTCATTGCTACGAGAAGTTAGAGGAAATGAACATAAAATTTGTAAACCAAACTCCATATATATGCTATTAACATCTTCTGCAACAGGAATTATTCGACGATTGGAAGTATCATTATCTGTTATTTGAATTTTCCTAAGTGAAAACTGTGTAGAACTACACATAAACATCTACACTATCAATATCGGATAGAACATATCAGTGTGCCTTGTCGGAAATTCACTGTTGTGGATGTGTTGTCCCATTTTAATCCACATAAATATCTCCGTAGCACACAACTGTGACTGTATTCCTATAGCTCCAATGTATTCTGCCAAATTTGAATTGTATTATGTTACTTTAAACTTAAATATTACACTAAAATGATGATGATGGTAATTATGATGATGGTGATGATGATAATGTATGAACGTATTTTAGGTTATCTTTATAAGCAACATTTTTGTCTCCGAACAAATAGTAGATGTATAGTTAGTACCTGTAATTTCTTTCAGCATTACATTTTCAGTAATTGTATGTGTACATTTACTTCATAGCGGAAATACTGCGTGTGGCTTGAACACAAGAAGCAGTAAGTGTTGCAGTTAGCAAAACCAATATGATATACGTCAATCAACTTGGCTCTGTGGTATGGTGTATTCTTGCTGTTACCCAAGGTATAGCTGGCTTTGACAAAGCAGAATGGATACGAAACGCTTCCACCCACGAACCTGGTAAGTTGGAACCACTCATCTCTGAAATTCAAATCTAGTATGCCACAGTGTTAAGTTATTTTTTAATATTTCGGCGAGTCATCCGATCAGTCACGTGATCACCATTCAGAACTGGCAGTTGCTTTGCTGGTGTTTAAATGCTAAAGTCTTGTCAGATCGTTATTGCATGAAGCTTACATGACACATTGTCGTTGACCCTTGGATATCTCTTTATACTTCTGACGATAGCAGTGGTTTTCATGAAATAATACTGCAAGCGCCATGTAAGGTAGAACAGAAGGCCAAATCTATAAAAAGCCGATGCAAGGCCGTTTTTTATCATATTCACTTAGTTTAAAGTACAGATAACAGGCTAATAATACTAAAACTCAAATGTGTCACTTCAAAAATCCGCACCACACAAGTAACGCTTATATCACAGCGCCACACGTCTGCATTTTGTAACTTGAAGTTCGTTTACGGAAAGAAAACCGAACACCAAAGAACATGATATTTACATAAATTTGTAGCATGCAAATTATATTGTAATAAGAATAACCAAGAAAAAAACATTGTAAATGGCTTCCACTCACACGTAACGTTGATTTTCCATGGATCTAAAGGAAAACTATTTCTGATAATTGTGACGACATGGTATACTTATTTTAAAAATACATATGTCCGTCTTAAACTCTCCTGCCGTTATACGGTCCCATCGGCAGAAGAGCCACCTTCATACAAACACTGCCTTCCTTCGCATTTCTTTCAGTTTTCTTTTCGTGTTCTGTTCCCTTCGTATCATTCGTCTCCAACAATCAAAATTTGGTTACTCACTTTATTAAATAATGCGCATCATTTTATAGAAAACAGTCACTCATACCTAGACTGGCCGAGAATTCACTTTTCCGGAACGTTCTGGTTCGACTCACCGACCGGAAACAACCTTTGTGAGAACTACGACATCAAAACATTTGATGACCGATTTAGAGACGATCCCAGCATTCTTGGATGGAATCCAGAAGGTTCAGGATGCTTCCAGCTGCTAGACTGCAAAGTAACATCTGTCTGTTATACAAATGGTGACTGCTCCACGCATAGAAGAACGGATCGCCTGATAGGAACGCCTGTATTCAGTGAGTAGTGGATTTCCATACAGACTACTTGCACTAGAAATAGGCTTGGTTAATACAGACTAATTGCACTAGAAGGACGCTTGACTAAAGTTGACGAATAAAATAGCACCTTGTTAACCTATCTCCTTTTTTTATATGAAACACTGTTTTACTTATATAAGGTGAATATAAACTACCAGCCATTTATAGTGAACGTACCATAATGGAGTTTGCGCAGTAAGACTGAACGCCACCAAGCTATTTACTCCCGTATAGCTTCAATCATGACGCTCCCGCCCCACGCTCACTTGAGTATAATAGTTGAATCATAGCCTTGAACTTAGTCCATATTCAGCCAAAGAAAAAAGGTTACAGCAGATAAAACAGCGTTAATCCCTGCTTCAGGATTGATAGGAAACCCGTCACATAGGCACCTGTTAATAATTTCATTTCCTTGGAACAGGTCAAAGACAGACGTTGTTCTCATTGTTTGGATGTTTTATGTAAAATCCTGTCATCGAGGAAAATATTTAATTCTCATTTAAATTTCCCTTTAAAGGGTACGCTTTTCCAGGCAATGCTTGGCAACTTGGCTAGTTGTCATTGTTCTCAGTAATAATCCTTCGAACATGTAAATTTTAATAACACAACAAAAGCGATGATGATGACGATCGACAATGACGTTGGGGGTTGTGATGACAATAGTGATGATGATGAGGATAATGATGACCTAGATGATAATGTTATTGGTTAAAAGCAAAAGAAAAGAAAATAATCTTAGTTCACAAAAGTTCGTCGAACTTCTGTGAACTAAGATTATTATCGACGAACGCTTGACATTCTCACATCACAAATTCTTGGTGTCTGAAGAGCGAGCTATGCCAAAATGTTTATGTGATTTAAATAATTCATCTCGAGTTTCGTCTTTATTATTTTACTGCGTTGTTTTTATGGCATATTTTTTATATTTATGACTGTAGGTAACGTTGATCGTCCCGAAGCCAAGATTGCAGACATCGACACAGCCTACATTGCTGTACCGACAATATTTGGTCTTTCTCTACACGTACCCGGTGCTTTCTCTGGAAAATTTGTGGAGGCGCCGATGTCAAACTCTTATCATAAAACATCTAAACGTGAACACAGCGGGCACCTTGGGGCGGATTTTTATTCCCTACTCGTCGATGTCGATTGGCACGGAGAGGACGAAAGCCACTCACACTTAGTAAAGGAAATGAAGCAACTGAGTTTGCAGAACGAAGTGCAGAATGTTTTATCAGTGAAATTCAATTTGGACAATTTTGAAGCGTTTTCGAAAAGTGGAAAGTTTGGTACAGGTCGTATTGTTGGCAGCATAGGTGTCGCTGGCCCAGCAGAACCGTTGCACGGTCTACGCCATCGACAGATGCATCCACCTTCCTCAAATAAAAGATTTGGAATTGCCAATTTTCGACTTTTTACAACTCGTGGAAAGATCTTAATTGACCTTGGAAATAGTCTGCCATACAATGAACAGGGATTTCCCGATCCTGACGTCACGCAGACTTTGCAACTTGCCTACCCGTTGCATCAGCCAACTCAATTTTTGAATTGTGATACAGAAGTTGTAATATTGGATGAAATCAACTATAGCAGTAACCTATGGTACGAAGACACAGCTGGAATTATAACAGTGCCCTCAACGACCACTCTGACGTTTAACCAAATCAAAGAAGTATCTGAACGACCATTGTTTATACGGCAGCTGAATAACATATCTCGTGAATGTGAAATGATCGTGCTTTCAGAGAGACTTGACGGTTTGGCTGTCGGTTTTATGGGGGACAGAGTGTTCCGTCAGGATCCTGGAGATTCGTGGAAAGTTGATGCATTCCTGGTCAAGTTTGGACACCCATTTGAAGGGATTCCTTTAGAGATAGAAACGGCGAAATCAGTTAAAAAGAAGCACATGTACTCCAGATGCGGAAAGGGTCTCCACGTTCCTTTTAACCAACCACCAACTGCAGTTCATTTTACTGATGTAGCAAACAGTAATCAAAATGGCATAGCTGTGTTTGAATTCGTCGGCTACAATCCTGACAATCCCAGGGAAATTATAGACGGACAAATATACTTATACGAGATCAGCGTTCACGGGCAAGATACACTCACTTCTAGTCTCCCGATAGTGATATTTCTGTATAACAGCTTTGAAGTTTCACCAGGTGGGCCGACTTGGCATCGAGATATTTACCCGATATTTAAAATGTACTCCAACATGTTCCCCAGCATGAACAATATCATTAACATGGCTTCCTATGAGGATGTTTGTCGCAAGATTTGGATGCTGAAGATGACAATGGCGCTGTCGATGGATGACCCGGAATTCATGCCGGTCACAAGAGATCTGTCGAGGAGGAAACAACGAGCTATTCTGCAATGGCTCGACGACCCTAAACTTGGTGACATTCCAAAGCCTAGCTTAGAAGATCTTAAACGCGATCTACAGACAGCACTTGAACTTGAGCTGTCGACTATTCCCCATATCTGACGGCATGGCTGTCAATCAAGAAAGGATATAACAAAGCAATATCCAATATCATTCGCAGCATTGCAACCGAGGAAATGCTACATATGGCAATGGTAGCGAATATTTTACGAAGTATATGTGGAACTCCTATTCTAAACGAGAAGAAGCATGTACCAACGTACCCTGCCAGACTCCCTGGTGGAGTTCATCCTCACCTCACCGTGTCCCTCGGAAGACTCACCAAAGGTCTTATAGAAGACGTTTTCATGAAAATTGAGGAACCTGACGACACACTGCCGATCAAGTTACGTCAGAGAGTTCTGTCGTCTCTCCAAGACATCGAATTCGATACAGATTCGGAAACACCACTGAGGCATCATAATCGTACAATCGGACAATTCTACTACAAAAGAATATGGCAAGCCCTCAGTTACCACGCAAGCATTAATGCAAGTCTTTTCGCGTGTGGCGATGAAACGACACAGGTTACAGAAGAAGATTGGTACAGTAAAGCTTTGGAAAAGCCATTCGCCATCACCAGCATCGAGGACGCTAGGCGAGCCATAGAGCTGATAACGGAGCAGGGAGAGGGTAGTTCTCCAACACAGCCATATGACTCTGACGGTAACCTATCTCACTATTTCAAATTTATGGAGGTAGTGATGGGCTACAGACTTGTAGTGGATCAGAACTTGATACATTACACACACGAAGATGACACGGCTGGTATTGACAGTTGCGAAATCGCGTATTCAGAGAAATACACTCGTAGATTCTGTGACAACGGTAGCACGCCGTGTCATTTTATGCACGTGCATCGAAGATGTAATGTACCGTTTCACTTCACTGGGGAAAGAGTACCACTACACGATGACGGAATTTGGCCAATAATAGATAATCCAAGCAGTGAACGTTATCCGAAAGGTTCAAAGGTGGAACTTTTATCTGATCTTTTCAACAAGGAATACTCGAACTTGCTGCGATGTATTCACGATGCTTTTAACGGAAATCCACGAGGGATGAGAAAATGCATGTCTATCATGGCAAGAATGGAATCCCTTGGACGACAATTGGTCAGGACACCCATTGATCTTAACGGGGATCCAAATATAGGACCAAACGGTACGCCGACCTTTGAATTCAAGGAACTATCCATGCAAAAAAGCAAGATTCATAACTTTGACAAGAAAGAGGTGCCTTCCCTTAATGATGACACTTTCCATGATTAGTACGTGCTCATTAACAGCAGAGACCTAATTCAAATAATTAATTTGTGGTTGATCCACATATTATAAATCATTTGCTGCATTTTGTTTGTTGTAAATAATGTAGATGAGCGTTATTCATAGGGCAATATTTTCCTGTAAAGTACGAGCGTCTCTAGACTATTAAATACTTAAAACTGCAGAGTTGTTTATAACAGAAAAGTTGTAAAGCGAAACAAAATTAATGAGTAATTATCCACCACAAAGTGGTAACACACTGACAGAAAAAAAACCCTTGTGATAACATCGCCACACGCTCGTAAAACGCCGACTGATTCTCGTTCAAAAATTCACTATGTTGCAAAATGTATTTTACTATCAGTACACTTGACTAGTTACTATCGGGGTGAGAGAAAGACTACTAGTTTCTCTTGAGAGTTGATGTTTGGCACCAAATATAGCTTGAAGCTAGTGCGAGATATGGAGTAAGTATTTTGTGTAGTACGATAATATGTGTACTTTATCCATTTATTTCTGAGTCAGCGATTTGAATGGTTCATTTGTTCGTAAAATTGCGCATACTCTTCAGGAATAGTTTTCAAAGAAGGGAATTCATCATGTATCAGCAGAGTCTGCAACAGTTTACAAAATGAGCCGTAAAGATTTCAGAGGAAATTAAAGCACACCGCACCAAATAAAAACATGTGAAAACAATATAAGTTAAATTACATATGAATCATGACAGCCTATTAAATCGCTACGGCTACCAGAAAGGATGTATTCTTCCGCCATCGTGATGTACTGGTTGACTTTGACGTCACATTCTCTCAGAATGCATGGAAAACGACTAGTACTGTTAAATAGTTTATAGAAGCATCACCGTAAATAGTGGCCGTATGGGGGAAAACGTGCTTATATATTCGAGGATTTGTAGAATCAGACTCTGATGTCTAAAATTCACACGCTCGAATGAATTTGTTGTTGTTTCATATTCTTTGCTAACCGTCATAGTAAATCTAAGAAAAGAACGTCTGTAATCATAAAAAATATGTCTGTTAACAATTTGTTATGATCATTAACAGGATTTGCAAATATAATATTATGGGGCAAAGAGGCACTTGTAACAATTCCCAAGACATAAATTACTGTCAGGAAAAACTCTTCAAATTTGAACATGAAGATGTGTGTTTTCATCTCAGGAAATTGTTTTAATTACATCATGTAAAATATTACCTTGTTTTAACTTTTTATTATTCATTTTTGAAAGTATATTCACATTTTGGCTTATTAAAGATACCACTAGAAATAAGCCCGACTATTTTGTGAGAAATCGAAACACGCAATGTGCACAAGAGGACATTACATGGCACCGTAAACTGACAATAAAAAGATTATACCATGGTATAAGCTTTAATCTTTTGAAAATCAAAATGATAATACGTATTCTCTATTATGAACGTAATAAAGCTGTTAATTAATGGAATTAAAACTTAATATTTTTAACAATTGTTATCAAATGTATTAAATAAACGTGGTTTTAAATACTGTTCAAATATACCGCATACAACGAAACGTCGAAAATGGCGAAGGACGAACCAGGCTTTACATGGCAAATACTCACACTTACATATTGATCGAATACAGGCGAAATGTGTTTGTCCGATAGATTTTATACATAAGGAAACATCAGTTGACACAGCACTCCGGGAAAATCAAGAGAATGTGTTGCCATTGGGATCCACCCGTACTGATGTTTGTACTATAAAATTTCAGGCTGAGTAATTTCTTTCTAATTTTTAGTTTGACATTGTGCTTGAGTTGGTTGTTCAGCGGGTCCCGTTTTATTTGCTTCCAGAACGATTTCTTTGAGTCAGTTGTAGGTGGCTGTATATGTGTGCAGGGACCTACCTTGCGAATCCTATGCATGGGTGAGCGGTGCACTCCAGTCAATGCCTTGTCGATTTGTTTTTACTGCCAACGATTTTTAGAAATATTGTTTTGAACATTTTTGGCAGGTAATAAACAAACACAATCACCAGCTCCACAACAGGTAAAACCCACAACATCATCGGTAAAATCTCGTGCAACACCCGTAATCTCATTTACATTATTACCTGCCAAAAATGTTCAAAACAATACATTGGGGAGACGAAAAGGGAACTCAAAAGACGAATATACGAACACATATACACAATCCGCAGTCGTAAACCCACCCCAGTCTCAGAACATTTCAATCAACTCGACCACAGTCCATCACACTTCCAAGCTACTGGTTTACACAAAGTTCACACCACAAACACCCGAAAAAGAAGAATATGTGAACAAAAATACATTGTAGAAATTGACACACTCACACCCAAGGGCATTAACCAAAGAGAAGGATAAAGCTACTTTCCCGCGTTTCAACTTCCCCTTTTCCAACCACTTAGGGGACCCCTTAGTTCAGACCTTTTTTTTCCGTCTTAGGAGTCCCTTCACCATGAACTTGCTCATTCCGACCCTCCACTCCAGCTGGTACAGTTCCACTCTCCGTACCCAGGTCAGTTTCATCCCATTGTACCTTTGTTTCAACCACCATTCTTGTTTCAAAAGGCTCATTGATCTTTAATTTTTAGTCATAGCGCTTTTCACTGTTTTTTTATCACTACTGATTTTTAATTTCGTTCCTTACAACTGTAGTTGTGCTGTTTTCACTCACTGTAATTCCAGTTTTCACAAGTATTGTAATTCTCATTTTATTTCGTTTTTACTCTCAGTTTACTTTTTTATCAGCCCGATTTTTACTTCTGTTTGTGCTCATTTTTATTTGTCAGCTTTTGCCCTGAAGAAGGCAACTTGTGTGTTGCCGAAACGTCGGTATTTTTAAATAAAGATCATTAGAAGACAAGGAGTACTGGTTGAACTGCCTTCTTTATTAATTTATCTATGCCATGATCCTGGTGTGTTCCCGCACTCTACGTGTTGCTTCTATGGTTGTAGTTGGACTGACTCTTTTTAGAACACTCAGCATTTTAGATTATAGTACTTGCTGCCTCCAGTCTTCCTTACATCCCTTCGACATCGGAATACTAGCCTTGCCGGCCCCAATACGCTGTCAAGTGACCGACAATACAATCGTTACCCCAGTCATATCACATTTCCACAGTCCCATGTCTGCTTGCTTGCAAGACAGTAGAAAAAGTGTCTGCGTAGCGTAATTTTTACTTTAATCTTTGAGTTGTTCTACCAAGAAGTTTCTAGACATTTTGTGTTTTAGTTCCATAAGCAAGATAGAAGGCGATCTTGTGAATAAGTAGTTAGAATTGAGAACGACTGCACACAATTTGATGAGATTTGCTACAAATATTGATCACATCAAGCTATATCAGGTGGGAAGGTATAAAGGGTTAAAAAAAGATAATTCCTAATTTGCATATTTAATGAACTTTCCTAATTAGGGGCATTTATCTGCATTGACTTGACCAAAGTTGCTATGTACATTTAAGGTACTATGATATAACATTATTGAGAGTTATTGAGTATTTTTACTTCAGGCAATACCAAATTTGCATATTTTATGAACTTTCCTAGTTAGTGTTATATATCTTGACTGCCTTGACCAAACTTGACCAAACTTGTTTTGTACATGAAAGATACTATGATACAACATTGTTGAAAGTAAAAAGACAGTCTTTACTTCAGCCATTAAACAATTTGCATGTTTAATGAACTTTCCTAATGAGGGTTATATATCTTGATTGTCTCGACAAAACTTGACGAAACTTGCTATGCACATCAAAGATACTATAAAATAACATTATTGAAAGTCACTAAGCATTTTCACTTCAGTAAATCCCTAATTTGCATACTTTTCTAATTAGGGATATATATCTGACTTTACTTGACCAATTTTGACGAAACTTGGTTTGTATATTGAAGATACTATGATATAACATTATTGAAAGTCGTTAAGTACTTTTAATTCAACCAATTACTGATTTTCATATTTGATAAACTTTCGTAATTAAGCACACACACACACACACACACCCACACCCACACACACACACACACATATAATATGTGTGTGTGTGTGTGTGTGTGTGTGTGTGTGTGTGTGTGTGTGTGTACATTGACTTGATAGTGACGAGACTTAGTATGTATATTGAAGATACTATGAGATAATATTATTGAAAGTTATTAAGCATTTTCACTTCAGGCAATTTGCATATTTAATGGGCTTTCATATTTAGGGATATATAGCGAGATTTACTGGACCAAAGTTGGCAAAACATGCTATGTACATTGATGATACTGGGTTAAAACAATATTGAAAATCATTTAGCGTTTCATGTCAGCTAATTTATAATTTGTATATCTAATGAGCTTTAATATTTTGGCATATATAGCTTGATGAACCTGGCCAAAGGCAATTGCACTTGCTATATAATGTGATGATACAATGAGAACAGTCAAAGAAATTAAGTATTTTTATCTCGGCAAATGGCATATTTGTATTCTTGATGACCTTTAAAAATTAATCTATCTTGAATATTGTTCACTTTCGATGAAGTTGCAAACAAGAGGCAAAAGTTTAACTTTACTCACAACTACAATGTATAATGAAGCACGTGAGCATTTTCAGTTCATATCTGATATCATTTATATCCTGTTCGAACGAAATAAAAGACATCCCTATAGTGATGTGCCGTGCAAACTGAAGGACGAAATTTCTCATTAAATGTCGACGTACATCAATAAACTAAGATGGCATTAGATATTGCAATACTTGTATGAAGACGCATTCATCTTGATAGCAAAGTTAATTGACTGTGCAATAGCTGTGTACAATTTTCAGCTATGTTGTAGTTGTTATCTACAGTCTCAATGCTGTTACATTGTTTGAAGAGTACTGTGAAACAATAAAGTATATAACTTGCTATCAGGTGACAATTACGATAGAACATAATCAGTGGGAACCATAAAGTTATATTTTATTGGGATTATTCGATGAGTTGATGAAAATCATTACCTGTGTCTGAACAGCGTCCGAACAATTCAACCATATTGGAATCATATGAAGTTCACTTTCAGAGAATTACGCAACTTAAGTTACACACGATTGAAAGGGACGGTAGGACTATTTCTTATAAGTGCTGACCCTCCAGTAGCCTTCCCACTGTTAAACAGTTTGTTTATTGTACAACTTGGATATTTTGTTGTCCTCTTGAAAGTGTTTTTGTACTTTGTCCAATTTTGTCCAATTTTGAGATAGAAGCTGTGTGAATTTTGTCAGAGTAATTCTATTGAAAACGAGATTCACTTTCTATTGCCTTGTGGATTTTATGATGATTTATGGTCAACTTATACGAAACGTCTTACAGAAATCCAAGTTACTTTTATTTCAGACGCAGAAAAGTTGGAACTAATTTTTCCACAAAATAATATTAGAAACACAGCAAGATATATTGAAGAAGCATTTCTTCTCTATTAACAAGTCTACAAGAGTTCGAACCAATATCACTGGTAATTGCATGAGTTGCTGTATATATATGAGCTCCAAAATAAAATTTAAAGGCACGCTTTTGGACTACATTACATTTATCATGCTTTCCAAAGCCCAACACTGAAGAACAGTAATCTGGAACAGCCGTAAGACATGCATAATATAATTATGCGTAGGATTCAAACCCAAAGTTTTTCATAACTTTTGAAATCAGACACCTAATGCTCTTTTGGTAGCTTGAGACAAAGCCGCAAAAGTTACAGAAAAATCTAAAAATTTGTTTAACACAACTCCTAGATATTTGTACTTCTGAACACACTCAACTGAATCAACACAGACATGAAAACGAAATACACTTCTTATCGTGGTTTTTTTCCTGTAATAGATAACGTTTGATTTACTACAATTAATTTGAAGACGCCACTTGGAACGCCACTTACTGACATGGTCAAGCATTGTTTGCATATCAACTTCATTATCAGAAATTAAAACTACTCATCTGCATATAACAATATGAGGTTATCCCTCGATATCACCTCTTGGTGCGGTCGTATTGCTGCGAGTGCGGTTGTGGGCCGCATCACACGAGTCGAAGACGAGTGTGATGCGGCCCACAACCGCACGAGCAGCAATACGACCCTACCAAGAGGTGATATCGAGGGATAACCTCTTTATCATATACCTATGCCCACGTTATTGAATGAATAAATCTCGTATATTAAAATATGATACGTTTCACTGTGGTTTTTCTTGATGGACTACATTTATTTGCGTCATCTTGCTAAGGCGGATTGATATACTAGCGTCTGACGTAATCTATCAGTTGGCTCATTGACAATTATTTTGCTGTTGAGCAGAGAAATGCTTGAACTCTGTCATCAAACATGTAGGATATCTACCGAATCGGTACGGTACATGCAAGTGTTGTGTTTGGTATTATTTTCCAGAACGCATTTACCATGAATACATGATATTTTTGAAAGTTGTGCTTTTGAATTTGCCGGTCCTCCGACACATGTCCGATAGCACTTTTGTTTGTCGTCTGCGCGTCTGTGCTTATGCACGGACGGAACAGCTGGTCTGTCATCGATCTGTCAGTGCCCGTACAGTGTGATGCTCTGCTCTTTAATTTGTTCAAATTGGTAGCACTACTAGCAGGTTAATCCGATATCGTCACATGTGTTTTATTTAGTTACCCCACATTTCCCTATGCTTCAAACCCTGCCATTTTTGGAGATCGGACATGATATCGTAGTCAAAGTCATCATAGACGGGCACCATGGTTTGTTTTGATTAGGGCGCCACCATGTAAGTAGTCCGATATGCAAATCAACAGGCCGTATAAGGCTTTGTTATGTAAATCAACAGGTCGTATCACTTTTTCATATGCAAATATTCAATTGAATGAAAGAAAGACGCGCTGATCATACCTTTCATATGCATATCAACAAGGCGTATCACTTTATTGACATGCAAATCAACATGATAAATCATATCACTGAACTCAGTACAGACACAATACAGGGCATAGGTATATGATAATATACAGAATTATACTGATCAATAGAAATACATTTGTTCAATGATTTAAGCTCAATTGCTAAGTTATTGATAAAGAATGAAAATTCTCTGTTTTACTCCAATATTTGTAGCAAACAGGTCTTTGTACATTTCATTTACCTTAACACATGATAAGGTATTAGAGTGCATTACCTTAAACACGATTGGAACTAATTTGGGATAATTGGATGGTGAAGTAATGCTGATTTCATGTACAAATGTAATCTCGTCTGCTTTTCTTTTTACATTACACACTTGTTTTCATGAGTAATTTGTAATATTGCAACATTCAACTATATAGCACGTATCACTTTTGAGAAATTAAAAAAAAAGGAAAATCCAATTATCCCAAATCAGCTCCAATCTTGTTTTTATTATAAATTTTACGATCAATACCAATATACAATATACAGAAGCACAGATCTTTTAAAATAATCAAACTAAAGATAGAAAGAACGTTATATAATATATTTCTGATGATGAAATATAAATTTTACTATAACCAAAACGGGATTCGAACCCCTACACACGGCAACATCGCCTTGCTGCTACGCCTCACACAAAACCAGTCTGCCACTGCATGCTTCCAGCCCAAAAGCGTTGGTCACAGTAACCGACTTAGATGTTGCAATTCTTTGCGCGACCGAGCAACACAGTTTGCGTGGAGCAGACGACACACAGACACAGTACACACACATATAGTAATCGGAAAAGCACGAAGCTTTTTACTGAGCTATCAGACAGACGCGGGACATGTAAATATCCACCAGCAGGACTGTCCACTCAGGTTAAAGAAATATAAATGTTATTATAACACGCCACATGCTCATTCCGTGTCGCGATTCGCCTGAATACGTCACGTGACGAGAAAATAGATACGTCTAGTCCCAATCGGATCGACAAAAGTGACGTCAGAGGGTATTTTTAGAAAAGCTATTTCCCTAGTGAAATAGTCCTGACCAAATTTGGGAAAGTGCCCGGTTACATGACCGTAGTGTCGTCTGCAGCTTTGCAACAATGGTGCGTGAATAGAACGTGATGTGCGTCCGGGATAGGTGACGACACATTCTGTAAAACATATTTTCCAACATTTTCCAACATTCCAACAGCATAGGAACTTGAACAGCTCATCGACGGAAAAGGATGTCGCTAGGTATGTTTAGAATATTTTTTTGAAAGAAAGTGGTACCACGTACAACTGAAACCACTGTGGAAACATCGCCAAGTGAACTTCTCACAGTGGATTGTTGCAGTGCAAAATATCAAAACACATTAAAAACTATATAACAATACAAAATGAGCATGTGGTGTGTTATAAAACACCTATAGCCTGGTCTTTATTCGGGCTGTAGCGCTCGTCTATTACCCCTCGTGGCCATGTGTTACCAAGTTGCTATACCCCTCGGCCTATGGCCTCGGGGAATAGCGATGTCTTTCTGGTAACACACGGCCCCTCGGGGTAATAGACGGGCGCTATAGCCCTCATATAACCCAAACGGGATTCGAACCCCCACACACTCACGGCAACATCGCCTAGCTGCTAGGCCCCACACAAAACCAGTCGGCCACTGCTTCCAACCCAAAAGAGTTGGTCACAGTAACCGACTTAGATGTTGTAATTCTGTGCATAACCGAGCAACACAGTGTGCGTGGAGCAGACGACACACAGACACAGTACACACACATATAGTAATCGGAAAAGCACGAAGCTTTTTACTGAGCTATCAGACAGACTCGGGGACAAGTAAATATCCACCAGCAGGACTGTCCACTCAGGTTAAAGAAATATAATTTTTATATTACACCTCACTCATTCAGCGTGCACTGCCATTGGTTAAACACGACTCACGTGACATGTAAAAGAACGTGGTGATGCCCTCTGCGAACTTGATGATGCCCTCTGCATTCGATATTACATGGATGACGTCATTTTACTTACTGTGCATCCTTTCTGCGCATAACAAATTGTCGTTCGCTTGTACTTGCTACTATTGCTGCGAAACGTCATGCAGAGCTGTCACCGGCACAGTTAGACGATATTTTGATGCAAGTAAACAGCAAACGAACGAAAATGGCAACAAGGAATGCAATTTCTGTGTTCACCAACTATGCAAGCAACAAATTTGGATACGCGACCGAGGAGATCGGCAAACTTTCAGCGGCAACCCTAGACTTGGCACTGACAACATTTTACGCTGAGGTCCTGCCTCATGCAGAAAGGCGAAGTGTACTCGAAGAAGTTTGTTCGGTGTAATAAAAATAATAACACATGAGAGCTAGGGCAAGATCACAATTTTTTGCCTGCCCTCGGGCTGGTGGTCATGATCGAAATATTGATGATGCACTCGCCTACGTCTCGGGCATCACCAATATTTCGATCATGACCACAATCCCTTGGGCAGGCAATAAATCGTGATCTTGTCCTCGCTCTCATGTGTTATTATTTAACTATAACCCAAACGGGATTCGAACCCCCACACTATCACGGCAACATCGCCTAGCTGCTAGGCCCCACACAAAACCAGTCGGCCACTGCTTCCAACCCAAAAGAGTTGGTCACAGTAACCGACTTAGATGTTGCAATTCTGTGCATAACCGAGCAACACAGTGTGCGTGGAGCAGACGACACACAGACACAGTACACACATATAGTAATCGGAAAAGCACGAAGCTTTTTACTGAGCTATAAATAAGGGGAAAGTGTGATCTTCACGATCCGTCACTTCGAAACCCGCTCTGTTCATCTACCAAATATTTTCCTTATCAAAATACTTTACAATTCTATTGTTACTTGTTGCAGGCTTATACCCTATAGTTTAGAGGAAGCCGTGGATCGTCAGTTGTATTTTTTTACGAAAAGGAATTTTAATGGCTTTGTTCGTTGTTCTTTATCATTCATGTTCTCTCCTCTTTCTTCGTTCAAGCCTGCAGCGATAACACGTCGACAGGGGTTACAACTCGGGTATTACCAGGCAGAGTGTTCAGCGTTTGCTCAAGCTCAACAAAAAGTGATCATTGTCATCAACCACTTCTCTAAGTTCTAAGAATTAACAAACAAAGTAAAATGCGAACGAAAAAACTTTCACAACTTCGACAAAAATTTGCTACAAGTGATAAATCAGATTGTAATAAGACTATAGTGCGAGACACATAATGAAACCGTAATTATACATCTGCACAACTGATGGGAACTTTGTAGGTGCGTTGAATACTGACTGGCAACGAGGTTAATGACTACTTAGGAGTATTTTGTACTTGGGTTACTTCTTAATTACTGTGTTCCTCCATAGAAAACGTTGGATAGTACGTTAAGATAAATTCCCTCCATTCCTTGATTGATAATCACTGATATTGGCAGCACTCGAATTCATTGAGGGTTTATCACCGTTATCGCGGTAGGTAATAACAAAACTGTCAATGTACAACACAGAGCTGGAAGTGTATTTTAACAACAAAAAATCATTCTAAAAGAAGGAATCATCGTGCTCTGATATTCTACAATCCATTGACGAGATTTAATATGTTGTTTTTCCGAATTTAAGGTATTATTTAAGAAGTAAAACTCAGACTGGAACACATTTGATGTACAATGTGCTGTGAAGACTAATTATCACACCATAACTCAACTTATGTTACATAGACACTTTCAGATGAAAAGAAAATTCGGTTCTTATCTTGAGCCGGATCTTAATAAAACTAATAGACAGCTGAATATATATTTCTATATGAAGTGCATTTAGTAACTATATCTATCTACATCAAATAATCCAGACAGTTACTTTTGTTGTCTCTACTGCTCTACGAATAACGATCCTTATCTTTTAGATATCCATCGATATCATCAACAAGTGGGAGTCTTCCCATGCTTCGAAACACTTTTTTCAGCAGCCTCAAGTTTTCTTCTGTTATGTCGCCCTTTTCTCGTAAATATTTGAAGACATCTTGCGGCGTTTTTAGATTCTCTTCATCACATTTGTTTATTTGACGAGATAAAAGGTTCACCATTGTACGGTGGTCATCTGTTGATAGCTTATTTCCAAGGGCAAGGAAGAGTACACTCAGTGGGTCTATACCTACATCTAGAGGTAGATGGAAATGTACTTTCGTTAAGATTATTCTTCATGCGGCATTAAATATTAACAGTATAACATCGGAAGTGAAAGACATACTTTTGCTCTACTTCGAAACTGTTTCCAAGCATGAACAAAATAGTTCTCAAACGGCCTTGATAATGTTGGCGATCAGTTCGGTTGACTGTAATGAAACTGATGGCCACAGACGATTATCTGACAATAAACGAGAGAAAAACTGTACGTGAAGTTGCAAGACCCTTAGCATGGATACCGGGTATGTGAAAGAGGAGCGTCTTTACTGTGGCAACTTTGTTCATTGACATCTTATCACGCACAATATAAGTTATCGATCGGATATGATGGACATTAACATCAAATAAAACAAGTACAACAACGGCCATCATTGTGAAAATGTCTATGCTATGCCCAAAACAACAACTCTTCAAATTAATCTCTAGGGCTTGGAGATAAGTTGACCCATATTCGACATTTAGTAGCGCTATAGATAGTTATAAGCAAGTTAAAGTTGCAGGTTGGTGTGTCCCCCTAAGCCAAGGCGGTCAACGTTTTTCGCCTTTTACCTTCGTACTCTACAGTCAAAGGTCCTTCCCATGTACAGTGAAAGTCTGCATCAATCAGCAATAAAGCTTATCTTCAAAAGGATCCTACATGCTACATGCTTGCGGTGACGTGCCCACTTTGTTGGTAGTTGACAAAAATATTATGGCAAGTCACAACAAACAGGAGAGCTCTTGGTACAACCACTGTAACCGCCGCCAAGTCTGATTAAAGAGGGTCCGAAAACATTGTTCATAGACCCTAAATATGCGTTCCGATGCGTAAGTGTATTATATACCGGTATGAAAATACAACCGGCGGTTAGTAATGTTACACATTATCGCTAGATACATCATATTACGTTTTGTTATTTAGTATTATACCCTTTTTGTACATATCGATTTGCGAGGTCCACGGTATAGATATAATTAAGTGCGTTACGGCACCTTTCTCTGAAATTATGAAATATGAAGATTTGCGCACTTCTTTCATGAATGATTTTATAAATATTCTCTGGATATTTCAGAAATAACTGCAATTCTATATAGTAATTCTTCTACACTGCAATATATATTAGATTTACTCGCAAAATACAACCTTACAAATACATATAACGTCGAAAAATCTTCTATTACGTGTGCCTGAACATGATGTAGAATACTATATCATGACTCTTACTGCGGCACCTTTATGCAACACACGTACCGGTGGCAAAACAGTGTTGCGGACGATTGTTCATAGACCCCAAACAGAAAACCAATTAGTGACCAATTTGACTCTTTTGGCATCTGTAACAATTGCATTTGCGAGACTCGGGGTCCGTAACGTAAGTACGCCTTGACCATACATGACTGAAATTTATGAATTATGGTATATGTGCCAAGTTATGTGTATGTGTGTGTGCGTATGTGCGTGTATCGGTGGGTGTCGCGTGCGTGAAATGTGTGAAGTATAGGCGATTACCCATAAAGACGAGGACTTTCCAAAAGCTGTTTGACCCAAGCAAATCCCCGACTATATATATATATACTTTGCATTGAAGCAAAAATTATCTTAAATCATTATTTTTCACTCACCAGTTCCTTCCGGATCTTCTCCATTATTACTTTCCTGGGAAGCAAAAAATAAAAAAAAATATGTTTTTTATTTGACGTTAACATTCGCTAGAAATTGCTCTCTTATTATTTTGAGTTGTTTCATCTGTTTTATGTTATTGTTGTCCGGCAGATGTCATATTTTCTATCGGTGTTACTATGCATACATTGTAACTATATCGAAACCAGTAATATGGCTGTCTTTCTCCCAGTTTAAGCGATGTATTCATTGCTTCGATAAAGTTTGTGTGTGTGCGATGTGTGATAGTGAGTGTACGAGCGTGAGTGCTTTAGAACTCTATAACGTGTGGAGCAGTCGCAATCAGACGAATGTAACAACCTAGCCCCGTTTTTGAACCATTCTTTTTGAGAGTGGGGTTTGGTCGAGCGGTTCTCTGTGTTCCCTTTCCGCTAGGCTACTGGGTGCCGTATGTTGTGAGTTCGGACCCGATCGTTTATGTGATAACTATTACGTTCATGATATCTCTTTTTAAAACAGGGAGTCAGCAGTACACAAGACTAATATGGGCTTGGAGCATCCACAGGGATCAACGTCTGCAAAAACAACGAAATACGTCTCAGCCAAAATAACTCTCCAATGATGGCAATCAGCCTAACTCCATATTAGTGCTGGGTTCGACAGATAATTTAGTAATAATCTGAATCAATTGTTAAAATGAGTATTGTTTTGGTATCAAAATTTTATGCTAATGATACTGTATATTGGACCAAGAAAACACCTTCCACGAACGTGCCATACTACAGGGAAATGGTACTTGGAATATCTAACCAGTTTAAAGGGCCTGTGACATCATTTCCAAAGGTTTTATTTTTCCCTTCGAAAACTCAGCTGGGGGACCTGTCAATAGGTTTGCATATTGTATCAGTTCTGAAAGAAGCGCGCGAAGGGCGAACTTTGACTCCTTTTTCATGCCTGGTGATCAGGGGCCTCTTCGCGCCGAGCCAGGCAGCGGTAATTGCATATTGACCAACAGGTACAACTGACGTCATTTGTTCCACGGTATTGTCACTAAAGTGTATTTAGCGGTCCTTGCAGAAATTAGACCACAAACAAAGTCAGCCATATAAACAGTGTTCACAGACGCCCAGTAAACACTGGCAAGAAAGCCACACCGGCGGTCCAGCTGCAGGGACTTATCAAGTTGCTTCCAGCGAGGACTGTGTTGAAAATTACTTGAAAGCATTAACAGTACAAAGCATGGCAATATTCTTATAAAACCATAGGTTTCACCCTCGATACTGGCCGTAGTAAGCATTCGAAACACTTTAGCAACACACTCTTACTAGTCAGGGTAGAAAGCCAGAGTTTAGCGTTTAAGAGAAAGTTTGAACAGCAACCGAGAGTTACCAAGACAGGATACATAACCAAAATGGATAGTAATGCGATCCTGAAACAGTCTCGCCGCTAGAAAGAATGTCATAGTCAGTTCCTCTGATGATTGCCTTTTGAATGGCTCTTACGGTACTGAGTGTGCTTTAATTGGATGGTACTTCATAAAACTGAAGTCTACCATATAAAACGTGTCTGTCTTGGCCAAAAATGCTCGAAGTGATACTTACAATAAAGGCGACAGTCTTTGTTGGTTCCTCTGCCTAATTGAATGATAATAGGGATGACATGGAAAAAGATAAATGAGTTTAGTAAAAAAGACTATTTGGCTGACTACCGATGGGCCAAGAGATTAAAACAAATATAAGACGGCCTTCTCGCTATTTGGTTCAGAGTGTATTAGCCCCATGGCCCATACCAGCGCGGCCCTAATTACGCGTACAAATTATTAGTGTAGCATATATATGAGAAAAAGTAGTAGATTGACGAATTCTTAGTATGTACCTTCCAGATGCTATATAAAGTAATGTTTGTACAAATGGTTTACAGATACTGAAAGTTTTGTGGGGACAGGGATAGCGCAGCGTATGATGAATAAATCGGACATTTCTGCCTGATTGTATTGAAAATGTCATGATTTTGTCTT
Organism: Ptychodera flava; assembly: GCF_041260155.1. Taxonomy (NCBI): domain Eukaryota; kingdom Metazoa; phylum Hemichordata; class Enteropneusta; family Ptychoderidae; genus Ptychodera; species Ptychodera flava. Next base: position 12,423,225 of record NW_027248281.1, on the reverse strand, counting down.
AAAAAAAAGATCTATAAATTATCTGGTTTATTTTTGTGGCTAGGTGTTACTTGCATTAAATAAATTTGCTGTTAGAATTTCTTTTATTTATTGTTTAAACACGCAATTTCATGGTTTCAGTGACGTGAACAATATGTAAATACATCCTATTAGAACTGTCGTTAACGCCCTTTTGTGTCAGGCTTGTAAGGGAATGTCCCTGAGTTCCACCTTTGATAAGGCAACTCACATGCACTTGAATTGATTATATCTTATAATAGTAAGCACTCTCTTCATAAACATTTATTTATCAGCTAAACATTTATTTATCAGCTCATACGCTGGCCATCCGTCATCAAACCTTTTATCAAAGTGTTATTGGAGGTCTAGAGTGAACTGTTATTGTGTTTGCTGTGAAGATATTTTAGGATTGAGAAGTATTTCTTGAAGTTTAAAATTTATTGCAGTCTTTGACACGGCAACTCACATAAACTTATTCTATGTCTTACATGGGGAAATAAAGACAGCGTGACCGCTTCAGCGGTTGAGCACACCATACGAATCTCTCTTCTCTCTTAGCATGTGTCCGCTCGTGTCGTGGGATACGTGATGGCCCTAGTTTACGCCCCGCTGCCACATTTTATTACTTGAATTGTATCGTCCGACAAACCATATGTGCTGTGTAGCGCCTTCATTTTACCTCACATCTCCCTGGGTTAATTGGGTAGAAGGTAGTACATTCAAACCACAAATTTAGATATTTTTGTCTTTCAAAACAAATTCTGTTTATTAAATCAGGCAGTATTTATGATGATCATGGTGTGCCTTTTTTAGGAAACGTAAATTTCTGTATGTATCAAGCTTCGGGTCGCCATTACGGCAACATTCAACTATAGGACACCTAACACGTTTGAGAAATTTAAAAAATATGAAGATCCAATTATCCCAAATTAGTTCCAATCGTGTAATTAGTGATGTAGTTCAAATGATAAACTTTCACTGCATTTCAAATCTTACTTTTACTCAATGGGTCGTACATATAGTATTCGATCCAAACATATAAATGTTTGTCATCCTTCAAATTGCAGAACCTGAGAAGGACAAACCTACATTTAGTTTACTGGTGGTTTAACTTGGAACAATATTCCAGAAGATATATTAACAATATTTCCTGGAGATGTAGAATTAAACAAAAAACCTCGTAGTCTGAAAAAGTATCTAATAGAGTTGTAGTTTTGTCGTTCTTGACTATAATTTCCAGTGAACACGATTGGAACTAAATTGGGATAATTGGATGAGAGTAATTTTGATTAAAGTTTGACGAAATCGAAATTTTTACAGCTTAAATTTTACAAAATGATAGAATACTGTAAAAAGTAAAATATTGTTTCCATCAAACAAAATAACAAAAACACGTCAATTATTGTATATCCATTAAACCGTATTCATTTCTATGAAAAGGTGGTATTTTTGTGTAAATGTCATAAAAAACGAGACAAAATGCATAAAATTTGTGTAATTAATGACTTTGAGTCGGGGCACTTTTAAAATGTCCCTTACTTTTTCGTCAATTTGGGGCTTAAAAAACACTAAATGTAGTCAGGCACTTTTGAAATGACCCTGACTATCTAAACCGTAAATCGATCGAAAAACTTCATTTTGGTTGGGGAAAAGTAACAAATCGAGATTAAAACTAGTATTTCAGTACCAAAGAAAGCATAGACAAGTTCGCATATTTTCATTCAAATATAAATATTGTTCATAAGTATTGAACAATATTGCATTAGATGCAGTCATGCAATGATTCTTACTCATAACATAAGCACAACATCGCAAAGTTTGAATAAAATTTTAAAGATGGTTAGTAAATATGGTGTAATATTTAACAAATTCCTTAAATTTTTGAGAAATTGTGCCAATCCAATTATCCCAATTTAGTTCCAATCGTGTTAGTGGTAATTTTCACATTTTCATGCTCTTCGGTTTCTCATGATTTGTGGTCTTTTAGAATTTTATCAATACCTGTCTCCTATTGCCTACTGCATCTGTGTTTTTTTAAACCCATTTTTGGTGATTCAACGCAAGAGTCGCCATTTAAAGACAGACTGTTGATCAATGTCATCTTGAGTATGATCCCGAACTCGATCAGTATTCGTTGCCACTATTAATATACCTAAATTTCTCTTGCAACAATATAATGTTAAAGGCCGTATTTGCTTATCATAAATTGTTTTCAGTTGACATATATTATTATCATATACCCATGCCCATATTGCTACATCCCAGTGACGTTCAACGTAAAATATCAGCCGTGATATTTCACGGTAAACGTCGAGATATGCACGATGAACGTCATCAGTTTTAGAGTTTTCACGAACTACATTAGCAGTTTGTTGGTAAACAACGTAAACAACAAAATGGCTGCCGGTCCCCGCCTGCGAAGCGATGTTGCCGACGTAAAAACTTGAAGGGCTTCGAGGAACACTGGTATTTCTAGTTGCAAAATACGGAAATATCACGTTGAGTCTTGAAATGTTTTCCCACGGTATTTTTTTGGTCAAGTTCTAGCAAACATTCTGCCTTTCGCACGGCGCCGGCACTGTACTATGCACGGTCTCCATCCAAACAGGTAGTGAGCGCGTGGCGTGACAGCGATGTCACGCGCGCGACGACTGTTGACATGGCAACTCTAAAGGTAAACTAACAAAATGGCGTCCCCTCTCCGCGCGAGCTCCGTGCCGTACGACGATCGAAATCAGGATAGATTTAAAGCTGAGCAGTTTTTGATCGGTTACAGTTGTAATAGCATATTGCACCTTAAAATGTTCCTTCTGTATGACGATTTTTGTATCCCGGTGTCTTTCTTCTTGGGTTTCATTGAGATATGGACGACTTGCAGCGATGTCGCGCGTGATGTTGACATCTTCGTTGTATACTTTATGAATGAAGCCTGTTTACATAATCATTCTGATATTTATGCGCAAGGCGTAATAAAGTAAAGCCTCAAAATTAAAGGTTTTTCGTTCTATTTGTAAAAATTCCCTAAAATTATGGGCATGGCTATATGATAAATCGGTTATTACCCAATATCGCCTGTTCCTTGTGTCGTATCAGCATTCGTGTCATTTGTGCTGCGTCAGACACTCGACTTCGTCTCGTGTCTGACGCATCACAAATGACACTCATGCTGATACGACACAGGAACATGCGATATTGGGTACTATTCTATAGAGACTTCATCACTCCAATGATGGCGGTAGATACAGGACTGCACTCTGAAAATGCAGTTATTTGCGATTTCACAAACACCTATTTCTAAAATACGAAAAGTTAACAAAGGGCGACATTCGAATTTTAAAAATGTATTGTATCTTTCCTATCGAATATAAAGCAAGGTATTCGGACTTAACAACCGACTATTATCTATGCATGTCATTCAACTACACTAAGGGATACAATTGGTTTTCAAACACACAGGTAGAAGTACGTCCATGCATTGCACAGTTTGCTACACATAATAATTTTACAACACAATCATCAGAAATATAAGCACACTGTTTTTCGAGCACGGATATCTGTACCTTTACAAAGCAGCCATGCATGAAGGGCTACTGACAGGCATTTGGCACTTCCAAACAATATATTATCCCCTGAAAAACTGAACTTGTAACCAAACTGAAGTAAATATTTTCAGAAATCCAGCACATCGTTTAGTACAATAACTGTTATTTTATTTTTATAATTATTGTTGTAAAATGAATTACTTGACAGAACATTTCAATAACTTTTCATTTTTTCATTACCGGGTACAAATGCTGAAATATATACTGTTTACATTTCGTTGGTAAAACATATTGTCAATTGTTTACAGTGTCTTGGAATGTAGATTGAGGGTCTTGAATATTTTTTGTGACACTATAATTTACTGACCCCTTTTTAAAAAGGGGTCAGTACAGAAAATAGAGCCGATAAAAGATACATTTAGATATTCTCAATTGTCTGTGCTAATTGTGTCTGGAAGCACTGTAGTAATTTGTACATGGGGATGAAAATACCGATTCTGTTAGGATATTCAAATTGACTGCAATGTAACTCTTACTGTAAACAATGATTACGAAATACAAATAACAGCATTTGACGATATACTGGCTTTTAGAAAAATATACACTTTAATTAGGTTACGAACTCAGCTTTGCGCAGATCATTAACTGTTTCGAACGATATGCTGTACGAAAATAAATTTGACACCGTCAAAGACAACCGAATGATGTAAAAACGTGTTACACAAAGTGCTACTTACAATTTCTCCATCGTCTGTGAACGTCACTCTACTCGGAACGCGTCCAGCCTGAAATAAAACACCACTAACTGCTTTTTTGATGAACAAATTAAATAGGTCATGTCTTTTTAGTATTGGACCTTGCTTCTATAGATGTCATATAAAGTACATATGAATGCATCCAAATGTTTTCATTTCCCTATCTTTTGTAGTTCACAAAACTTAACAATACTTTCGGTTACTGGCTGTAATATTTTTTTCTTTTATTAACCAGAATGATGCTCGTTGCAGATGCCGTTCCCACAATTCAACGTCGTCCATCTCCGAGATCAGGGTGCCCACTTTAGCCCACCCACTGCCCGAGCTATGTACAATAAACGTCATCGGGTTAGGAGTGTTCCCGAACTATATTTGCAATTTGATGGTAAACAACGTAAACAAACAAAATGGCTGGAGCGATGTCGCCGACGTAAAAATTCGAAGGGCTTTGAGGAAAACGGATATTTTGGGTTGCTAAATACGGAGATAACATGTTGAGTCTTGTAATGTTTCCCCGTGGTGTTTCTGTTAAAGTTCTTGCATTAGGGAGCGTTCAGTTATTATGGCCGGGGGTGGGCCGGTAAAATCCAGGGGGGTCACCTCAAATTTGAAAACTGCAAAGGGGGGTGTCATGTATTTTTCAAACAGCTCAGAGGGGGGGTCACTTAATTTTCATAAGTATCAGTCCCATCAAAAGGCAGTTTCAGTGTTAAGAAATATACTGGGGGATATAATGATTTGTTGCATGATTTCATTCTCTGAAGTTATTCAACTGTAAATCAGAACAAAAGTATAATTATCTGTCACATGAACATCTTGACTTGGCAACTCTGAGGCTTGTCTTATTGTAAATATATCTCACTGAGGGCAATGAACAATTTCTATTACTTACATATTAGAGATATAGCAAGTTTTGTCAGGGAAATTATTTAACAGTTACTGTACTGAGACTACTAGTACAATGAAAAGTTAAATAATACTTTTAGGTGAAATTCCAATATCATATTTGTTGTCCACATCTGAACTTTCAAATACCCTTTTGGAATCAAGTACATTTGTATCAATTATCAAACACCTACAAAAGCACAAATTAATTTTGTTTAGCATTGTAAAAAAATTATTCGTAGTTTTCTCATTTACTCCAATGTATAGCGAATCAACATTTCGGTGAAATTCCAAAATCCAATTTCTTGCACACATATCAACCTTTAACAATCCCAGGCTAACTAAGTACTTTAAAATGAATTATCAAATGTCTATAAATACACAGATTTTGATAGTTTTTTATTGGAAAAAAATTATTCGTAGTTTCCTCATAGACTCCCATGTACAGTGAATCTACATTTTGGTATAATTCCAAAATCCAATTTCTGGCAAACACATCCATTTGCTACCACCATAATCTAATCAAGTACATTAATATCAATAATCGAGAGTACATAAATACACGGGTTTACCTATTTTTGTTTTGGAAAAAAAACTATTCATACTTTCCTCATAGACTCCCATGTATAGTGGATGAACGTTTTCAATGAAATTCCATAATCAGATTTCTTGCACACATAATATACACCTTTAACCATCATATTCTAATCAAGTACAATTATGTTAATTATTGAACGTCTCTATATGCACAAGTATACCAAGTTTTTCATTGGAAAAAATTATTCACAATTTTATCATTGACTCCCATGTATAGTGGATGAACATTTTTGGTGAAATTCTAAAGTCAAACTTTTTGTCCACATGCCAGTTGTAACAACCCTATTTCATTTAAGTACATTTATGTAAATTATCAAATATCTATAAATGCATAGATATAGTTTTGCATTGAAAAAGTATTACATAGTTTTCTCATACATTACCATGTATAGTGAATCAACATTATCAACAGCTGATTTTCAATTAAAAATCCAAATATCAAAATTTTGTACACACACGCTTGCGCAAAAATATTGCGATCCACCTGTAATTTCTGTCCAACCCCTGTGAGGGGTAATTTCAAAATTATAGCACGTCAGAAGTGGAAATCTAAGCATTAACACCTTGTGAGTTTGTAAGGAAGGTCATTTGAAAAAATGTAAGATCTTTTGGGGGGATTCTATCGCTCCATACCCCGCCCCGAGGTATTCGTGTGTGCAGCTTTACTCAAGCATGTGGTGTTGTTGTGTGTGAGGGGGGGGGGGGTCAAGAATTTTTTATCATCTTAAAAGGGGGGTCATCAATTTTTCGGTACAACGGGTAGGGGGGGGGGGTTCACTTATTTTGACTGATGCGCAGGAAGAATTTGCCGGCCCACCCCCAGCCATAATAACTGAACGCTCCCTTATTTTAAACAAGCTCTAGCAAACATTCAGCCGTTCGCACGGGACGGTCTACCTCCGAACAGGCAGTGAGCGAGAGGCGTGACAGCGATGTCGCACGCGACGCCTGTTGACATGGTAGCTCTCAGTGTAAACAAACACTTAACTGATGCAGAGTGATATAGATATAACCTTGCTTTTGGTAACTGTTCATTTTCATTTTAGCATCTTTGCAGTCACCTTTGTATAGTAATTGCGTAGCAGTTCATCATCTCTGCCATTTAATTTCATTGTCGCTACTCTGTACAATTTGCTGCTCATATTGTTTTAGTGAGTCCGTGTTTTAAAAGGGTATTCATGAATATAAATAAATAAATGAATTAATATATATATATATATATATATATATATATATATATATATATATATATATATATATATATATATATATATATATATATATTATATATATATATATATATATATATATATATATATATATATATATATATATCGAAGTATTCAGATGTCCTCGTGGGAAATTACAGTGCTCAATGCAAAAGCAGAGCGTTATAAATAAACAGATTACTTCAAGTACAAAGTAATGAAATCTATTACTTAAGTTTCATGCATCTTGCAATCCTCAGATAGAGTGAAAGGATTACTAGCTCGACACTCTTACATATATGATTGGGACGAACCATTCTATTTGTAGGTAGTGTTAAAATTCGATAAATAATATTTGTTTTGGTGGCGACATTTTGAAACCAACTCAGAGCGTTTGTTTAACAGTGTAGATTTGTCAGCATTGATAATGTGTAGCTTTTCTGATATACAAAGATTACATCGCTTGTTCATGTTAGAGTAGCTCAATGCTTTATCAATAATTGACCATGAAATGTCAAAGTCTTGTCCCTTATTTCTTAAGTTCCATACAAATTTTGACAACTCGGTGTCGTTTTTGTATCTCTCGTTACGGAACGATTTCATGTGATTAGTATAGCGCGTCTTGAAGGTGTTATCAGTGAGGCCGATATAAACCCTCTCTCCGTTGTCCTCCATTGATACTTTGGCCTTGTACACCATGCCTTTGACTTGACAGTTACCCTTCAAGGGGCATACCGACTTAACCCTGCAATTGCAATCAGCTGGTTGATCCTTACGCTGTTCTCCGGAGATTACCCTCTTATTGTGTGATTTGATTATACTTGCCATATTCTTCATACAGCTATAACTCACTTTAATTGTGTTTCTATTGAAGATCTTGTGAAGTTTAGACCCCTTTGGAAAATACTTATCGACAAGAGGAATTCATCAGCTGTAATTGACTGGTTCAAGGGGATACGAGGTAAATCAAAATGTAGATTCATTACATTAGACATTGTCAACTTCTATCCATCTATCTCAGGAGATCTCTTGCGTAAATCGCTTGATTTTGCGAGAGAATATACTTCGATTTCTGATGAAGTGGTTGATATCATAATGCACTCGAGGAAGACCCTCCTTTTTGACGACATCACACCCTGGATTAAAAGAGAGAATAAGGATTTATTCGATGTGGTGATGGGCAGCTTCGATGGTGCTGAAATATGCGAACTGGTGGGTCTGTATATACTTAACACACTCGCCAAAAAGTATGATAAGAATCATATCGGCTTATACCGGGATGACGGGCTTGGTGTACTCAAAAATATCACGCCAGCAAGGCGGATAAGATCAGAAAGGAAATCACAAAGATATTTCGTGACATTGGCCTGAAAATCACGATCGAGAAAAACCAGAAGATTACAAACTTCTTGGATGTGACATTTAATCTGAACGACGGCAAGTTCTACCCGTATCGTAAACCAAACGACCAAACAATGTATGTCCATAAGCAGTCTAATCACCCGCCAACCATTATTAATCACATACCTGACGCAATAAGCAAACACATCTCAACAATATCTAGTGATAAGGGCATCTTTGATAAATATAAAGGGCGATACAATACAGCGCTAAAGGCAAACGGTTACACCGAGCAAATTGAATTCACCAAGACCAACCAATCAAGGAGGAGAAGTAATAACAGGAAGCGTCATGTCACGTGATTCAACCCCCCTTTCAGCAAGAACGTTGAAACTAACATCGGCAGGAAATTTCTCCAACTTGTCGATAAGTATTTTCCAAAGGGGTCTAAACTTCACAAGATCTTCAATGGAAACACAATTAAAGTGAGTTATAGCTGTATGAAGAATATGGCAAGTATAATCAAATCACACAATAAGAGGGTAATCTCCGGAGAACAGCGTAAGGATCAACCAGCTGATTGCAATTGCAGGGTTAAGTCGGCATGCCCCTTGAAGGGTAACTGTCAAGTCAAAGGCGTGGTGTACAAGGCCAAAGTATCAATGGAGGACAACGGAGAGAGGGTTTATATCGGCCTCACTGATAACACCTTCAAGACGCGCTACACTAATCACATGAAATCGTTCCGTAAAGAGATACAAAAACGACACCGAGTTGTCAAAATTTGTATGGAACTTAAGAAATAAGGGACAAGACTTTGACATTTCATGGTCAATTATTGATAAAGCATTGAGCTACTCTAACATGAACAAGCGGTGTAATCTTTGTATATCAGAAAAGCTACACATTATCAATGCTGACAAATCTACACTGTTAAACAAACGCTCTGAGTTGGTTTCAAAATGTCGCCACCAAAACAAATATTATTTATCGAATTTTAACACTACCTACAAATAGTATGGTTCGTCCCAATCATATATGTAAGAATGTCGAGCTAGTAATCCTTTCACTCTATCTGAGGATTGCAAGATCCATGAAACTTAAGTAATAGATTTCATTACTTTGTACTTGAAGTAATCTGTTTATATATATATATATATATATATATATATATATATATATATATATATATATATATATTATATATATATATATATATATATATATATATATATATATATATATATATATATATAATATTTGCAATTCCTGCTGTAAGGGAGATTGCTATGTCTTACCTTTATTCGTGGTATAAAGCTACATGTAAAATGTCATTCTCTAAGGTTTGGCTTTACGCTGTTACTTATAAGAGAATTTTAAATGCGCATATTAATAACCCTACCCTAATTTATACTAGATTCACATAGATTCCGTATGAACATAGGACCGAATTTAATGTCGAAAGATACCTAAAGACACTTACCACTCTTTCATCTGTTGAGCGTTTTGATTTAATTAATTTGGCATCATGCTTCGGTTCCTGTGAGTCAACCTGTATCAACAATAATATCATAGATGTATGTGACAAAAATTAAAAAAAATCGCAGATATACCCACTATTAGTAATGTAGAATATTTTAAGCAAGCCTAGATATGGCCGTAAATAAACACTATTATTTACACAATGCATTTCGGATACCGATTGGCTTCAGAAAAACAGTGAGTGTTGTAGACAAGACCGCGCAGCCCAATGAGGTAACAAAAAGTAAGAATAGCTTAAGAGACCCGCCATATGCACGATAAACGTCATCGGATTTAGAGCGTTCCCGAACTATATTTGCAATTTTATATTAAACAAAGTAAACAAACAAAATGGCTACCGCTCTCCTCCTTGGGAGCGATGTCGCCGATGTAAAAGTTGGAAGGGCTTTGTGGAACACAGAAATGTTTTAGGACAATAATGAACTAAACTGACACAGGTTTTCCATGAAGGCTCTTCAAAGTATTACAAGAATAATTTCTCTGACAAACATTTCCCTTAATCGATGCCTAGTAAAATAGATATAACCTTGCTTTTGATAACTGTTCATTTTTATTTTACCATCGTTGCAGTCCCCTCTGTACAGTAATTGCGTAGCAGCTCATCATCTCTGCCATTGAATTTCCTTGTCGTTGCTTTGTGCGATTGGCTGTTCATATTGTTTTAGTGAGCCCGTGTTTTAAAAGCGATTTCATAAATAAATAAATAAATAAATAAATAAATAAATAAATAAATAAATAAATAAATAAATAAATAAATAAATAAATAAATAGACGAATACATAAAAAGATAAGCGGCAAATGATGTTCATGAAATACATAAGAATGTGATCAAGTTAGAGAACATCGTTGAAATGTATTTTCAATTCCTGCTGTGAGGGAGATTGCTATGTCTAACATTGATTCATGGTATAAAGCTACATTTAAAATGTCATTCTCTAAGGTTTGGCTTTACGCTGTTACTTATAAGAGAATTTTAAATGCGCATATTAATAACCCTACCCTAATTTATACTAGATTCTGAAGCACACAGATTCCGTATGAACATAGGACGTAAAGACACTTACCACTCTTTCATCTGTTGAGCGTTTCGATTCAATTAATTTGGCATCCTGCTTCGGTTCCTGTGCGTCAACCGGTATCAACTATAATATCATAGATGTATGTGAAAAAATTAAAAAAATCGCGGATATACCCACTTCTAGTAATATAGTCTATATAAAGCGAGATTAGATATGGCCGTAAATAAACACTATTATTACATATGTACCACAGATTACCAATATGTTGGCAGTGAAATAAAGTTGGTATTTTCACAGACAGAGATAATATAGTCCCTGTATATTTTTTGAATTTTCTAAAAATGTTGACACGTTTCTAAGTATTTTAGCTTTTGATTGAGCTAATATTATCGATGCTTTTTAATATTTTACTAATTGCTTGCTTTCAGCAAAGTATTTCACGTGTTTTATCAACTTCAAAGCATTTCGAAAACAGGTCACGTGCCATTAAATGTTTACATAGAAAACCATGGTTAAGAAATTATTTCACGCTAAATTATGCAAATTAGTTATTATCCCGTACTACTTTCTATTGGTAAATATTGTTGCCGGTTCCTGAACAACAATAAATACTTAAGCGGATTGTATATCTGTGGTCTGGAAGAAAATAATTATTACGATTGGCAGAACTGTATTTATTTTGAACATTTTGAATTAGAATTTTATTATCGATGTGAAAATAATATCTCGGCACGGACGGAACAGAATACTGTGACTACGATGGAAGCGGTGTAACGGCGAAGGTACATCGAAGCATTGACATCTGCATGATTTGCTGCGGTCTCGACCGAAGACGTCAAAGCTCTCGTCAGGTTGCAAGAAAATAAACGGAAAAAAACCGTTACGGAAACGCGTCCCGAAGTTGCTGTCTTCAACGACTGGCTTCGGACAATAACAACGGGAACTTGTACCAGTCGAGCTTGACCCACGACCGTGACGTAAATCTTGCCGGTTTACGTCAGCGTACACAAACAGCCACGAAAAGTATCGATACCCGTGGCGGCCACGGCAAAGACAAATGTGATAGATCGGCTCCTCCGACAACGCGGCGATCAATACTTCGCAATCCTTGCAATGGTGTAGCCAGCAAGTTCAAAACCAGTTACCCGGGCTATTCTCAAATCACCGGAGGAGTCTTCAACTTCACATTCAACATCGCGGCCTCAGAAAACAACTCTTAACAGCGTCTTTCTTCGCCAGATGTCCGTACACCACCGTGTTTCATTCACGTAACCGTAGATCTGACAGCCGTACTCGGACTCCGATTAGTCTAATTTCGCGTACAATTTGGAAGTTTCAGTCATTCTAATTTTTATTACTATTGATCTTGTTACTCTAAATACCAATTTTGTTCACATGTATTTAAAATATGTAAGATTTCTGTCCTGAAACGTCTTTGTTTGTGTCTGTTTTTTTGTCTTAGGGACTGGACGTAAATTAGTATAAGAGAGTGACCAAAAATTTATGATCCTCCCCCAAAGCAAGGCTGAAAAATTTGTGACCCTCCCCCAGTTTCAAAAAAATACAATATTACAAATTGATCGAATCTTCAACGTTCAAAAATTGAGGTGGGGATTTACAACACAGGTCAATACAGATGGATACCAGCAAGGGATGTCTGCAAAATTTTTATTTGCTTCTGCTTGTGACAAGAACAAGTCTAGATATGGATGTCAGCCTTACCTAAGAATACTTTCAATAACATGGTGTCAGTCCCATTTGACCAGCCTGGGTAAAACTACTCTTGTAGAAAAAATCTCGATAATTCTATGCTACAGATTTTTCAGTACTTTTAATGAAAGGGAAACCCCTGATTTCTCTGCTTACACAATATGCATTTTGATTGTTATGATAATGGTTTAACATACTGTTTAACTCTTACACTGTTTAACCGTTTCACCACCATGGTTTGGCCCAATCCCATTGCTATCAATGGTGAGTGTGGACCTGTTTACAGGGAATTGGGGGTGAACAGGTTAAACTTAGTAAACCAATCACCAGATAAAGGAGTACTAGTATTCTTGTTTCCAGTGTGGTATGGGTGGATTGTTCTGGGGAACACCATAGGATAAACTCTATGATTAAATATATTCATTGTTTGATTTTATGCACAAGTTTGATGAAATGCTCTATTTTTCCACTTTGTCAGCACACTTGTAAATGTGGAACAAACCACAAAAACAGACTTCACTTGACACAAAAAAATGACACCACTGCTCAAGTGTCATCAAGCTAGGCTGACAAACTGAATCAACACAGAGCATATCATGCTAAAATACAGCAGCTAATGCTAAAAAATTCTGAAATCTTATGAATTTATATAACTCTGACCTGCAAAGTAAACAACAAAACCAACATCTTGTCCATACACCATTGTTTCAAATTACAGTGACTGACAGGCAAAACTAACAAAACAGCAAACATGGAATTTAGCCATTTTCATTGGCCATTAAAGGGACAAAGTCACTCATTTTTGACAAAATTTTGGTAATTTTAATTTCCGTTGAATATAATATGCTTTTCAGCTGCTCACTGAAATGGGCTCAATTGCAATCTCTGGTTGTCACAGCTCAACTCATATGCATGCATGGATATAACATGTGGTCACTTAATAATTTAATTTAAGGTATGTACCAAAAATTGTCACAGTAAATTTCACATGTTAATGTGCCTTATAAAAAGTGAGAATTGAATTGCAATAACCAGAGAGTGAGCATATTTCAGTGAGAATAATCTATCAAAAGAAATTTAAATGGCAAAATACTAATGTCAAAAATGAGCAACTTTGTCCCTTTAATTCGATACATATCTAGTAGAGATTCTTTTAAGGTAGCTTTCCACCTTTGCGACGACCTATTTTCAAACGTGAATTTTGCCATCAAGGTGTGTACTTTTACCCAAGTATTATATATCACCTGAAAGCTATTTCTATGAATTTTTTTGTTTTATCGAGAAAATTAGTGTGCGATGAATTTTTTTGAAGATCTTAGTGAAAGTGTAAAGAAAATGGGTGGTCTCACGTAAAAAGTTTAAGTCTGAGCGGATAGGGGCTATTGTTTAGGTGTTAACGGGCAATTGGTCTTCAGAATACTGGCTACAAAACCGTGTCTCAGATTTTTGAAAAAGGCCTTAGTTTTTTCACATCGTTGAGTCAAAGTTTATCCACCGATTAGTCTTACAATGCCGCCTAATTAAGCAGCAATAACTCGACTTTAAAAATCTTCATAAAAAAACTGAGACACGGTTTTGGAGACAATCTACTCGACAAACGTCTGTGAAAAATTGGTGAACTTCCGTTCACGCGTTCTCGAGTTAAACTCTTTTGAACGTGCTGCAATGTGACAAAATGCCGAACTGAGAAAAAGGCGATTTAGTAAATTGGTTCGGGTTTTTCCTTTTGAATGGCAATAAACAATGTACTCAATCGACAAAACACTAAAACCAGATAGTGAAATCAAAGTGTTCAACTTCAACAGTATATTCACTCATTGAAATCACTGTCAACGGTCGAAATGAGGCTAAAATGGGTGAATTTTGGGAGCGTTGTACTCTTTTTAGAGCGCAATCTACACAGTAGCTGATGAGTAAATAAACTTGGGGAGTGCCAGGGAAGGGATTATGCGTAATCTATTGACTGATTAGTTGTAAGGCTTAAATAGAGTATTAACTGTTCGACCTAACTGTCGGAACTGCTACGGCACCTCGATGCCGTCTACACGAGCGTTTGGACTTATTACCTCCATGACAAGCGTACACTGTAGTGTAAGTTTATGGCAGCATTCGATTCGACCTCGGAAATGACTCACGGCTGCGGAATGAAAGCGAGCCCGATGAGTGATATAGAGAAAACAATATTGGCTGACAACAAAAATATCTGCGTTTGTATGTGGATGTACATTTGCGGTGTCTGTGATCATGGAGATAAAAAGAACAGCTCCATGCTGTGATCCATTACGGTTAGAGTAACCGAGGATTCTAGTAAGCAGCCAATTTTTTAGATCTTCACGCGCCTTGAAAACCGATTAACACTAATCAAACTACGAGAATTTCTGAGACAATAGTTCGTCCTCACTCTGTACAGCATTTCTGTGGGTGAAGACCGTTTCTGGAGTCATTTATGCTAAGATGAGCCAATCGCCTGTCGGCGGCATAAAAGTCAAAGGAGAGAAGTTGAGAAAACATGAACATAGAGAAAAGTACGTCATTTCATCAAGCGCAAGTTGCATGCCATAGACCGCTCGTCAAGCGTCATACGTCACAGATAGATAACTCTCTGCTGTCGTTCGTATCCAACATGAGTACCATCGATTCCAGGCGAATATGATATCAGACCCGTCTTCATTACATGTAAATTTCAGGATTAGGATGGTGTTTTGCACTGTATTCAAGTAGTTAGCCCGTAAGCGTCTCATTCAATGGTTTACCGACCAATGATGACATGTTGATGAAAACTCAGGGCGATTACGTTATTACGTTGTGACGGTCAAATTCATATTGAAATTTGTCTTCGGTCCTGCAGCATTTTGGCCACTGCCATGATAACTGATAACAATGTTGTCGTGTCCATTCCCATAAAATCATTTGATTCACATTCGTCCGGTGTACGATGAACATTTGTTAGTCGACGCACAGTCCCTCTAGAGGGACTGTGGTCGACGTATTACCTTGTCAAGGTCGGTAACGAAATGGGACAAGGAAAAACGGGACCGCGGGATTGAAACGACTTCGACATTTCAGTTCACTTCCGTTGTGCCAAAACGTCTGCAAACCAAAGCAGCTATTGTTTTGTGGCGCGTGATTTCTGCATTGCTACGTATTTTGCCTTGGGAAAATTTCCTGTCGATGTCTTGAAGCCCATGCAATTTGTTTCCACCTTGTATTTTCTAATCCCAAGTAGTTCAAGAGGCGCGGTTTCTGAGATTTCATTTTTATTCATAAATTGTTCAACTCACTCAGTATTCTCATCGAACGGACAATGTCGGGTTTCTAGACCTTTTGGCGCAAAGTCGTTTCGGCCGCACAATTTCCGACGCCAAGACGTTTAGGCAACGCGACCAAAGACGTTTCGGCACTACCAGGTTGGGGGAACTCGTGCCAAATGTTACAAATCAAAACACTGAGAAGTATAGTGTCAGCATTCACATGCTTTAAAGTTTGTGAGAACATGGTGAAAAACCGTGAGGAAAGAGTTTCATATCATTTTCGATAGCAATAGCCGCCGACACTGTCAAAGTTTGAAAAGCGGCGCCTAAACGGCACTGTAAAAGTCATACTGGTCAGAACGCAAAGGTCACTCTTATGAATATGACTGGTCTGTCAGTTACTTATAAGTTTGAAGGGAAAAAAATAAATCGTAACGGGGGTGTCGAAATGTCTTGGGGCCAAAAGAAGCCGAAACTTCGGCCGAAAGAGGCCGAATGTTGAAGATTTGAAGGGTGTCTGTTGCGGTATTCAAGTGTTCCCGCTGTCACTGAGGCCGCCAGTGGAACGTACCATTTATGTATACGGGACAGCCTCTTCAAAGATGTTTAACATTACGAAACTTATCCACCACTCCTGGTGCTTTTACAAAAGCACAAAAATGTCCCAGATAAAACATTTAGTGTGTGGGCCATTTTTGTAATCTGAAATTGTACCGTCAACAGTGTCATAAGTCTGACCTTGTCCGATTGTGTCGATAAATTATGATCTTTTGGGAGCGGCCACCCCTATGAGAAAAACGGTAAGACCCATCTTCCGCCAGGTACACTCTATGGTCTTGACCCACGCAGTGAACGGTAGGTGTTAATGGGATTTTCAGAGCGGATGTTGTCCAAGTGCATGTGAATACTGTGACGCTGCTTGCTTAGCGTAATCCCTTGTCAATCAAGACTTAACGGTAGTCTCAAATGCCAAAATGTACACCTGTGCCTCTCGTACATTTTTATTCCAAAATTTCACCCAAAAACAGGAACTTCACGACCAAGATATTCTACACACAAGGAAGATCAATATTATAGGAATACTTTTCAGGGATAAAAGAAAAATCGTGTTTTTATCTCAAAATACCAAAACAAAGGCAGAAAGCTACCTTAATTCAAGTGTCAAGCAGCATGACCATTACACTGCTGAAGTATATTCAAATGGTGGCAATGAATATTTTTATAATTGGTGCATTGACAAGATTGTACTGTAAAATGTTGACAAAAATAGCTTTGTCATTCCAACTTTTCCCCACACAGAAACTGGGCAGTTTGGATTTTTCATACCTATCTTAATCCTACTGTTCGTAATGTTTATGTCGTAAACACATCTATCGCACACTTTTAACACCTTTCCCGGGTTCTTGAACCGGTTGGTCAAAATCGGCTGTTCTGGCCTTTTTGATCACCCCTCTTAAAATGCCTGGATAGTTGACTTGGAAAACAATTAAAATTAAAAGTTGAATGTAAAAATGTGAAGGAGGCTCCCCACCTAACTATCCAAAATGTTTTTGTGTCGAGTTTGTGTTTGATTCGTTGCAAAAATGTGTTCCTACATTCTAATCCGATTGTTTGTGTTAATAAAAATGTTTGTTTCGCCTCGGATATTTGTAGGAAAGTTTGGATTAGTGTGTACGGTAATGTATTGTTTGTGTGGGGAAAGCTTATGGCGAGACGCAGCCGGACCTATTATGTTACAAGTTGATAGAGTGGCCCTTTGACGCTTGCGTTTCGAAACCCGAGTGTGGTTTCTCATCAGTCGCCGTGTAGATTCTTTCCTTAGTTTGTGTTTGTGAAAAATTATTTTAATGCATTTTAGTGGTCTTGCTCTTCGAGTAGCGAGGCAAGTATATTAATGTTTGGGTCTCATTGTGAGTCCGTTTGGTGGTTCAGTTTGTTTGTTCTATGTTTCTTTACTTCAGTAAATTTTGTTTTGATTAGTGAGTCTTTTAGATTTTTGCCGAGGTTTGTGAATTTTTAGGCAATAAGTACCACTGCGGGGTACGGATTTTATGTTTTCTGGATCAAGATACTTACAAGTATCATGATCGATGTGTTTGTACTCGTACATTTTGTTTAATAGTTCGTGTACTTTGTTTACTGTTTGTTCTGTGTCGTCACTGGCTGGTTGTGTATAATACTTAGTGTTGCGTAATTGCCTTTCGCATTCGTGTACGTATAATCTTTTCTGTTGACAAAGACGAAAACCCGACCCTTGTCGAAGGGTTTTTATGGTAATTTGTCTACTGTTTGCAAGCTAGTTTATCGCGATTCTTTGGGCACGCGACATGTTTTGTTTCCTTGTTTGAAAGGGTATCTCTAGAAGTGAGAGTTAAGCAGCTTCAGATAGCTTTCAGGTTTTTGTAGTTTTTGCTGTTCGTGGAGTCCAATTTGACTTTTCTTTGAACTGGTGTTGTTGTGATTGTTTGTGTCTCATGATGTAGGGTAGTCACATTTTACGAACAGCAACAAATACAAAAACCTCAAAGCTATCTGAAGCTGCTAAACTCGCACTTCTAGAGATACCCTTTCAAACAAGGAAACAAAACATGTCGCGTGCCCAAAGAATCGCGATAAACCAGCTTGCAAACAGTAGACAAATTACACAGTGCCTTGGGGCAGCTTCTTCTACTTTGCACGTTGCACACCCTCTCAAAACCTTGTTACTCACCTATATATTTTTATTGAGTAAATGCGAATGAATTTTCAAAGAGGAGACTCGCAGTCCAGTTGCTGTGATGTACTTTAAGAAAAATTAAGACGTTTACAGGAAAATTCAGTTTAGGCTACCCTCGGCTTTTCAAGTAACCGCGAGTTACTGGTAGTGGTAGCCTGCGGTAACTTATGCACTCAAATACGATCACGGACGTACCACGCACGTACAAATACCACGATAGTAAGCTTACGATGTTTTGTGGGCCGCTGTGTTCATGTTTCATTCACAGCATTACCGACGAACATATCACTGCACACGGGCACGAGCTTTAATAGGCGGCTTCAAATTGTCCCTTTCCAATGAACGTTAGTGTTGTATTTGTAGTGACATGTGTGGAACCAACTAATTTGTCATGCTTTGTAAAGAGTAAGTGACATGTGTGGAACCATCAAATTTGTCCGCATGCTTTGTAAAGAGTAATTTTAATTCATTGCTCTCGTGTGGGGGGTTCTCAATCTGATGTAATCGCAAATCCTCAGATTTCCATCTGATATAAGTATGTACGTACACAAGAAAAGTAAACTCATGAATTTTAATAGACGGGGTGGCTAAGACCAATTTCATTCAAGATTGGTCACAGCCAACCCGTCTAAGTCTGTGTGGGGAAAAGTTGTCATGCAGCAAACAAAGATTTTTCTTTTAATGGCCGAAGTTTGAAGTGCTATGGAGTTTTTCATATATATGGATTAAAAGAAAACTGTATTCAACTACATTTTATAATTTCAGTATGTATAAGGCTGACTTTGAATTTTAATCTCTTATCAGTATTTCAACAGCGCTCCTTTCTACCGCATCCGGCTAGATATAAATACTCTATTTATCGTAAAGCCTTCACACAACTTAAAATCACCCAGTGTCAAGCAAGGTACGTTTTTTCTCACATGTACCTTCATTTACATTCTTCTTGACCAACATCCTTCCCGGGCATTACCTTGTCAATATTTATGAAGTGTGCATTTATGTCATTCGTAATATACCATAAAGCTTTGATTTGTAAAGATTTTTTTCTTATGTTAAAACGGATCTGATCCCCAGTGGACTTTTTAGCAGTACAGGATAAACACACAAAAACATTATCCGAGCCGCACATTTGCCTGTTAAGCGAAAGAGCCGTAAACTAGCCCATGATTTAATTTACAGCAAGTAAAATGTTGTATCGCAAAATCATCATTCTGAAAAAATAGAGAGAAGGAAATAGCAGAAAGCCTATATTTAGTGATGATTTGTTCCGAGTTCGAACGTGTGGTTAAATGTTATATGAGCTCTTCAATGATAAACACGATGATGCGTGTACTTACGCTTTGTCTGTTTTTACATCTTCTGCGCTTTATTATTTTAAATACGACGAACATTAGTAGCAATAGTACTACTACTGCTGCTACTGAGCCTCCAACGATGGCGCCAACTCTATTGATTTTCTCATCCGGAGAAGCTGATGGCGCTAATGGGGATACTGTCTGTGTAATATTCTCATCTGGCGGATAGGCCGATGGCGCCGATGGGGATATTGTGTGCGTGGTACTCCCATCTACCGGTAAGGATATGAATAAAATAAAGACCTCAAGTAAGTCAAGTAGGAGTCTAATATAAACCGGCTTTAACTATGTCTAAAGTCACTTTACCAGTATCTTATATATAAAAGTATTTTCCGAATAGTGGTGCTATATTTAAAAACAGATATTTAGCTTTGTTTTCTTTTCAACATGTTCTTTGAATACATTTGATTATCAAACGAGTGTTATGTAAATTAATACTTAGTATGAACTTCACTTCAGTTGGTTACGTATAACCTGAACTTTTGTGCCCTAAATAAACCGGATGTATTGCTTTCAAAGCTTAAGAAAGATGTTAGATTTTTATACCGTGTAAATGCAAGTGCTTGTGCTTTTGTCGTTTCAAGGCAAGACATTCAAGTTTTACTTACTTTCATCATCTTGAACCACCTCTATTGAGTAATTCCAGACGTTCGCATTTGTGTACGTCACTTGTATAGTGTAATTTCCATAGAATGAGAATTCACCGCTGAATGTCAATGACAGATAGCTAGAGTTAGCCGTGAGAAATAAGACATCCTCGAAAGAAGAAAAGGACAGGTGGCAATAATATGCGGTCCCTCTTTCCAACCAAGCCACTGCAATGTCGTCTTGTGATTCTGCCATGTGAAAAGTCACAGTTTGTGCATTTGATCCAAGGTGATGTATCACCGATGTAGATCTTTGCTGTCGGATTAAAACCTTCCATCTGGTTGAGTCATCGGCTATATGAGAGAAGACATGAGTTTTTACCATAACGTTTTGCTTAGTTTATTAAATGATCCATTCTTTAAAAAAACCTACTACTGAAATATTTGATTATTGTAATGTGTATACACTAGAAACATGTGCAACGGTCAACATTTGTTTCTATTCAGTTGTCCTGTAAAGATTACCGATATTTTCATTTTTTTTACCCAGCACGAAATGGTGAAACGCAAGAAGACACGTTCCATCTCTTGGGCTTTTCCAGCTGTAATTCCTCTGTTTTACTTGCCAACTGTAAAAATCCTGAACGAGCGAGTATATGGTGAATAACGCCCATATATCTTGCCGTGTAAGATACTTCATGAAATAAACCAAACGCTATACTTACGTAATAATTCAATGAAATATTCTGTAATAAGCTCTCTGGTATCCTTGCGCCAAAGCGTGTATTGTTTGCTAAAATAGTGGTAGTCACTTAGGTGCAGCATGTAGTAACCAAGAATGTCAATAATTTCATGGTCAATACGACTGTCCGTTGAACTACCGGTGCATCCCAGTATTGTAATCATTTCAGTCTCTGGTAGAAGTGTGTGTGTGTGTGTGTGTGTGTGTGTGTGTGTGTGTGTGTTTTGAGAGAGATAGAGAGAGGGAGAGATAGACGGACAGACTGGCTGTCAGATAAGGAGCTTCGCAATATTTATTTTAATATATTTGTTCCATGTTTACAAAATGGTAAAACACGCAATGTGTTATGTAGGTCATTTTATCCCGCTCCTGAGCTGAGTTTGATTAATCTAGGACTAAATTATTCCATTCGTGCAGTACGTTCTACAGTCAATTGTAAGAAATTGTATAGCAAATATAAAAAAGACTGAATCAAGCAATATAACCGTTTATGGAAGAGACAATTTCTAATATTAACGTGTTTGTTAACATCCCAGATGAAATTTAAGTATCTTTATTGATACAACTATATAATCTCCGACAGTAGAGTGAACAATACGCTTATTATAATAATAATAATAATATAATTGGTTTATTTACCCGATTTGAAAAAGTCAATTACATGACACATGAACTCGAGAGGGAGAAAATAACAATGTAGAGGGTAAATGGGGAGTCGGGAAATAGCTTACAGCTAGTCTAGCCCAAACCCCGTCATGGTAGCTTGTCTGAAAAAACAGTTAGCAAAGGGGGCTCATGATAACAATAACAAATAGTTCTTTAAGTAAATAAAAGAAAAGTGCTGAAATAATTACAATATCGTAGAAGATCACTAAATTACTACATGGCAAAAGTGAAATCTGTTACTGATTGATCAAATATTGTCTAAAAGTGTGTTTGAAGTTATGGAGAGAGTTTGTGGACTTTATATGGAAAGGTATGTCATTCCAAACTCTTGCTCCAGAAAAAGAAACAGCAAACTGGCCTGAATTTGTCATTGCATGATATGGACGTAGGTTTTGAAGTTGACAATTTCTAGTATTATAGTCATGGCAACTGACACTGAAGTAATCTGATAATATATGTGGTGAATGCTTGTGAATCAAGCTGTACACGAAGGTACCTAGAAGGAATTTATGGAGTTTAAAAACATCAAGAATATTAAGTTGAGAGAAACAAGGAGCTGAGTGGTCTGTGGTTGATTTGAACATCATCGTGCGAACAATCATTTTCTGGGCTGCTAAGATACAGTTTAAGCGTGTAGAGTACGTACTTCCCCAGACTTCTAGGCCGTAGCTGATGTGGGGAAGTATAAATGCATTGTACAAAAGTAACAAAATGTGTAAAGGTAAAATGGATCTGAGTCTGTACAAAATTCCACATTTCTTCCGAATAATCTTATTTATCTTATCAATATGTTCAGACCAAGAGAGATGCTTATCCAACAAAATACCCACAAAAGGGGCAACATCAACCTCTCTGATTTGCTCGTCACGGATGTAAACAGAACCCGAGACATTCAGTTTCTTACGTCGGCCTCTAAATATAATAAAATTTGTCTTACTCCTATTTATTGTCAGTTTGTTGGAATCACACCACAATTGTATATCGTTTAAGTAAGATGATACAGCAGTAAGATCTATAAAATCTGAACCAGAGTAAGTATGGAAAAGATTGGAGTCATCAGCAAATAAACGGAAATCAAAAAAAGGACAAGCATTTGGAAGATCATTTATATATATTAAAAATAAAGTCGGACCCAACACTGATCCTTGGGTACACCATGATGAATGCTAAATTTCTCTGACACATTGTCATTTAATTGAACAAATTGAGAACGGTTTGATAAATAACTTTGTATCCAGTGTAGGCAGGGGCCCCTAAACCCATAATGCTCAAGTTTTGACAACAAAATGTCATGGTTTATGGTGTCGAAAGCTTTACTAAAGTCGATAAATACCCCTAAAGTAGAATTTCCTTCGTCAATTTCATGCAACAAATAATTTACTAAGTTAATCAAAGATAACTTTGTGCTGTGCTTCTTTCTAAAACCATACTGATGTTTGTACAGTATGTTAAACTTATTAAGGTATGAGGTAAGCTGCTTGTTAACTACTTTTTCGATGACTTTACTGAACAATGATAGAATAGACACTGGTCTGTAATTCCCAACAAGTTCTCGTTCTCCCTTTTTAAAGATGGGCGTAACTTTGGCAATTTTCAAAGCGGTGGGGAACACACCTGTTGAAAAGGAATCATTTATAATATGGGCCAGAGGTTTTGAAATGACAATGGCTGCATCAATGAGAAGTCTCGGGGGCAAATTGTCCCATCCACTCGCTTTTTTGCCATCTAAATTTACTAAAAGTTGGTGAACCTCATACTGTGTTACTGGTTTGAGAAAAAAAGAGTGTGTCATTGGCTTACTTAGGTAATTCCTAAAATCGTTTGCAGAATGTGGAATATTTTTTGCCAAATTTTCACCAACATTTACAAAAAAGTGGTTAAAACCCCGTACAATATCAGCTGGGTCAGTCAAAATGTGTTCAACACCATTTGCCTCAACCTGTAGGCGGTCTGGTATTTTATCAGGGCTGGTTTTCTTACCAAGCAATTCATTAACAACACTCCACATATTGTTACCATTATTTACGCTGAATAAATTAGCATAGTAATTCTTTTTTGCATTCCTTAGAACGCTTGTGAGAATATTTCTGTACGATTTAAAACGAGAAACTGCCCTGGGATCATGGTGACTGGAGATAACTTGGGCGTACAATTTACGCTTGGTGTTAATAGATTTCTTTATAGCCTTAGTGATCCAAGGATTATTTTCCTTTTTGTTTTAACAGTTCTGACTTTCAAGGGAGCATGGCGATCGCATACCTGAGTAAAAAGATTGTTAAACAAATCAAAAGAAATGTCGACACTGCTATCACTGGTGTTAAAAACGCTATCCCAGTCAACATTACGTAGGTCAGAAAACAAAACTGTCACGATTATAACGCCTGAAATCTCTCTTATAAAATGACTTTACAATTGGTGAATGAATGTGAAAATTATCAAAAATACAGAATACTGGGAGATGGTCTGAGATATCTGCAATAATTGTACCAGCATTTATCTGACAAGAGCTAATATTTGTATAGATGTGGTCAATTGTTGACCTAGATGTACTTGTAAGCCGAGTAGGTAGTGAAATTAACTGCTCAAGGTGAAAACATTGCATTCTAGATATGAAGCTTCTAACATTGTGGTCTGATTTTGTAACATCGAGATTAAAATCGCCCATAAGGATACAATACTTTTTGTCTAATTTAACAGTACAAAGAACATCAGAAAGGCTGTTTTCAAATTCCTCAATATTAGTACCTGGTTTGCGATACAGTACACCAACAATGATACGATTTTTAGTACCACAGATTTCAAGCCATACTGATTCCGAATGCATTACATTGTAATTCAACAATTTATAATCGAGGGAGGAGTGCACATACGCACCTACTCCACCGCCCCGACCTGTGTTTCTACACTTAAGCTCAAGAGAATAATTTGGCATATGAAATAAACTTGGGTTATCAATTCTCCAAGTTTCTGACACACCAATAACATCGAACGTACCAGAAATACAGTGATTATACAACAGACGTACATCATCTATGCTATTACCAAGAGATCGAGCATTTACATGCGATACAGAAAAGGAGCGGCCGAATGTAGAGCTGAATTTATCATTTAAGGCGGAGGGTTCTAAGCATAATTATTAATTGCGAATATATCATCTGCATCATTTTCGTCACGGTCAAAGATCATTAAAAATAGAAAAGCTTACTGTTATGAACTGGACTGGTTCGAATGTGGCAGATACAGGGGTACAGAAGGAAAAAGAAGGAATTCATAAATAATGTTCACTACACAATTTTCTGCAAGTCGTCTTCATTATTGATGACAACAGGAGACGATCCTTCTTGCTTCCGCACATATATTCGTCCGTTAAATGTCCACAGGAATCTGTACTTCAGTGACTTTCGTTTTTCGTTAGCTTTCCCCATCAGGTTGCGTTTGAACGGCGTTAAATTCTCATTGATATAAATAAAGTTACTGTTCTTGTATCCGAGCGCGTCTGTTTTAGTTGAGTGGATCTTCTTTCTGTCCCGATTAGACCGTGTCACGTTTCTTTCTGCCGCTAAATTTGACGATAATTGGTCTGTTTGTCTTCGAAGGATTCCCTATTCTGTGTGTCACTTCAATGTCGTCAGCTTTTATGTCCGCATTGACTATCTTTATCACTTTTACTGCTATTTCGTCCGTCTTTTCGTTTGCCATCTCCGGAATACCATGTATCTCAATATTTTCTCGTCGACTATACTGGTTCTGTTCTTCCTGCTCTCTTTCTACCTGGGTTAGTCTCTTCAGCAGCATGCTGTTTTCTGCTTTCAGTTCTTTGTTCTCACGTTCGATAACATCTATACGGGTACGCATTTCTTCAAACATGGAATTGAAGTATTCCAGCGACTTGGTGACGTTATCTTGAGATGCCTTGACTTCATGCATGGTTTCTGAGAGCTTTGGTAAACATTTGACTTGCGAGGCGATTTTCTGGAGCTGCTCCTCTACACTCGAATCATCAACTGGTGATGAGACCTCCTTTCGCGTTGCTCTGCATTTCCTGCATAATGGCGATTCGTCAGGTGTGGAGGTCACATTTTTATTGGATCCACACTCACTACATTTACCAGGCATGGTTAACACTGAATATATTACTGAGAAGTATGTGATGGAAGCTGGACTTCACAATTGAATGCGATGGTAGTGAGTGAAGCAAACAAAGGCCATGAAAAGTTCGTAGGCAGAGCTCTTCAACATAAACTGAAATTGATCGGGTTTTCTGCCAACGTATGAAAAGATGAGCAAAAATCACCTGAGCGGCACCTAGGGATCTTCATAAAGCTGTTTGCAAAGTTTCAGTCTAAACTGAAAACGGAAACTGGGTGAATGACAGCATTTTTCTTCCAGTCGTCGTGATCAGCAGTTTTTATGGCGCCCTCTAACGTGTATTATATAATATATCATGTAATATACTTTTTCGATTTTCATCAAAATTATTTCATTGGATTATAAATTGCTGTGCTAAATATTGACTATATCGATTTACTCTAAATTAATTGGGCATATACAAAATTGCGTATATGATAGGGTCTAGATTACCGTATGAATACACAGTGTATGACTAACATTGCTGGTTGTACGGGTACGGGTTGTACGATTGGTTCACCTTTATGCTCGTCAAGCAGTCACAATTCAGGAGGTAAAGAAGTGTAAATCTATGCAAATCACCTGATTTTATGGCCTGTTCTTTTCTCAATTTTTCAAGATTTTAAATAAAGAATTTAACTCAACTCTGGCCGTGTCAAATCATCTGAAACTTTCACAATATATTCTTAAAATTCTATTAAACACAACAATTTTTCTGCGGCAATAAAGTTTTATAATAAGAGGCGTTTTAATTTTGTTTATCATGATTTTAATCACCTTATTGGAATGGAAGTCTTTTACCCCATTTAAAAATAAGGATGGAAATGCCAAGTAAAATAGTTGTTTGTTTCCACATATACTCTTGTCTCAAGTGAAATATTTAATTCCAGAAAATGGTATCTAGTTTTGTGACTTAAGGCTATTGTAGGGGCTATTTTAAAACACTAACCGTGTAGTACCTTGTTTTCAGAGTTTGTCATCTTTTTGTTGCAGTAGATGGTAAAATGCAGTGCAGGGGGAAAACCGGATATTCGGTTGCCGTGGCGACAATTTCAGGGTTAAAAATATGAGGAAATTTGTGGCAAAGATATCTATTGAACGAAAAGTCATACAACAACCGAATTTTTTCTGTAGCATTCAGATGTATATGTATTACAATATGAACCTAAATCTATGACTGTATAAGATGTCAATATAAATTAAATCATAGTCATCTCGGTAAGATTGAAAAATTAATAAATTTCACAACTTTCCGTCAAGTTTCTATTATGACATGATTGGATGACCTTGTTTTTTGAAGTTTGTTTTGTAAAGTATTTAATTTCACATATGTTGGCTGATTTTCATTGCATTCCAACCATTCTTTCAAGAGTTATTACTGCCACAAGAAACGAATGCAGTACAAAACACAATTGTTAGGAGTATTGGATTGAAATGTTTACAACATAAAGGTGATACTCATACTTCATGCAAAGTTTACGACCTCAAAATAGGGTATTGGACAAGTTTAAATTGTCAGTTAGAATTCTATTTATAAAAGCCTGGTTGTAATTGCTTTCTAAGTGAAAAATGAACTGTTAATTATCAAAAAAACATTGATTTTATAATCAGCATGATAATGAAATTCATGTGAGATTCTTTACTTGTTATGTATATGGACACCATAACGTCTAATATGGTTTGTTTTCTGGTTTAATTGCTATACAAGAATGAAAATCTTCATATGCCTTACAGTAATATCCACACAAAATATAAAACAGAAGCATTTGTTGCAAATTTCTTCCCGATTACTCATTGATCTGGCTTTTTAAGACTGCAATTAGTCTCAAACTCACAATTTCCACAACGCAATATTTTTACCTCTGAAAAAGCTGCTTCAATAAGCAAGCAAATGGTTAATACTTCATACATGATGCCATAATGCAACAAAGTTTTTAGGCAACCAAAAATAGCGATTTACCTGTTTTGAATATATAATTAGACTAAATAAAATTTGACCAGGGGTCAGTGGGAAAAAAAACGCGATTTTTCTCGATTTTAGTTAATATTTTTTGAAGAATGATATAGCTTATTTGAAAGTATACATGTCGAGGGTGACAATGAAGGAAAAAAATAAAATTAGATTTTTTGAGCATTTTGACCGACATTAGCCCAGACGATGGCCTAAAAATAAATTTTATCATTAATACCAAATTGAGATTTTCTACCCCAAGGATATATATCTCCTTCATTCTTTTCTTCGAGTATTGCCACAACACTAAGCTTTGAATTTTCTGCTTTTTGAAAATGTATAGTATAAGGGGTTTCCTTGTCATCTTTGAAAAAATAACTGCGTTGGTAATATGTAGCCCCACCTTAACATGCAAGTTAATTTGTGCATTATGAAAATTGATAAATTAATTTCGATAAAACAACAATATGACACAAATGTGATATACAAAAGAAATTTGTAAAGTAATTTATATATATATATATATATATATATATATATATATATATATATATATATATATATATATATATTAAGTAATTCATATATTATCACATGTAGCCTGTCCCTCCAATCAAAGATATGCGTTGGATTGCTTAGATTCTAAATAAAGCTTTGACGAGCGAGTATATTGCGATCAAAAATGGAGAGAGAAAGATGACTCAACGAAACAGAGCACTCGAAGAAAATAATGCTCAACGAGAAATGCATTTAGATGCTTTGATATTTTAAACTTTGGTCTGTGAATATAAAAAATCGTACCTTTGTCAGTTCGGTTCACGCACAGTGATGGTGGATTAATTCCTTGTACCAGTAAACTGCTATTTAGAAGAAGAGAATGGTCTTTCGAAAGGTAAATGTGGGTGTTTGGTTGTCCAATGACTACATACTGACCTTTGTATATGTGACCTAAAACGAAGAGATAACTGGTATATTTACTGAAATATTTCATCATGTACATCTTACAAAGCTGCCTGCAAAACAATGTCAGTATACAAATAAATCATAAAAAGTTCTCAGCCAGGGCTTGAAAATTGAATTATGAAAAAATACGTGAACAGTGAAAGCCATAGCACAAAAGTGAGTTCCAAGATAGAGATATCATTACCTGTGAGTCTTGGACAGTAATAAAATGAGGCATCCGACGGAAAAAATGTTGCCAATGCAACAAAGAGTTCCAGGATCATTGTTCAAACTTATTTCAAAAACCACCTGTGGAAACAATAAATCATACTAATAACACACAGAAAACACGTCTACTGGAAAGTGCGTTCGAAAAAAATAAGATTCGAACTAATTTGGTATAATTGGATCTTTATGTTTTTCAAATTTCTCAAAAGTATAAGGTGCCCTATAGCTGAATGCTGCGATATTAAAAATTACTGTCTCTTAAAAACAAGTGTGTAACTTAAAAAGAAAAGTAGATGAGCTCACATTTGTAGATTAAATCGACATTATTTCACCATCCAATTATCCAAAATTGGTTCCAATCTTGCTAAGGTATTTATTTCGTCATATCCATGTAGTACAATATATCTCTGTGTCTCTATGCCTCTATGTGTGTCTCTCTCATAATTATAATCCTATGGTATTTTTCTCTATTTGACGTCATCGTAGAGGAGTATTTTTTCGCGGAGCCGTACAACTTGGAGCCGAAGTATTTGTTATATGAACAGTCTTCTTATTTTTCTTTTGAAGTGGATAAATCAAAATTATTATCACAAATTGCATAATTTTGTCACGATTTGTGTTTTATTTACCCGGATTACTTTCATTTAATGAGTGAAGCGGCCCGTCATCTAGGAGATATGCAAATAGTTTACAGGTATAGTTTTATTCATAAATCCGATCAAATTGAAATTTTGATACACTGAATGGTATCTCCACCAATCAGACATACGGATTTGGTCACGTGAGCATGTCAATTATTGTATCTCGCTGTCCCGACGCGCGGGGTACGCCATGGCAAGTCGGCCAACGGCGGACGTAGCTTTTACCGCGCTTGTGACTGATAGTCATAGTATTTTCAGTTATTTAGAATATTTACAAATATTTTATGAAGTATATGAAACGACGATGGAGTAGTTCTCATTCTTTGAGAAGCCGCAGCTTTTAAAAATATCACAAGTTTAGGACGATGGCGAGCCCTGTTACAACCGATAACGTAGTAACTAACCGATAACGTATCAAACCCGATAACGTAGTAAAAATTTACCGATAACGTAGTAAATCAACCGATAACGTAGTAACAAACCGATAACGTAGTAAATTTTTCTAACCGATAAGGTAGTAAAAATATACTGATAACATAGTAATTTTTCCTAACCGATAACGTATCAACAAATTTACCGATAACGTATCAATGAACCAATAACGATTAAATCAAGCAATTCCATAGAGAAGTCAACCATTACCGTATCAAAACAACCAATAACGTATCAAGTAAGTGAAAATATCTGATTAAGCGAGTCATGGGGAGCGATAGAACGATCGATTCATAGAAGGATAGATATTAGATAGAGAGAGAGATAGACAGACAGACAGATAAAAAGATAGATAGATAGATAGATAGATAGATAGATAGATAGATAGATAGATAGATAGATAGATAGATAGACAGGTCGATCGATGTATCGATAGTTAAATCGATCACTCAATCGATAGATCTATCTATCTATCTATCAATATTTGATAGATGGTCGGGTGATCGATCGATCAATCGATCGATAGATAAATTGATTGGCAGTTCGATCGATAGAACGAAGAATCTATCAATTCGATAGAAAGATAAATCAATTAATCAATAGATCGATCAATCGATTAGATAAATTGGTTAATAGATATATAGATAGATCTATAGATCGATTTGTTATCACATTGCCTCGTACTCAATTTTGTTTTCTACAATTTATTTTTTCCGTTTAGCTTAAATTGTTACAAATTTCTGCAGAAACAACTTTCCAACCCCATTCCAGAAGTGTAGCAACATTTAGATCAAGTTAGTGGTTCGTACTGCAACAAAAGTTAGACAGGCAAATCGCGGGAATACTCTGCTTCGCATATAAATGTGATTATCACAAAACATTTTTTTAACAAAGTAATCGGACCAGCAACAAAACGAAAGAACCTTTTTTCCTTCGGGACTGTTTTTTGGCTGTAGCAGACCAATTACAATACCGCAATCACCGACAGCCAACATCGCAAATTTCGCACACATATTGGATACGTCACCGATAGAGGTAACTGCGTATAAGTGATTAACCAAAGAATATTAATGATTTATTCGTACAATTGACGATATTTCATGTTATTGAAAATATCTCCATCTGGCGTATTTGAAAAAGGTAAGCATATCAGTGATTAATATGCAGGAACCTAATATATATGTATTAGTGAACTCTGGTAAGGCCAAGAAAAATAAAAAGTTTGTTTCTCATCCTGGACATATTGCAAAAATGATGAGGTGACGCGGTTTGTTTTTCTTCTCAATTATTTTATTCTTCAACCTACAAGAACGCAAAACATGAAAATGACAAAGGAATGCACGCAGAAATAAATGCACAGCAGTGTTGCTTTGGTATTTTTGTACAGCAACAGTTCTGAGGTTTGACTTTTAGTTCAGTAATGCAGTTTTGTCAACTTAATATAACAGTGACATGTGTATAATTCTGAATGGAATGTCAGTTATTTTGTTTACAGTTCTGTTTTATGCAGCACTGTGTAATGCACTATCGTCGCGTGTTTTGTGGGGTTTTTTTCATTTTTTCCCAATGAGCAGAAAAAGGTTGACATGGCAGGTCTCAATTGATTAGCGCGAGGATGAGAAACAAACTTTTTTATTTTTCTTGGCCTAAGCGGTTTTTTTTCTATTAGTACTATACTATGTACTACTACTCAATTATTTTGCGATGTCTTTGTAATCCTACTTCAAAAAAAAACGTGACTTGATGTGAATCACGACAGAAAGGATGAAAAGGAAAGAAAAAGTAATATGTTGTCTACAAAATCTGTTGACTTGGCTTGTTTACAGGAGTAACTTGCACAATTAATGAATGTTGATTATAAGGAATTCAATTGATTTACCTGAGAGTTACATAGTAATGAGAATTGAATGAGAGTTATATTGTAAAGGCTTATTGTCATTTTGATATAATGACGTTGCAAGTAACGAAATTTTATAATCGGTCAGGTTGGAAACTTTTTTCCAAGTCTTCCAAACTTTGAGAGTGTGTCGATAAAGACACTCACATGTGTGTCGTATCTTGAATTCATCCTGCAGGAATACATATTAATTAGTTCGCATTTCCTAAATGGATGAAATTCGATTCATGATCTCTGAGTAATATCACGAAAACAGTATACTCCAAGTATATGTAACCCTTAAGGTGTGACTGATTGATTTTGACAAAAAAACGAAAGATACAACACTCATTTAAATTCAGTTAGTTTCCATTTGTTGATACTTTATCGGTCGATTGATAATTTATTTGTTGACTTGATGCATCATTAGTTGATTGGAATCTTTTCTCTTTGACTTGGCAACGTTATTGATTGATTTGATATATAATTGGTTGATTGAATACGTCATCGGTTGATTTGATACGTTATTGTTCACTTGGCTACATTATGGGTTGATTTGATACACTATCTCTCTATTTATCTATCCGTCGATCGATCTATCTATCCATCGATATATACATACATACATACATACATACATACATATATATATATATATATATATATATATATATATATATATATATATATATATATATATATAGATATATATATATATAATCTAGATATCGTTCTGTTAGTTGAGCAATCGATCAATTCATTCAATCATTCAATCGATAGAAATATGGATCAAATGATAGATCAGTGCATCGATCGATCAATCGGTAGATCTATCGATTTATCAATAGATTGATCGATCGATCGAAGATAGATCTATCCCTATGAATCTATTCCCATGAATCTCTTGATCCAATACATTATCAGTTGATGTGATACGTTATCGGTAAATTTGTTGATACGTTATCGGTTAGCAAAAATTACTACGTTATCGGTAAATTTTTACTACGTTATCGGTTAGAAAAATTTACTACGTTATCGGTTCGTTACTACGTTATCGGTTGATTTACTACGTTATCGGTTAATTTTTACTACGTTATCGGGTTTGATACGTTATCGGTTAGTTACTACGTTATCGGTTGTAACAAGCCCGAACTGTTCCGTTCGATGACACACAGAGAGTACGCTTGTGGAAGGCACAGCGCGAACGCTGCTGTCACCGGTCTCCGCCGGTGTCAACTTGTCAATTCAATGTTTTTATCTTATCGACTTTGATATTTGCCACGACACATATATCGCCCGTATATACATCCTAATTTTGTCACTCGGCGGGAACACTGTTCTGTTGTCAGTTTTGTCCGAGTCAACTTTCGAAATATAATGTATTCCTCAGCATTGCAGGCAGACTTAGGTTACAGCTCGACAGCTTATGTCTTCACTACAGCTCTGCGCTGCAGGTTTGATTCCGAACGATAATTAATGGAATTGTTGTGTTTTGAAGGAAATTTATCGTCGGCCGTTACCCCTATGTCGCTTTTCCCGAAGACTATAAGTACTCATTTATTTAGTTGAACTTACATTGAGGCGAATATTTTGGGCTTATCGCCGATCAGGATCCCGAGGTACAAGGTTCACATTGAGCCTTACGACTCGACTGGAGCCGCGTCATTACTGAGCCATTAAAACGATCGACGGTATCCTCATTCAATTCTTGGGAATAGCTGAAAGCTTTAGCGACTCAAAATTTCGTCGGACATGCCTTCTATGTTTCCATGTCTTGATTTATCGGGTCACCTTTTTGTAAAAAATGCCATGAGAGCACGGCATAGATCACGACAAATCGGTCTGCGTCGCGGCGTACATATATGACCCAGCTGCAGGAAAAAGTTTCGGTTGAAGACTTTCAACAGGGGTAATATTGATATCTTATCTGCGGTCGCGTACGTCACACAGTTGGTGATACAAGCCAGTTCATGTGATAATTTGTTACATAGTAAATGAGACGTCTATTTCTAGAATGCTCTTTTACTTATTGTATATCATGACTTTCCTAAGAACGGATAGAGAATGTGATTTGTGCACGTGATTGATTTATTTAATATCCCCTACTTAAAAGGAAAATGGTCACTGATTGGGGCAATTGAACCGCTATAAACATGTCGTTGTTGATCTGCACCATTAATGTGTTTGGTTTGGTTTGTTTTGTTTTGCTTTGTTTTGTTTTGAAATGCAATTTATCAGAAAATGCAAATCCTGTGGTTTCATGGAGAGAGAAGAGAATCTTCTGTGGTTCCTTAAAGTAGCTACACTTTCAGGGGTGTCGTCAAAATTTTGTGGGAGCAAAATTGGTCAAAGTTATCAGGGCCATTAAATGTAGCTAAGGACCGCAAACTAACCAAAAACGATCATTGAAAGAAAACACAAAAGCCGAAGACGCACACTTATAGTCTCCCTCGGTAAAAAAAATATTATATAACCTTTTCCTGTATTTTTGTCAGCAGCTTTCTAATGATATTTGTGGTCAAAGTTCCATTTGTGGGAGTATTTGTATGACATTGTTTTGATTCAAACGAATTATTTTATGTAACCAAACTAAATGTTCACATGATCAATTTCAAAGGTATGAATTGCAATTTTCAGAGGCATAGAAAACAATACATTAACAAATCACATGATGCCTTAACTTCATTAAAGATTATTTATTTAAACTTCACTCCTTCCTTACATGTAGAGCTTTTCAATGTAAACATCTATATTTCTCTGCTCCTGTGTTTATGTTTTATAAGCATTGCAGATGCAGATCGATAAAAAATTAAAACAAAACAATCATGATTTTCATCTATCTATTTTCATCATCAGTATTCAAACATTTCGGCGATTTTTACATACATTTGTCTATTTGCATCATCGGTCTTCAAACATTCCGGCGATTGTAAAATTTAAGAAGTGTGACAGTCTCATTTTGTAGCCTGTAAAAATGGAATGTTATGTTCGAGCTGTGATGTGAGATGTACAATTTTGACATACTCGATCTATCATCAGAGAAGAATGAAATCAGTGTACACAGATAGTAATGGGTTTGATATGCTGAAGATCACGGCCGGCAGCGAATTAGAGTCAATCGGAATTGTTGTAACAAAGATATCCCACGACATTCGACATTCACAAATGATCGTTAGCATACAAGCTATTCGTGAACCTATTTCGCATAACTCTAAACCTGAATAAGTGTTGCGCTCTTAGTTAGGGAATTTACGAGTTGAGGTACCAGTCTGAATCGTAATGCTTTCAGTAACTGAAGCTGACACACCAAGATGTAGATTTAACACAACATTGTACTTTATTGCAAGATGGCGACCATGTCGTTCACTGTCAACGGTCTGATCTCAAGTCCCAGTCTAAACTCTCTACAAAGTTAAATACATCTTCAAACTTACATAATTACAAAAGTTATCACGTGGTAATTTTCCCGCCAGTCTTTGATTATTTCTTAAGATTAAAGAAGATCACACCATGGAATATCCCATTCTCGATTGTTCTCAATGAAATCTTAACCAATAATTTATTAAACTATCACACAATCTCTTATCTGCTTCTCGTACGATCTGAGTCAATGACCTTCACACGCCTTGGCCATGTGAGGGACGCTTCGAGATAAAATCTCTACAGGTAGGGGCGTTACATAAGTGCTATTGATGTAGGATCAATCAAAAGGGTGTAGGATAAGAAAAATAAAAGTATTGTTACAGCAATGCTTTTGAATTAGAGATTTATTATTTTTGGTATATTGGAATAATCTAAAGCCAAAGAAAAGGACTATCATTATGTTTAACTTTCTTAAACAGGATTAAAAGTCGGCATCATCTTCAGTCCATGCTGTTAAGGAGGCGCTGCACCAAAAACAAAGCGCATTTTGCTCATTTTGTTTATTTAAAATATTTGTATTCAATTTTAATTAATTTGTCAACCAAAATTAAAATTTTGGTTGGGTTTACCGTTTAGCTTGTCTAGCAGTCGGAAGTTGCTTGATACAGAAATCTTAAGTTATGCAAATATATGCAAATCACCTGATTTCCTTGCTTCTTTAACCCTTGCCTTTTTAGGATAAGATATATAATGCAAAATAAAGGTCTTTTTTCTGCATATATTCTTCTTTCAAGCGAGATATTAAATTTCAGAAAATAGCGTCATGTTTTTTACTTAAATTAATTTTTATCATTAATACCAAAATTGAGGTTTTTTACCCCAAATACACACCTACGTCTTCTTTCGAGTAAACTACTCTTACCATACTAAACTTTAGAGTCTCTCATTTATGAAAATATATAGTGTGGGGGGTCTCTTTGTCATCTTTTATGAGAAATATTGCTTTGAAAAAAAATCTGTGTTGGCAACATGCAGCTCCACCTTAAATAAATATTAGTATTATCATCGCTATATAACAAAAAAATTGGAACAGTACATAATCTTAATTTTATACAAAAATTTATCAATAAATTGAACGATTTATTTTCACTTAATTTGCCGTAATCACCGCCAAAAAGTGGAAGTTTTATTCGATGAAATATCACAATCTTCCTGTGGTGTCAATTTTTTAAACACTTATCTATTATAGCTCTTTTTGTACTTTTCCTAAACATAGTGGGTATGTCACCATGCTTTTTGGCAAAGTATATACTTGAATTCACTAATTGCATGTATTACCCTTTCACAATCGTCGTTAGGGGCGCTCTTCAGCGGCTATCATTGACTCGGTCGTAACAGATCTACGGCATCGGTTAATGCATTTCCAAAATGGAGAAAATAGATGAAATTCAATCACGGCCTACTAATATTCCTGAACACTAACTTAGTGGTAGTTTCATAAAGTTTTTCAAGTAAAAAAATCTAAAAGTCAAGGAACGTCTGAATATTGATACTGGAGGATTAACTCTTTGGAAAGTATTTATCCTGTAATAAATGGTGATGGTATGAAGATAGTAGCGCAATCTCCTCGAATTTCTGTAATTAAGATATAATACCCACAGAGTTTGTAAAGATATGCACTTATTAACTTGCGCCTTTCACCACATATTTTTCTAGTGTTCTTTTTTTAACGAGTATTATTCCGAATATTTATAAAATAGCAATTCTTCGAAGTTAGACATATACATCTTGACTCTTTGGCAAAATTTGCTTTAAAATTATCGACCTCTTTCAAATTTGTGTGTTTCATTAATATGTTTAGATAGTATGGTGCAGTTCAGTTGCAGGTATATGAAAGGTGTCTATCAGCATTTCGCGTGTACCATGTTCACAAACCTGTTAAGGATAATGCTAGATATTTTAGTAGCCTTTGGTACTATTGGCAACTAATTAGTTCTGCCGATGCTCTATGTCTGATGAGAATAAATATCACACAATTAGCAAATTTGTATGTTTAATGATTGTTGTAATTTGGTCATAAATCATCAAAGGTGAACATACTAAATTTTATTAGACTTCA
This sequence comes from Ptychodera flava, assembly GCF_041260155.1. NCBI lineage: Eukaryota > Metazoa > Hemichordata > Enteropneusta > Ptychoderidae > Ptychodera > Ptychodera flava. Next base: position 12,385,629 of record NW_027248281.1, on the reverse strand, counting down.
GAAAGTCCCACATATACATTGCATTTATATCCTAAGAGTCGGATGAATTCTCTGTAACCAGTATTATTATCACATTTGCATATTTATTCTTTCCGTAAGCAAACAGTACACACACACACACACACACACACACACACACACACATATATATATACATCGTGATAAAATGATATGACAAACTGATGCAAATTTGATGGAAAGCAAACATTTCTTTTCTCACCACAACTCGTGAAATGAAACATGAATATCGCACTAATTATTTAGCCAGTAAAAACAAGGTGTCATGGTACAAATTTTCTAGACATATTCTAATTAAGCTGTTGGTGTAACTAAAAGTATTATGACAAGCTATGACTTGAATATCCGAGTGAAATAAAATGATAACCTAGAGGGTAATTGAGAGAGTCAAAGGTCGATGGGACCTCTTAAAGTACATAGGACCGAATTGAAATGTCCAAACAAAACTACATTATTGCAATTGATGTTGAAAAAGTCAAATGAGACCCATCTCTCAATAGCAACAATGCCAGTTTTAGGAATGTACATTGGCAAGTACAGGGTGCTTTGAAGTCGTTGCACCTAACTCTAAGTCTGAGTATGACTTATTATAATCCGCTCATCTGCATGATCAAAAGATATATTTAATTAGGCCTAATGTACGCCTATTATAAGACATGCCTACAAATATTTCAGTCATTTTTGAGCTTTTACCCCTGGGAATATTAGTCGATGTCTTAGTACTTGTCGTAATGCTGTCAGCAAGTGACCTCAAAAGCTGTAATTCGCAAGCACTACTTTAGATGTCTATTTTTAGCCAGTATCTTGATGTTCCATTACTTGATTTTCATTCTACCATTTTGCCAAGACATACAGACGCACTTTAGTTTATTTTCCTAAAACATCTTATATGGTGGTCATTGTGTTTCGATTTTCATACGTTGCTAGCCATTGCTGAGAAGTTGTAGGACCAATTTCAATAAAAAAGTTGTACTAGGGTGTAGTGTAGTACCAGGAAGTTCAGATGAAAATCAATCTTAAAAGACCCAGTATTGCTGCATAACAAGCATTTTGTTTTGTCAGGCCTAAACCATTACCAAGACTTGCCGAGATCGAGTTTATTAAAACTTGAAACAAAGACAAGGTGCTCCGATGTATGGCCACAAATATTCTCAAAGTTATCAAATCATCTAAATTATAGGTTTTGACTGTGTCATTTACCATGACCTGTTGATTGGTGGATTCCAAGAAGTATAATGGCTTGAATAAATTTTAATTGTTCAGCAAGGATTTGGTAAATATAAATTTAAATATACAATACAGCGTACTACGCTTTCTGCAAAACAAAATGTCGGTAGCATGCTTTGCTCTCTGCCGATAGCCTTTCGTCAAAAAGAATTTTCTTGAATAGTAAAATATTTTTTTAACATTTCAAAATGATGGTACTTTTTGTGAACATCAGTCTGGCAGGAAAGCGATGACAATAGGAGCATTTTTGAATTTCGGCTGACAGAAAATCGGAAGACGTAAGAAATTACAAAGCTGCTGTGAAATATAGTGACTCTTCATAAAAGGTCTTTGTACGAAAAACTTTACCCTGCCAAAACTATAGCGCGCAAACTATAGCAACACTTCCCCTGCGTGTCATTTTCCATATATTAAGTCAAATCTCTATTTACACATACTTGCACATTTGAATACTTGCTAGCCCAAAAAATAGACCGCAATATATAGTAAATCAGGTTTTTCACATTCATATATATTGAAAATATATGAACTAGCACAGATATCTCATTTCTTTGGCAAAAATCTATAACTTGATAAAGTTTCAACTATGAAACTCACAAATTTGTATCATATAATAAAACAATCTTTATTTATAATTTTAGGGATGCAAACGGCTCGGAAAATAAAGTTATGCATACGTTAAAATTGATTTCTCACGCTGACCACTGGAGTATGGATGTGGGAAAATCGACCCCGCACTCTCAAAAATCGCCCCACACTCTGCAGTAAGTATTACACGAGGTCTGATTGCATTATAAATAGACTTTCGTTCCAACTGCAAAATATTATCAACGGCACGATGAATAACACGGACATCAATTACAAAGTAAGTAACAAAGTGAAGTGGCAGACGACAGCATTGTCACGATTATTGATAATGCTGTACGTCGTTGGAGACAGACTCATAAAAGACGGCCGAAATTTAAAAATAACTGGTGATCATAGGCCACTTGGAACGTATAGCAATTTCTTTCTGTCGGACATCTCGTCCGCAGCAGTAGTTGAAGTATTGGCAGTGGAACTTGCCACAGAGTTCGCTTTAGTGACACGGGATACTAAGATGACCGCAAAGTAGAATAGTCGCTGACACAGCTAAACATCCAATGTTTCCATTGTAAATTTAATACATTTTTGTGGTCATGAGAGAAAAAAACATCTCGCACACCAAGGACCTCACACTCACTAGGGATATTTGTCAAATATCCCCAATTCGTGTGAAAATTCTGATCCCAAGTCCTTGGGGATGTGAGATTTTATTAATCACCTGATTTTGAGTCCACAGTGAATTATCGTTTGCAAACAGTGAACATATACTGCAAGCATTGGGCACGGACAACACTTTACTGGGCATTCGTCGCCGGAAGGTTGTTAGATGCAATCGAATACATGAGACGACTGACGGTATTTAGTAGGAGTGTCTCTTCAAGTCTTTAGCATTAGCTTTACGGATATCTTCGATTGTAAGGCTAACCTGCCAAGGGCTCGAAATTAGCGGTAGTCCAGCGTCCACTGACTACCAACTTTTCCCTGGGGCTACCAAAACCAATGAAATGGTAGCCCACACGGACTACCAAAGCCGGGGACATGATGTTGATCGCTTTGAGATGACCGACGCTCATACAGTCAACCCAGCTGGACACAGAAAGGCCAGACTATGACTTTGTTATGCAAATTAATAGGCAACAGTGCAGTCGAATATGTTGCGACAAACTTTCAATAAAATATCATTATCTGAAGTGATGTACTTAGATGTCAGGCCAAGTGAAATGATTGACAACGAAAATTCATTTTCATACTTTTCTAATCACAATGTATCGATCATAATTAAACACAAAATTATTCAAACTGCGAAGAAAAAGCTGTAAGGCCATCCACAAATGACGGTTTCCGAAGTGTACGAGATCATGCCATGATAGTGTACTATGGTGGAGAAGTATAGCAAAAAATGCCACGAAAGTATTAGAAACCAAGTTGTACCAAGATGTTATCCTAAAATTCATCACCTATTTTAAGACATGTTATGTTTACACGACTTTCTGAGTGAAAGTTGCCATGGCGAACATCAAGATTTGCATAGAAGCTCTGTGTATGTGTGAATAGGCCACCAAACTTTGAGGTGTCACTGTTGTCCACTACACATGCTGTACCATTCTCCTAAGGCTATGATCTGCACGTATTGATGTCAAGTGACTAGAAAAGTCACTTCATAGATAGAATCATGAAAAATAAATCTTTTATTGTCTAGATATCAATAAAAATATCCTTTACAAAAAGATCATGCATGGGCTACCAATCTTGTCACTGGGCTACCAACTTCAGAAAATGGTAGCCAAATGGGACTACCGGGGAATAAAGTTAGTTTCATGCCCTGCTACCCATTCCGAAATTCGCCTCACAATGGAACATTGGAACTATACTACACCCAAGCATATGTTAAAGATCGACAACTATAATTAGATAAAATAGCCATATCAGGTTAATCTACGATTAGCCATGATGACATATGCAACCGTTGACTGCCCTCCATGACTTATGATGGTTTACTGATAGATCGGCTGACCGTTCTAGGGTCTGTTACCGCTACTGTTGTTGACAGATTATTGGAACAGCTGCCGAGACAATTACGTTAACATGGCCTGCAAAATGCACGATGCATCTTTCCAGAGATGAATCATATCTTTGACAGAATAAAAATGCAACATAGAAAATAACCGTGCATTCAAGTAGCAATCGAGTATCTTACTAATTCCCTCTAAGTTGTTATGGCAATCGTGATCACATGAACATAAAAATAGTAATTAAGTATCTAATTACTGCAAGGTTAAATACACCATAACAACTTAAGTAAGATTCGATGGTGATGGCTGGCCCAATGTTTGGGTCAATCCGTACAGCAGCAACTGTTTCACATAAAAACGTGAAATACAAGTTATTATTACATATGTACTGCAGATTATTCTATTGTGCCCCACCACATAAAGTTGGTATTGAATCTCAGTAATGTGCATATGAGAAAAATAGTTCCTTTTCAAAATTCGGTTTTTGGCAGGATAAATTGCATATCATATTGACCACACAGTTGCTTCCTACACTTTATTAATTTTATCATGATAATACAAAATGTTAACAATAAACTCCTTGTCAAACAGCTAAAAACGTACCTACAGACTGAAGGAGAATGTCACAAGCCATCAAATAACTATGCAAATTAGTCACGTGCCCATTCAATAATTTTTCGGTATTTTCACGCTAAATTATGCAAATGAGTATCAAATTTGGCGGACTACTTTATACTTTGGTAAAAATTGTCGTCTGCTGTATATTGAAACCAGCTCGATTGAGGACCAGCATTACGACTGGCAAAATTGCGAATATGTTGATCATTTTGAAATTGAATTTTATTACGGAGACACAATGGAAACACCTTGTGACACAGAGAAACAAGTATTTTTTAGGATAACGCGACGGTAGCGTCGTTGACAGTGCCGTCTGGGACTGCGAGCACAGGGATATGTGGCCGTGTCAACACAGCTGATGTCGACGTCCAAGTTGGAGCGCAGAAAAACCAAAACACGGAAATGAAAACAAGACGCGAAGTGGCAGTTTTCAAGGAATGACTTCACACCATGACAGAAGAAACTTGCGAAGTTCTGAACATTCCACCACCTGAGTTAGATCAATCGCTAGCCCGTTTTTTTTCTGAGCGACGGGACTCACTACACTGACAAATTGAGTAAACACAGTGCTCGTAAAGCCTGCGTACAACGACTGCTCGATGCCGGCGTTACACCAACTGTGGCTTCACAACTAAGCTAAGCGGGCACAAAAACTAAACAGTTATTCTGTGGCCAGTGCAGACCATCAGCGTCAGATGAGCAACATACTCGCCGGTACACAATCGGCATCCACGACCGACCGGCCGAGACCGGAAGTACAAGCCTGATGCCGGCCGAACATACACCGCGACCGGTGGCCGGTCCTTCGTATGCTATTCGAGGTCCCTTGTCGTCAATGCATCAAATGCCCTCCATCAGTTGCCGCAACTACCAGGGATGTTCTCAAATGCACACATCAGTGGTGGATCGTTCAACTTTACCTTCAACATCACTGGAAATAATTCCCTATCTAAACAGTCTTCACCTGTATACCACGTTGCATCGCCTCCAAATGTCGCCGACCTGCAGTGATCTACTCCGATTCCAATTGGATAATTCAACCGATAACATACTTAGACTTTTTCGTTTTGAAGTTTTACTCATTGTTCTTGTTCCAGTGTACATGAATCTCGATTATAATGATATAAAATACGAAACTGTTTCGCTTGAAAACATTTTGTAGTGTCATACGTGTTAGTGACGTTGTTTGAATGTACCAGCTGAGGGGCAAATAACTCTATTGGTTAGGTAATAGCCATCCGCCGACCCGAAGAATTTACTTGCTCGACAAAGTTACCAACGTGTGTAATTTGGGAACATATGTAATAGTAACAGAACTCCATGACCTTGCCTTGACGTTTGTGTGTTACGAAAGTTATTTTCACTCGTAACACCTTCCTAGTTTCTGACTCCGGACACTCTACCTATGAACACTCGGAGCATCTTCAGGTTGATCTGGTTCTTTGCTGTAACTACCTTAGACCCTGGAAATCGTCGTGCAAAGATTTATCTGGTCCTTCCTTGCACAGTGTACAACTTTCATGGTGGGATAATCTACATTTCAAAGGCTTGTCTTGTGCTCTGGTTGACATTTACATCATAATAGCACACTGCTACGATTGGATACCTACAGAGGTACATCTGTCGGTCATGCACTTGCCTTTCAAAGGATGAATTTTTCAGTAGCATCATTGGCGCTAATTACTGTCACCTGCTGTCTAATATGCGATGAGAACATTTGTCCATACAAGCTCAGTAGTTACAAGTACAATGGAACAAAGTTCAACTTCAAACGACATCACAAGTTCAGTCACTGTCCTATTCACTACTATGCAAATTCTATGTCAACTTTCACATGCAAGTATTTACAACTTGCAGGAGATATTGAGTCTAACCCTGGTCCTCATATCTCCTACAATGGTACCACTGCAAGGGATCCTTGTGGTAGTTGTTCAAAACCCGTCAAGTGCAATCAGAGGAATTTACTTTGTGAATGCTGTTATTCATATTGGCATCACAAATGCATTCCCAACTTGTCAGTAGCAGACTACAACAGACTCATTTCAAGTTCTGATCCATGGATTTGCACACAGTGCTTATCACTTCCGTTTTCCAACTGCAATTCATCATTCTTTGACTCATCATCGTCTAGTTCACTTTCTTCAAGTGTGGACAATACTTCTGATGAATCGGTAAATGAACTTCAAGATGGACCAGCTAGCAGAAGTGGTCTACATACTGTGTTATTAAATGCCCATTCACTTAAACGGGTTAGCAGAGCTGGCTGCAAATTAATCAGTTTCAGTCACTTGTCTATTCACGAAGACCAGCAGTGATAGGTGTGACTGAAACCTGGCTTACTGGGGATATTTTGGACAGTGAAATCCTACCCAGTGGTTATTTAATTTATAGAAGAGACAGGCCTAATAGGAGAGGTGGTGGAGTATTGCTCGCCGTTCGTGATGACATCTTATCTCTCAGTCGCCAAGAACTGACACCTGGGAGTGAAATTGTTGTGTGTGAATTACGTCCATCAAGGTCATCAAAGATAGCACTTGTACTGTGTTATAGACCTCCTAGGGGTGACACTGATTTTATGAATAATTTAAGACTTACACTCGATTCTATCCTATCAAATGGCTTCGAAAAGGTCTGTATTATAGGTGATTTTAATGTACCCAAGTTAGACTGGTCGTCAGTCACTTCGACTGTCGGCTCAGGCATTGAAAATGATTTCTGTGATTTTGTTATCGATTTCTCTTTGGAGCAGTTAAACCACAATCCTACTTTTTCAAGTGGTAATATACTTGATCTTGTTTTAACTCATTTTCCAGAAGCTTTTAGTGATGTTATTACATATAATGATATTTTTGACTCTGATCACTGTATTGTTGAGTTCCATATTAACTGTAAACCTGACAGAAAACACAAAGTACCTAGAGATGTTTATAATTATAAGAAAGCTGACTTTGAGGGCCTCAGGCAGCACTTGTCTTATGTGCCCCTGAAGTCAGGACTTTTAGAGAACGACATTGATTCCTCGTGGCAACGGTGGCTGGATTTGGTTTTTATAACTGTCGATGAGTACATACCTAAAGTGAAAATCCGAAAAAATGCCACTCCACCCTGGATTGATGGAGAAGTAGTACACTTATCCAAATCTAAAGAGCGTGCCCGGAGAAAAGCAATCCTGTCTAACAAAGGTGTTCATTGGGCGAAATACCGCAAGCTAAGAAACAAGTTAAAAATCTTATCTCACTGAAGTATGATAGTTTTCTTGACAACTTAGCAAGTGATATGCATAAAAATCCTAAGCGATTTTGGGGCTTTTATAGTGCTAAGACTAAATCACATAGTTTGCCTAGTATTTTAAAAGGTAACGGCAAAGATGTGTCAACGGCTTTTGACAAAGCTCAACTTTTAATGATTTTTTTTATTCAACTTTTAATCATGATAGTACTTGTGCTGATAGTGAATTTAATTTTAATAGCGATGCCCATTCAAATCCTGCCTTGGGTGATATTGTTTTTACAGTTGATGAAGTTTACAATGTTCTTAAAAATTTAGATCCCAATAAGACTGTGGGCAATGACAAGTTATCTCCCCGTCTTCTTCGGGAATGTGCCAGGGAGTTATTCCCTTCTCTGTGTGACCTTTTTAACATGTCATTGAATGCGGGAAAGCTACCATCACAGTGGAAACATGCTAATGTTATTCCTGTGTATAAGAAAGGTCTGAGGGAAGACGTTTGTAATTATAGACCTGTTTCTTTGTTGAGCTCAACCAGCAAAGTGATGGAAAGGTGTTTATTCAATAGAGTTTATCCAATCTTATCTGAAAAGATATATAGTTTACAACATGGTTTCTGCAAGGGGAAGTCATGTAGTACCCAACTTGTACAAATTGTTCATGACATCGGAGAAGTCTTAGATAAAGGAGGACAGGTGGATATGCTTTATCTGGACTTCTCAAAGGCATTTGACAAAGTACCTCATGAAAAATTATTAAATAAGTTGCATTCTTTTGGTTTTAATGGTATGCTGCATAATTGGTTCTCTAATTATTTGTCACGTCGAAGACAGAGAGCGGTTGTTGAAGATGAATGCTCAGATTGGTTGCCTGTTCCTTCAGGAGTTCCCCAGGGATCCATTTTGGGTCCTTTTTTATTTTTATTATATGTCAATGATATGCCAGTCTGTGTATCTCCTAAGACTACCTTAGCTCTCTTTGCTGATGACTCCAAGTGTTTTCGTGTGATAAAAAATTCACAAGATTGTGAAGCTTTACAGAGATATTCATTCTCTTTATAGCTGGAGTGTCAAATGGGGTATGACTTTTAATACAGGAAAGTGCAATGTCCTCCACTTTACACGATGTAAAAATTTTCTGAATTTTGATTATATCATGAATGGTAATGACTTAGCATCAGTTAAAAAATACTGTGATTTAGGTGTTGATCTCACTTTCGACTTGAATTGGAATACTCACATTGATCGTATTTGCATGAAATCTCATAGATTGCTTGGCATGATCAAGCGCACTTGTGGCTACAAATGTGACTCTAAAACACTTAAAGCTCTTTACTGCTCACTAATGCGTAGTCATCTGGAGTACGGAAGTGTCGTTTGGGCAGCCCAGTCTAAGCGCAACTTAGTAAAAATTGAAAAAATCCAAAGAGCAGCAACAAGGTATATTCTTAATTATCCCACTGACATTGATTATAAACAAAGATTAGTTGCTGTAAACCTTTTACCGTTGTCATTTTGCAGGGAGATTCTTGATCTGATTTTCTTTCATAAATGCACTACTGGGAAATACTCTTTAAATGTTCATAAGTATGTCAAAACTCACTCATCTAAAATTAATACATGTTCTAGTGCTGATACAAATGCACTTGATAGAAACCATTGTAAAACTGTCACTTTCCAACACCTTCTCTTTAATAGAATTGTCATTCTCTGGAACAATTTACCGGCGACAATTAGAACCACTGCTTCACTTTGTACATTTAGAGTAACATTGACGAAATGGTATTGGGATAAATTTTATAACTGTTTTGATCCAGACAACACTTGTACGTGGATTTCTCGTTGTCTGTGTAGCAGGTGTAGACCTATGTAGATTTTATTTGATTTGTTTTAGACTTTCTTCATTTTTTATCTCCTGTATGTTATTGTTGTTTGCTTTTTTCATTTGTACAAATTTCATTTCATTAGGGTGACTGGCTTTGTATAGGTGGTTCGCACCTGTTTCAGTCATCCTATCCTATGTCGGTACACGTATCGTGTCCGCTGTGGATGAATATTATAAATAAAAATAAATAAATAAATATCCTTGCTGTATTTTCACTCGCTTCGCTCGTGAAAATACGGCCGCAGGATACACCGCATCACTCGTGAAAATAACTTCCGTACCACACAAACGTCAAGGCAAGGTCATGGAGTTCTGTCATATTCTACATTTATATATTGAAATATCCAGGGAGGTCTTTGACCTTCACATTGTGTAAATGTCAAGACATTGTTATTGTTGTTCGGTGACTGTTCTAGAAAGGTATCCATATTAAATTGTGGTGTGTAATTGTTATCAACACTGGGAATGATTATCTGGAATCCTACTTTATTTGCTATCGATAACATCGTAGCTACGTTAGCGTGTGTGCTACATGAGAGACTGGTACAGTGGACTATTTTAAACAAGTTTGTTGGCAAATAGAACACATATAAATTGATCTGGTGGATATTATCTGAAGAAAGCAGTTGATACATTGGCCGAGGATTTTGCGAGTTATTTTAGATTTCTGGTCAGCAATTTCACAAGGAGAACTGTTGTTTATGACTTTATTCGTCGTTGGTTTGCTAGGAGAACATTGTATTTTCCTATTTAACGTTCTTTCATAAATTGTATAAAGAGACTTTATCGCGTTTATAAAATGTATATTCAGCTGTAATAATCTCTTTTTGTTTAGCGTTTAGGTTGTATGCTTTTGTATATTCTTTTCATTTACTCTATGCTGGGAACCTTACTTGGTTTTCATCTTTGGAAATAGGTTATAAAATATTTCTTTGATTATTGGATCTTCATATTTTTCAAATTTCTCAACAATGTTAGGTGCCCTATAGCTGAATGTTGCGATGTAACAAATTACTCACAAAAACAAGTGTGTAGCTTAAAAATGAAACCAGATAAGTTTACAATCTTAGATTAAACATACATTGCTTGACTATCCAATTATCCGAAATTAGTTTCAATGGTGTTTCGTGTAACACCGGTTCTGAAAACGTTTCTTTACTTTGAATAGTTCACTTTTTGTGACTTTCAGTCTGTACAGTTTATTTCTAGATTTTTTCTTTAATTTCCAGTCTTGGAAAATATATTTTGGCATCTTTCCTGCAATTTGAAGTCTTCAGTATATTTAACTTTAAGACGATTTTGAGAGATTCAATTTTCCTATATTTTGAACCATTCCGTTTGTCTCACTTTCACCTTTTGTTTTGAAATCGCTCCTTTGATATGAACTATTGATTTTGTTGAGCCCTAAATTTGCATCTACTTTTGATGTCTTAATTTAAGAGTGTGCTATTTTTACTTTCAGCTTGTACCGTCGATTTTAAGAAATTTCATTTAATTTGAAATCTTCACTGATTTTGAGATCTTTCCCTGAGCCTCATTGTCAAATTACACCTTTTACCTCTTTGCTCACAAACACCAAACACTTTTGGCGGTTTACCTGTAGTGATGACATCAAGTGCCTTGAGCTTTAACAAATTTTCAATGCCAAAACAACATAAAACATTGGATGCATTCTTACATTCTAAGTGCTACCATCTTTCATTGAAATGCATTTTGCTCATTACTAACTGCTACAGTTTGCGCATTTAATGCATCTGATGTATTGATACTTTTAATACATTGTACAGTATTTTACGTGTAAGTTTAATACCTGAACGATATACTGGTACTTTTGTTTCTGTTACACATTTGGTGGTAGTTTTGGTTACATTCACTGATACATTGCTTGCTTGTATCGCAAATGTAGCGCAAAAGTTACTTATGTAACTTGGTGAGACAAAAAGAATAAAATCATTTTGAAGTACCCCTTAAAATTAGTGGACTCACACTGCATTGTGGCGAAATATTCAGAAGCTTCCACAGCATATGTTGAAATCGAACGCAATCTGATCTCCAAGTAAAATTTGGTAATACAGATAAAACGTAGTAAGATTAAAACCATGATAATTGCATGTTCTCTGTAAAAAATACGCATTTCACTGTTGGAGGGCGCATAGTACGCCAACGGGCATACTGCGGGAGCCGCGTAAACGCGCCAAGAACGTACGCGTTTATATGCGTTCTATATACGTTGGCTTTGTCTGATCTACATCATAGTCCGTGGGCTAGAAGGGGTCTACGTGCACCCCCCCACAGGATAACAAACCTGTATTTTTCACAACCCTTGGGATCCCTAGAATACGAAATGGAATTTTAACAGGAAAAATATAGGGACGCAATACCTGTTATGGTCATGTTTTGAAGGGTACCGCAAAATCACGATTTTCCAAGCCAAATGCATTTTCGTCAAATCTGTCTTCTTGTAAGTCATGTGCTGAGCTCATTTTTCAAATAACCTCACTTGTTTGGTATCATTAGAAAGGGAATTTCTTCTTCTTTAAGATGACATATTGCACTATGCAATATCTTCAACAGTTTTTGTCAAATATAACCAAGTCTTACCCCTTACCCCAAAATTTAACATTGCAAATTACAGTAAAACTCAAATTCTACCAATTTTTTAGCTAGGCATAATAAAATATGCATTGCTTTGTCTGAAATCTGTTTTATTTGATACACGGACATGTCAAAAATATGAAATAGACTCTTAACAGAAAAAATATTGGGAATCTACAGCTGTAACAGTCATATTTTGAAGGGTACCGCAAAATAACAGTGTTGCAGATTTGCATGCATTTTTGTTAAAATTGTCTTCTTATAAGTTATCTGCTGAGCTTGTTTTTGAATACAACCTGGCTTGTTGGGTATCATTAGAAAGATAATTTACTAGTCTTTAGAATGACATATTGTAACATGTTACATCTTCTATAGTTTTCATGATATATAACCAAAACATACCCCATACCCCAAAGTTTACATTGAAAATTGCATTCATAGCTAAAACCAAATTCTACCATTTTTTTAGCTGGACACAAAAAATATGGCCGTTTTTGCTATTAAATCTATTTTATTTGGTACAAGAACATATCAGAAATATGAAATAGACTTTTAACAGAGAGAATATTGGTATTCTATGGCTGTAACAGACATATTCTGTGGAGTACTGCAAAAGCACAGCAGTGCAGACTCATATGTGTTTTTGTAAACTTTGTCCCATTGTAGGAAATCTGCTTCGCTTATTTTATTACATCACCATGTTTATTTGGTACCATTATAAAAGCTAATTTACTACTTTTCTAAATGACATATTGTTATATGCCATATCTGATATAGTTTTCATGGAGTATGACGAAAACGTACCCCATACCACAAAGTTTATGTCGAAAATTACTTTCGTAGCTATCGTCAAACTCTACCAATTTTCTAGCTAGACATAACAAATAAGGCAATGCTTTATATGAAATCTTTTTATTTGGTACTGGGGAATGTCAGAAATATGAAATAGACTTTCAACAGAAAATATATTGGGACTCTACAGCTGTAACAGTCATATTTTGAAAGGTCTCGCAAAACCACAGTATTGCCAACTCGCTTGCTTTTTTGTTAAATCTGTCTTCTTATAAGTCATCTGCTGAGCTTGATTTTTGACATAACCTGGCTTGTTAGGTATCAATAGAAAGGTAATTTACTAGTTTTTAAAATGACATATTGTAATATGCAATGTCTTGTTTAGGTTTCATGAAATAGGACCAAAACTTACCCCATACCCCAAGGTTTACACAGCAAATTCGTGCAAATCTGAAACTCTACCTGTTTTTACAATTTATTAACTTAATATACCAAAGGCAATGCTTGTATGCAATCTATGAAATCTGTGTTTTTGTTAAAAAAGTATGTCACAAATATGAAATTAACTTTTAACAGGAACATAATATGATTTTGTAGCCTTTTGGATCATGTTTGGAAGGGTATCCAGGTATCAGGGCAAATTTGCCGAAACACATACATTTGCAATATATGGGTTCCCCCTCCAAAAATGATCCAAATGGCTACTAAATTGTAATACTTCCCGTTAAAAGTTAATTTTATACTTGTGACATACTTTTGTAACAAATAAATCAGATTTTAAACAAGAATTGCCTTTTGTATTATGTGCAGCACAAAATGGTAAAATTTAAGATAAGCCGTAATTTGCGATTTAAACTTTTTGGGTATGCGGTAAAGTTTGACCATATTCCAGGAAAACTATGAATGACATTATATATTACAATATGTCATCTTTAAGAAGAATGAATTACCCTACTAATGATACCTCACAAGCCTGGTTGTGTCACAAAATAAGTTCAGCAGATGACTTACAAGAAGAAAAATTTAACAAAAAAGGTGCCAGTTTGCGGTACTGCGATTCTGCATTTCCCTTCAAAATATGGCTGTTGCAACTATACAGTCCAAATATTTTTTCTGTTAAAAGTCTATTTCACATTTCTGACATGACCCAGTACCATATACAACAGATTTAATACCGAAACAGAGCTATTTTTATCATGTCTAGCTAAAAATTCACGGAATTTGATCACGTTATCTTTGACAGTACTTTCAATATAAACCTTGGGGTATGGGGTACGTTTTGGTCATATTCCATGAAAGCATACAAAATATTGCCTGTTACAATATGTCATTGTAAAAACTATTCAATTACCTTATGAATGATACTAAACAAACCCAGTTATAATCAATAACCAGCTCAGTAGACGACTTATAAGATGACAGATTTAACAAAAACGCATGCGAATCAGGAATACTGAGATTTTGCTGTACCCTTAAAAATACAGCTGTTACAGCTATAGAATACCAATATTTTTTTCTGTTAAAAGTTCATTTCATATTTCTGATATGGCCAAGTACGAAATAAAACAGATTTTATACAAAAAATTGTCTAATTTTTTATGTCTGCGTAAAAAATTGCTTGAACTTGACATTAGCTATGACAGTAGTTTTCGATGTAAATTTTGGGGTATTGGGTAAGTTTTGGTCATATTTCATAAAAATCTGTACAAAATATTGCATGTTACAATATGTCATTTTAAAGACGAGTAAATAATCTTACTAATGATACCTAACAACTTACATTATATTCTATAAGAAGCTCAGCAGATGGCTTAAAAGACGATAGATTCAACAAAAATGCACGTAAGTGAGGAATACTGAGATTTTCCTGTACCCTTCAAAATCTGACTGTTACAACTACAGAATTCCAATCTTTTTTCTGCTAAAAGTCTATTTTATATTTTTTACATGACCCATTACCGAATGAAATAGATTTCTTACAAATAAATGCCTGATTTTATATGTCTAGGTAAAGAATATGGTAGAATTTGATTTTAGCTATGACTGCAATTTTCAATGAAAATTTTGGGGTATGGGGTAATTTTGGGTAATATTTCATGAAAACTATAGAAGATATTGCATGTTACAATATGTCATTCTAAAGATTAGTAAATTATCTTTCTAATGATACCCAACAAGCCAGGTTATATTCACAAACAGACTCAACAGATGACTTATAAGAAGACAATTTTAACAAAAATGCATGCAAATCTGCAACACTAATATTTTTCAGTACCCTTCAAAATATGACCGCTACAGCTGTAGAGTCCAAATATTTTTTCTGTTAAAAGTCTATTTCATATTTCTGACATGTTCCTGTACCAAATAAAATAGATTTAATCGCAAAAACGGCCATCTTTTTTGTGTCAAGCTAAAAAAATGGTAGAATTTGGTTTTAGCTACGACTGCAATTTTCAATGTAAACTTTTGGGTATGGGGTATGTTTTGGCTATATATCATGAAAACTACACAAGATATTGCATGTTACAATATTTCATTCTAAAGACTAGTAATTAATCTTTCTAATGATACCTAACAAGCCAGGTTATATTAAAAACAAGCTCAGCAGATAACTTATAAGAAGACAGTTTTAACAAAAATGCATGCAAATCTGCAACACTGTTATTTTGCGGTACCCTTCAAAATATAACTATTACAGCTGTAAATTCCAAATATTTTTTCTGTTAAAAGTCTATTTCATATTTCTGACATGTCCATGTACCATATAAAATAGATTTAATAGCAAAAACAGCCAGATTTCATATGTCTAGGTAAAGAAAATGGTAGAATTTGATTTTAGCTATGACTGCAATTTTCAATGAAAATTTTAGGGTATGGGGTAAGTTTTGAGAAGATATTGCATGTTACAATATGTCATTCTAAAGATTAGTAAATTATCTTTTTAATGATACCCAACAAGCCAGGTTATATCAAAAACAAGCTCAGCAGATAACTTATAAGAAGACAATTTTAACAAAAATGCATGCAAATCTGCAACACTGTTATTTTGCGGTACCCTTCAAAATATGACATCGTCGTAAACCACGCCCTCTTCGGCGAGTCTTATCACCCAACGCCGAAAAGGCCGTGGTATCACTGGCCACGTTTAGCGTTCACGCATTGCTGCAAGGCTCTATGATAGTCGAGGAAAAACCTACGAGCCAAACAGATTGCCCGTTACAGAGCTGACCTTGGTGCTTACCACACAGCGTTCACTGTCGACGAAGAGCGCGCAATGTGTAAATGTTTAATGTTTTTGGACTCAACCGCTCTATTCACACCAAAAAGACGCCATTAATAATTATTTTACAAGGAAAAGATGGGTTTCTTTGCACAAGGACCAGCGGTGCGGTGGCAAGTCTGTGTGCTACCAGGCATGGCAGGCCGTCCGGCCCATCGTCTTTCTCGGGCGTTATATCGAAGGGTATCGCATAACTGGAGCAGCTGGCCCCACGCCTCGCTATGCGCTCTGTCCGACCCAGACGTAGAACAACACCGCTGTGTAAAACCCGTCGGTCAAAACTATTGATCATAAATTTACTTTACCACAAGTTATGTATAAACGTTTATGTATCGATCTCTTCATTAAGGTTCACACTGAAAGCTTTCTTATCGTGCTGTGGTGGGTATACATGGAGCTAGAAACGTATGAATGGCATATTGCATTATTGATTGGGCCCTTTCATTCAAGCTGGTGCTCCGCGATACAAATCACAAATGTACGCTGGGCTCCCGATCGTCTCAACACTGCCGAAATCACAGATCTCGGGAAATTGCGTAGTTGTTCAAGTCCGATTATGTTTCATTAATTCATCACAAAAGTTACGCTTACAACGGAATCAAACCAAGAGAGGTTTAGTTTGTTTCATGGGTTAAGCAGTTCAGCGGGGTACGAACACGTATAAGCTTATGCTGGTGACAATTTTCGGACAGAGTATAGTGAATTTCGCCCAAAGCCGTTTCACAAATAACGTGCAGTACGAAATCTTATTACCATACCCTTCGAAACTTTATTGTGTTTATCCTAACACTGTTAACAGGACGGAAGTGGTATTTGGGGGGTCAAAGTTGCCAAATTGTTGACTCCATAGTGAGTGCGTAGTAATCGGACGTCGTATTTGGAATGTGAATAGGGGCTAAATATTGATATTTTGAAACTTCAAACCCTCGATTTTCAATTTCGATGTCTTGAGAAAACTGTTTGTAAAAATTTTGTGATAAATTAGTTACGTTCAACCCATGGACGACGCAACTATATTTCGACGTGTATGGTGCTTACATCGGATATGGGCTGTCTCTGTGTGTTGCTTCAGATCGTAAGTTTTATAGCGCCCGAATAGCTTCTACCGAAAAAAACTAACTATTCAAAACGGGACAGCAGCGTCACCTGACTTAATATGCGGTATCATGACTTGTTAAACGCTATCAATACGGAGCAAAGTGAGTACAACGAACAGCATGTCTTTGAATGTCCGAACCGAGATCGTCCGAAAATAGTCACACTGAGTGTACGGGGACGACCTTGCAGTGGGACCGGGTAGGGTTCGTTGATGGCCGTAGTCTGTGTACCATAGTATTCACATGGTGTCGCCGTTGCTCTCGATCATGACAGAAAAACAGTCAAAATTTTGAAAGCTGTCGGATTTAATGCAACATATATCGGAAGAGGTGCTACAGAACCAGAGGATCTAGATCTCAGGCCCTGAAAGCTCGATTGTGTACACACAGACAATGAGGAGCTTACGACCCGACATGACTTTGTAAAACGTATTCGTGATTGGCTTATTCTGATGATATGTTCTCATGAATAATTAATTAACCCCCATTCATACTTCCGCAGTTTCCCGGCGTAATATGCCAGAGCTTGATTTTTGCGAAGGTCACCGGAGCGGAAATTATTGCTCTGGCCTGCGAGAATGAAATATGACTGTTACAGCTGTAGATTCCTAATGGTATTTTTTCTGTTAAAAGTCTATTTCATATTACTGACATGTCCCTGTACCAAATAAAATAGATTTAATAGCAAAAACAGCCAGATTTTTTTTGTGTCCAGCTAAATAAAATTGTAGAATTTGGTTTCAGCTATGACTGCAATTTTCAATGTAAACTTTAGGGTATGGGGTAAGTTTTGACTATATATTATGAAAACTATAGAAGATGTAACATGTTACAATATGTCATTCTAAAGATTTGTAATAAATCTTTCTAATGATACCCAACAAACCAGGTTATATTCAAAAACAAGCTCAGCAGATAACTTATAAGAAGACAATTTTAACAAAAATGCATGCAAATCTGCAACACTGTTATTTTGCGGTACCCTTCAAATTATGACTGTTACAGCTGTAGATTCCAAATATTTTTTTCTGTTAAGAGTCTATTTCATATTTCTGACATGTCCCTGTATCAAATAAAACAGATTTCAGACAAAGCAATGCATATTTTATTATGCCTAGCTAAAAAATTGGTAGAATTTGAGTTTTACTGTAATCTGCAATGTTAAATTTTTGGGTAAGGGGTAAGACTTGGTTATATTTGACAAAAACTGTAGAAGATATTGCATAGTGCAATATGTCATCTTAAAGAAGAAGAAATTCCCTTTCTAATGATACCAAACAAGTGAGGTTATTTGAAAAATGAGCTCAGCACATGACTTACAAGAAGACAGATTTGACGAAAATGCATTTGGCTTGGAAAATCGTGATTTTGCGGTACCCTTCAAAACATGACCATAACAGGTATTGTGTCCCTATATTTTCCTGTTTAAATTCCATTTCGTATTCTAGGGATCCCAAAGGTTGTGAAAAATACAGGTTTGTTATCCTGTGGGGGGGGGGGGGTTGCACGTAGACCCCACTCTAGCCCACGGACTACATGTTTGTTGACAATTAACTGAAGCCTAGCGTAGCGTACTAAGTAGAGGTCAAACCTAAATGAGAATGCGCGCCAAATTTGTAAACAAATGCCGCCATACTCGGTCATTTCTCAGCCGTGATTTGTAAGGCCGCGTTCAAAAAAGTGTTGGGGGGGGGAGCTGGAGGAATTCAGGGGAGAATCGAAAATTTTTTGGGTAGTCGAGGGGGGACTTGAAAGTTTTGCTCTGCCTATAGGGGGGGGATCTGAAAATATTTTGACTCCCAACATTTTGATGTCGTCCAATTGTTCTAATGTTAGTAATAATTAAACAAAATCTAGAACCGTTTTATCATATTTTATGTCTTTAATCTCGAAAAAGTCTAAAAATGTATGAATGCCATTAAATTTTCGTAGAACAAGTTGGCCTTGTAATGAGGCAGGAGCTAAAACTGTTGATAATTTTTCAATATTTCTATGCAATGTATCAAACACAGTTTCTTGGTGTCTCTCTACAGCATGCTGCTGAAAAACAAAATATTCAGTTTGTCAACAAAGCCCGTTTGTCTAAATATTGGTGGTAATTGAATGATGCAAATGCACGGTACATGTAGGCTGTGTTGGCAAGCTGAATATTGAATAGCCCAACATTCTGTAGGGAGTAGAACAAGAACACTATTGTATAAACAGAACAAAAATATTGTCAAAATAAAAAGTTAATAAAACTACTGCCCTGCTACTACATACTGGCAGTGACAGTGATACATGTAGCTCTGACTCTGATGTAGTTTAAGAAGAGTTTCGGTCATAGGACACTCAATTGACAGTGAAACATACATCAACTTGTACACAAGATCCAGCCAGAGAGCAACACATAGAAGACTAGGGGACTAACAGTTACCATGGATTTTTGATTTCTGGAATATGAGAACAATCAAATATTAGAGAAAAAAGATGGGGTCACCATAATTGAAGTTATACAAATGTACGATGAAAAGTCAGTTGTTCTAGAATCACTGAATATCAATATATAAAACCATTCAATTCAGGTTCATGCAGTGAATGAAATTTTCTCATCTCATTGTACCAATAACACAAAAGTAAAACTTTGAACAGTAAAGACTCTAATTTAAATGGAAAAATGTGTGACTAAATTGAATCTTTTATTTTTTATCAAATTTGCGATTACACCCAAAATTTCTGAGATTAAAACATAAATTTCATGGAATATTTTAACCTTCCAGTATTGTTAATTTTGTAAAACATTTTTGTATATGTCTTGTACTTTTGAAACAAAAATTTTCGGTAGGTCACTGTACTCATTTTTTCACACTTTGGTTAAACGTAGCTAGGAATACACGATTTTCATACTCTCTCATGATTGTCATTTTGTGTGCTTTTCAGCAGGTGCCATTGAACTGACCAGAGTTGGATAAACTCAAGTCGGCTTAGACTGAGAAATCCAAAAAGTTCACTGATGCATTTAAAAATGAATCAATTTAAGAACTTGCCCTAGTTATATGGCTCTACAACTTGCTGATAAGAGGTAGTGTTTAACATTTGCGTGCAGAACGACACATTACGTATTTTATTTTACTCTGCGTGCATTCCTAATCAATATGCGGCTATACGGTAATTTGAGGGGGTACTTGAAAATTTTTGAGGGTATTGAGGGGGGGATATGAAAAAAAATAAGATTTCAATCGCGATTCCTCCACACCCCCCCCCACTATTTTTTTGAACGCGGCCTATGGATCGTGTGTTCGGTTGTTGTTTTTTCTGTCAGAGAGTATTCAAAAATGGCGACGCGGGCAGTGTAACACCGACGAAGCCCTTGAGCATGTTTTTACTGGACAGTGATAGTGAATTTGACACTGATCGTGAAACTGAACTCGAAGGAGATAGCGAAAGTCAAATTTCACCCAACAACAACTCTGATACTGAACTTGAATATGTTCCCGAACCAGCCGAGCAAAGACAGAGATTGCAAGGAAGACAGGAAGGTAGGCAAGCTGATCATGCTGTGAGAAGAGTGCAACAAAGGGCCAGTGACCAACGTCGCAACAATTATTGAGTATCTTGTGGATGTTGTACGACATCAATCTATAAATGACAATTACACATCGGACTAGCTACCAGTATATAAGCATATAATGTAGCTCTCTTTTTGAATGTCAGATGATACCTGTTGTTTGAAGTTGAACACTTACTAAATGTGCATATTAACCTCATTTATGTGGAATATGTTTTAGAGTATTCCCCTACTGAATTTTAGTTAATGAAACATATGTATAGTATTTTTAGAGTGTTACGCTGAAAAGAAATGCATTTATATATTGAAATAACAAAAAAATCAATATTTTTGAATTGTTTTTATAAAATCCAATATGGCCATAATGATAACATAACCTTTTAGGTTGCTCACATGACCTTTTGTGCATTTTTTGATGCCTCGTCATATTGCAACACTCACTGAAAAAATTGTTGTGAATACTCTTATAATAAAAAAAGACACAGCTCATGCATGTAAATCAATATTTATAAGGCCATATTTCCATAGAAAACTACGCATAGGAATGTATGTATTAAGATTAATTAAGCAGTGAAAGTTTTAAAAATCAGAGGATTATAGTGGACACACATGTACATACCACTGTCTACTACTCTAACCAGGTATATACCCATATTCTCTTTAAAAGGGCACATAGCCTACAACTATGGCATTAAAATGGTATCTTGTTCCTACTGATAACTACATTCCCACATTATATTCTTTCATTTTCATGTAAGATGCTATTTTATAATAGATATGCAGCCCGATTTACTTGCGAAGGAAGGAACAGGCCCAAGCCATCCTGGATACGCCACTAAAAGAGGTTTATTTGACTACACCTTTGTAACCTACGGTAGATCGATGTGTTTACAGTATGACCTTCTTGTGTTACCTTGGTGCGGTGACAAGAGTGCTTACGACACTACCAGTGCATAGCTGCTGTATGTGCTTGGCCGAGCTGGCATGTCAATTACGGTGACGCCAGCCGCTATAATTACTGCACATAAATGTCAGTAACAACGTTATTAAGTGATCCAGTGTGATACACGAGAAAAAGCTCTGTAAATCTCACATTATATACGAAATTCACTTTTATGGATAACAACGACATGAAATGTGCAGCGCACGTAATTTGCCGGTCCATAAATTGAAGGTCAGCAGGTGGGGCCAAACTACTACAACACGGAACACAAAATGGCGTTGTTTCTGTCTACAAACTGAATAGCTAGGTACGTTTTTTCGTCGCCATTCATCGCTTTGGTCATTATTGGTCAACCTTCAGCGCCTTAATATTTTTCTGTAAAAACTGCAGTTTTCGCCCATTTATTTTGAGTCGATGTAATGGTTTAAAATGGTTAACCTTTGTGTATCCAAGCTTTACATGTATAAAACGAAATGGTTATCCTGTCGAATGTTGTTATCGCTGTCAATAGCAACAAAGGAGAAAAGACAATAATAACAACGTGACACCAAAGCAAGAAAACTAATCACTAATATGCCAAACTATTTGTTGTTTTTCCTCCACCACCCTCCACTGAAGTAAAGCTATAATAAACAGAGTGTAACTTACATTATACAGTTTTATTTGTCGCCGTCCTTCTAGCGATGTGCGCTGCGACAGGAGCGAACTTTGCTGTGACGACACAGTCGTCCGCTTTTAGACGTGATGCGTCATACGGGACACCGTTGTCGTGTATGGTGGCCAGAAGCTACCGCCGATAAAGATACGTCAAAATTATGTGTGTTTAGCTTTATGTTATATATTATATGAAAGTGATTTTGTGACAAAATAGTTCATATTACACAAAGGTATATGAAAACAAAAAACGATTGTAAATAAGACAAATAAATTTTAAATGTTGTTTTGCAGATGAAAAATAACCAATAGAGATTTGAAACAAAATGTTTTATTTTTCAATTTTGATAAGAAAGCAGGAAAATTTAATTTGAAACAATTTTATTCGATAGAGAAAACAAAAAAAAAAGAGAATCAATCAAAATTTAAGCGAAAATCCAGTTAAAGTAAAATTGATATGGAAAAATGTAAAATGAAAATGAAAGTAAATTCAAAGTAAAATGGAAATAAAACAAAATTGAAATTAATGAAACAAAATAAAATGCATCTCAACAATGCCCGACAGCTGCTGCAGTAAACCGGCATCTTTTTTGGGTTCCATAGAATTACACAATGTTGAATGGCAGCTCTCGGCCCTCGTGACACCAGAAAAATAAATAAACAGTATGTAGCGATGGCCGAGAGCTGCCGAAGGTTTTTGGTAGACTAGGGCTATCATTGCAAGTAATATTCTAAGGCGTCATTTGTCATGTTATAGAAAAATCTTTACTACGTGAAATTGAATGTTCAGATACAGCGAGGAAAAAGGGTGAGAAATCGCCGATGAGTCATGAAGGCCGGGTATGTACGCATGGCATGCGTCCGCTCTTCGGTACCAGTCTAAACTGCTGTCGGGCTGCAGAGAGCGCCTGGCTCTGAGAAAGGCATACGCCAAGATCGTATGTTTAGATGCCCGTGATAAGAGAATGCCTCTCGCGCCTTCTACACTCGCCCCTTAATCTCTAGTCCTTAGTCTTTAGGTCGTCGGGAAAGTCATATTCCTTGACCTAGCCACAGTGTCTACGTCAGTGTTTTATATGGGCAAATACGGTACCCAGGGCAAGCTGTGGAGACTTTGTTGACAGTTTTTCTCGGGCCTGCAGACTAGTTAGTTAAACAAGCTCATCCATATGATAACCTTTCCTGACATTTTGGCAGGTCTCGGCGATTGCTTCATTCTGATTTGTTCTCATTAAACTTAGCCGATACTAACTCGCGATGTATGGAACCCCGACAATTGGGGGCTAGTTAATGCTTAGCCTGTTGAAAGGTGTACATCATGCTGACATGGACAATATCAAACTTAAATTGATCGAACGGTATAGTGCATACTTTTGCTGACATGCAAGACAACGTGTTTATTTGAACAGCGACTATTTCCCCTCGAGAAGTTTGATTACATTTCATGAAGATTACGGGAATTGTCAATATATACTTTTTTCATGAGTAATAATATCTTTGCCCCTATATCTGTCAGTACGGCCTGCCTGCCATTGATATAAAATATTGGCTAAATATCAGCTGCGATAGGTCACGAATTATGTACCGTCGCCGTTCTCCTGATTTTCGTCCGCCATGTTGAGTGCGCCATCAGCGTTCGAAAACAGTTCTCAAATAGCTTTTTAGGGGTCAGTACTACATGGACTTTCGGGCTGTTACGATTTTTCGGAGTCCGCAAATCCAGACGATAGCGATAAATTACCGTGATTGGGACACGTCTGCAGTTTAAATGTCGGAATTAGAATTTCTTCGGTACCCCTGATACTGAAACACAATATTCAGCTTGTCAATAATTTCCTGTATATCTAAATATCGATGATAACTGAATTGGAGTCCAGAGTGAAAGCTCAACATGCTGTCGGGAGCCGTAAGAGAGTATTCGTTATTAATTTTGGTACTGCTGATACAATTTTCTTTGATTCCACTCGACATGTAAGGAAAATTATGCTGATCCAAGTTTGCTTTTGCTTTACCATCAATTTATTGAGACAAAAGCTGATAATGAAGGTTTCTTTACTATCGGTCGTGCCGCGAATATTATACGAGTGTCACATTTTGCGCTTAATTGAGCCATTAAGTGTTAATAATTGTACAAGAATAAATTTGACGGCCTGTATGTCAAAGTTTCAGAACGTTTTCATGTTGTTTGTCACACCATTACGGACTGCTTGGCCAAACATGACAACTTTTCCCCACACAGACTTAGACGGGGTGGCTGAGACCAATCTCTATTGAAATTGGTCTCAGCCACCCCGTCTATTAAAATTCATGAGTTTACTTTTCTTGTTTACGTAAATACTTATATCAGATGGAAATCTGAGGATTTGCGATTACATCAGGTTGACAACCCCCCACAGAAGAGCAAAAGAACGGGGTCGGCTTGCAAACATTGACCCTAAGTGATAGTAAAAAGGAATATCTGTCACAACATAACGCAATGTGCAGCAAAATCATGTCAGCCTGAGAAACCGTAGCCATTTTAATCGTTTAGCTGCACATAATTATAATTTGAGTGTGTGTTTGACTGGTATTTATTGTCGGTAGTTCTCTTTTTGGAGGATGTGTTGGCCCTGAAAAGGGCCGTTTTGTTTGTACCTATGCCTATTAAAGGATGGCGTATTGGAATGGCGAACCACTGATGATATTTTCAACCACTCCTGCCACCCTTTCGTCGGCACTCTTGCGCAACGCCACTTCTTCTGGAATGGAAGTACGCCTTCTTCTTCACCTTTAAAAATATCTTGCCATTGTGCAAGTGCGCATCCATTATTTTGGCCATTAGCTCGGCAGCATCTCTTTTTAGGCTGGCAACTTTAATGCCGCCTAATGTTATGGACACCGCATTCCTGTCGTACATACAGGCCGCATCTCTGGTGAGTTCAAACACTTCACCGATACCGAGGGATCGCCCAATGCCATAGTGACGCATGCCGACTGCCAGTTGACCACGGAGGATAACTTTCTTGGAAGGCATTCTGACCAAACTGATAGCTCTCCTGCAATTGTTTTCCAAGTCAACTATCCAAGCATTTTAAGAGGGGTGATCAAAAAGGCTAGAACAGCCAATTTTGACCAACCGGGTTCAAGAACCCGGGAAAGGTGTTAAATGTGTTCGATAGATGTGTTTAAGACATAAACATTACGAACAGTAGGATTAAAGTAGGTATGAATAATCCAAACTGCCCAGTTTCTGTGTGGGGAAAAGTTGGAATGAATTTCCGTCGATTTAGCATGTGAGGACCTGGGTACGTGCACGGGCTTTCGAATACTCCCTGTGAGATTGTGAGGTCACATAAAGAATTAAATAGAGCAAATGTATCCGTTCATTTATAGCAAATTCTCTGTTCATGATGTTCAATCTGTTCGGAGGATGCCGTTTTGAAAATCTGTATCATTTGCCGACACCTGTCAATTTACGGCCGGTCCCGAGGTGATGCAGCGATTCCGTGTCGTCTACGCTGCTGAAGATTACACGTAAGATATCGGTTGACTGAGCATCATGATAGAACCGCTTTACGACATGTTTCCTGTTGATGAGCTCAAGTATCTGAGCGCGAAGCGATGAATTACATCGTTTACAGCCGTCAATGAGCCAAAAAAAATCCAACCGCACTGAAAATACTCGCAACAGACAAGGTTGAAGTTGCACATTTTATTTCCGATTTGTACCTTCACAGGTCATGATCGTGTCTGTAGGTACCGTTGCGGTGCGGGTTTCAGATACAATGTAACATATAGGGAAAGTTAAACTATCGCTTAGGTTGTTAAAGGAAGTTAAGTTCTATTTAGGCAAGCCAGGGACGAAAATATACGAGCAGACGACGGAAATACCTTTGAAATGTTTATTCGTACAGCAACAACATCACGAACGAGTTACGACACCACAGCTTACAGTGTACTCACTTCATGTTTTCCCTAATCGACTTACTAAGATGGTAAATTCGGCATATTTGACGTCTTGGGACATGTATAATTCTTCGAGATAAACTGACTGGTACTCGATCGAGTTTGAAATCGAAACCGCGCTTGCGTGGCGCGAGAATTTTGACCCGATTTTGGCGGCCTCATAACTTTCACGCACGGATGAGGTTATGTATCAAAACACGAGAACACACCCACTTTACAATCTCCGGCCTATGTTTTACATCCACCGTCATTTTAAACTAAAAAAAATTTTCTTCAAATTGTGAAAACCTGTGTCGACATCGTTATATTTAAATTGTCCGCTTTCAAAGTGCTCCATAAATCCTCCTGTGAAGTGGAATGGCCCAATAGCAGAATAATATTAAGAGGTGGTACGGTTGTCATCACTCCTTAGCAACCACCTTTTTATCAGTACAGCCTGGAGGAAGCAAGGTCGATTTCAGTTGATTTCGTCGCTAATTTGTAGGAATACAGTCATAACCAAAGCATTCATGTATGTATGATAAAGGGGTTATTACACGAAGTTAGGGCGATACCGTGTCGTATTCGAGTGATGTGTCAGTATTTTGATTTGGATATGGTTAAGTTGTACACTTTCTAGACACTACACTTCTTTACATTACACTTGGCACTCGCACGTCTCCACATAGAGACAGAGATGTAGAGGCTCTGAAACTTTGACGTTCTGACGTCAGTGAGAAGCCCAGTCTGTTTGTATTTGATTGACCACGTCTTTGTAGACAGCCGACCTTTCTAGACATTGTAACTAATGATAGTATGTACAAGTACCATGATTGAACTATCTGATGATACCACTCCCCTTATGTGTGATATATTTGACCTCAGTATGTACGAGTAATGGGCCACTCCAGTCGACTACGTGACAATATATGTATGCAACTACACTATAGCCAAGCGTTACCCTAAAAAGCTTTTTTATCTTCCAGTTGGATTGCCGCAAGTCGGGTTAATGAGATTCCTTCGAGGGATATTCCAAAACTAAATTGATATTTGGACACCACATCTTAGAATAAGCGTTGCTCTGCACTTACTGTCTGCTACGTTTAATAATACAAGTTGACAACAGACTAGTTAGCCTCCAGCACCTTTCAGGTTGTTCAACCATTAAAACGTGATAGCCGTTGCTTTGTTATTAACTTTGAACAAGTTCATAATCTGGTGCCTAAGAGTATTCATTTTGACTCTACTGGCAGCGTCGAATGGGCAATCATATTTGCTATCAATGTAGGCTTTGAGACCAAAGCACGCTATTTTGTCTAACTACGTTTCAGTGTCCTGTTGGAATTTGTTTTATTTCGAATGGCTGGTTTCTTATCTGTTTAGTATGGTTGCATACCGAGTTACTTGTCAGAACATGAAAAGGCGATCCGAACACTGTTTATATATTGACAGGTTAAAAGGGCACGACTCACAGAACAAGAGTGATCCCTAGATCATTGATTTGATACATGTAGGTACGTTAGGATCAACGCATTTTTTTTCTATTCCTGCCTTCTTCGGCTGTATCCGTAAACGTAGGTCTCATATAACATAATTAAATACATGACGAATTAATGGAAAACATTATTTTAGTCCAGTCAAAATAAGTTGAAACCCCTCTACAAATTACAACATATTTTTTTTATATTTACAATGCACATTGGAGAGTTACAAAGAGTTACAACTTCACATTCAGCATCGTGGCAGACTCAATTTCGCAGCACCATGTTGAAGATTCAGACAGTCAAACTGTGCACAAATTTGGCATTAAGAGCAACAAGATCAACTGAACTAAAAATTCGAATGGGGTTTCCTTTAACCAATCAGAGAGCTCACAGCTGATGAAAAGGTCATCCACAGCATTTCAATCACCACTATATAGAATATTTATGCAATCTAACCGTGTCGCGATTGGCTGTTTCTTCGACGGCGATCGACAACATTTGGGAACATATGTCAGAACTCCACGACCTTGGAGGTTGTTCTGTGGCGTTTCGAAGGTAGTCCCCTCTGGTACGTATTTTGCCGCCAGTGACTTTCCGAGCGACGCGAGGAAAAATACTGGCGACAGACTACGTACACGGTATCTCGAATACATTCGAAACGCCACATAGTCAGGTGGCTTAGCAACAAAAAACAGCAAGATCGTTACACGGATGACAAAAGTGCCAAATTTGCTACAGAGGTTCACATATATGTGTAGACCAAAATTAGCTATTGCTCCAAAAATTTGGGTCACCGGAAAGGCTCGATGACGTCATAAATTCAAAATGGCCGCCATTATATTGCTTAAAATGGTAAAATACTGCTAATTCAGGCAGTTTTCAATATTTTTTGCATAAACTGACACAATCATTCTCATTTATAAGTAAAATATAAAATTGACGCAAAGCAATTATTATGATGACGTCATAAAGCCAAAATGGCCGACCAAATTCAAAATGTCTGCCGTAACATTGTCTAAAATGTTAAAGCACTGTTAATTAAGCCTGTTTCAGCATTTTATCGCCTGAACTGAAATTAACATCCCAAATTACAGACAAAACATATAATTGATGCAAATTATTTATTATGATGACGTCATAAAACCAAAATGGCAACCGAAAATTACAAAATGGCATGTTATGAAGTTCACTTTGCTTGGTACAATAGCCCATTTACGTGACAAAATGATAGTTTCAAGGTAATGTACAATTTGTATTAATATTCCATAAACTCAAAATAAAAAAATAAATGTACCAAACCTTTGCCAATAAGTTCAACACAAATAACAAACCCTTATGAGATTATTTATTACTAAACAATAATCTGTGCTTGAAAAATCGAATCGA
Organism: Ptychodera flava; assembly: GCF_041260155.1. Taxonomy (NCBI): domain Eukaryota; kingdom Metazoa; phylum Hemichordata; class Enteropneusta; family Ptychoderidae; genus Ptychodera; species Ptychodera flava. Next base: position 12,356,355 of record NW_027248281.1, on the reverse strand, counting down.
TATAAAAGGAAATGAAGACAACTTCACACACTGGTTAACCTTAATTATGATACAGTATAGTGAATAGATCAATGTGGTTTCGTGCTGGGGAAACATGGTGAGAATCCAGTGAATCGATAGTGTTTTGACCCTGATAATGTGACCTTGGTCCCAGAGAAAAGGTTTTATGTTGGTGATTCCTCCTAGCGACATTTCTTTAGTCACTTGAATGGTCTTGTATTCCAACATGCTTAGTTTGATGGTAGCCATCAAAGAGAGATGCTAAGATCATTATGTTGTAGTCTGATTGTTGCATGAATTGTTGCTCAGACCGTTCATTTGTACTCTCCTTGTGTTTGAATTTTGCTTAAAGGAGGATATCTTGTATGTTTTTCTTTCTTTTATACGTTATTATAGGTTTTCTGGAAAACCATGGCCAGCGTATAATCGTCCTTCATTATTTTCCAGTTTCTTATCAAATAGTTTGATTAGGCTGGTTATGATGAGGTTGTGCTGACAAGGGTTTTGTTACATCATTACTCTTAGTTTTGTTGATGGAGGGTGGCTGACGTTTTGTTACATTAACTTCGTTTTGATACCAGCTATGTCTTCCTTTTTGTTATCTCGTTGTTGAAGTTTTTGCGTTGAGAAATTGACCTTTTTTTATGACGTCCGTATTGTTGTTGCATGTGCGAACATAACTGAGTAATTCACCTTCAGTGAAGCATTTGAAGGTTGGTGGCAGATAAATATTGTCAGATGGTTTTGTGTGGGTTTTACAATCGAGCCATCTCTCTCGATTGCGTGTCTGACATTTGAAGACCACAAGGTCTAGGTGTTAGATTTTGTCGATGAAATGTTCAATTACGAATTCCCAAGTTGAACGTAGGGTACAGGGTGTTGCACTCCCCGACAAATGTTCTGAATGTCATGAGTTTATGTTCTGTTCCTGAGTAAATCATGAAAATGTTACCTTTTAAACGTTGAGGGGATTTTTGTATCGTATCAGTTGGCTGGTAATGTTTCAGAGTCCAACGCTACGATCTCTGCATTTATGGCTTCATTTTTGGCATGTTTTTCTAGATTGATAACACTTCTAATGTTACAAGAATAGAGTTTGCTGGTATTTTTATTGATTCTAACCAGTTAATGAAGTTTTTGGGTCCCTAACATATGTAAGTCGTCTTTGCATGATTTGTTTTATGACAAAGTCTAGAAATTCCGAGATTTGGTTTATTGGGCTCGAGCAGCCATTTCTATTGAGACGTTGGATGATGATTGTTCCTTCTGCTTGGGTTTTGTGTATTTTTGGCAGGAGATACCATCGTGTTGTACAAATTATTCTACTTATGGGAATGGGGAAACTGTAAATCACCTCGTCAATGAGCTTCTTGTCGCAGATAAACGATATCATATACAATTTCCAACGTATAGTTAATGTCGCCAAGTGTTGCCTTAATGTATGTCAGTAATAGAGCTGTCAATAACTTTCTTTAATGTCAGTTGTCGTATTCACAATTGCTTTGTCTCTTACTTTATTGATGGGTTTTATTGTGATTTATTTGTTTTTAGACAGATTGTTCAGAGCAGTCTTTTCTGTTAGAGTTGTGTTCTTTCTGATGTGGGTTGCGAATGGAATTTCCTCTATCGAACTAAGTTGCTTCGAGACAGTTTTACAATTTTGGGTTTTCCGCCGTTAGTAGTGTCGACGTTGGATTTATCTTATAACAGATGTCTGATTGATGAATTGATCGTTTATTTCTCATGATATTGCACATTCTTATGATGCGAATAGATTTGTTGATATCTGATAGGATAATTTTTCTGTATAGGCAATTCGGAATGGGAATAAATTTCAAGCTTTTGCTTGATGCTTTGATTTGCAAGATTTTTGATGAATCTGAGAATCTTTCTGAGTTCTTGCTTTTGTTTAATCTTCGACTTTCTGTTTATAATATGTTCTTCCTGGCGTTTTTTACATTTTATGTTTCAAAACAGCAAACCGATACCAAAAACGAAAGGCAAAAATGCTTTCATAAAAATCACGAAAGCTGCAAAAAAGCAAGGTACGAAAAGCTTCAAAAGTCAAAATAGTCTTCTCTCATTTGTTCATAAAACCCTGAGGAAGAGAACTACTGTAGCACAAAACTATGTGTTTGTCATCACACATCGAGACATGAAAAAAAAGAAAATTCAACAAACGAAAAAGGCTTCTCAAACAAAGGAAGCAAAAGACCAAAATCACAAACATAAAACTTCTTTCGGGGGCCAAAGTCACGTGACCAGGGTCCAGGCATGATTTATTCACCGGTTTCTCGCCATGTTTTTCGTTATCATGAAATCACACTACTCACTATATCGTAACACTTTCAAACGTAGAACCGATACGTAAAGTTGCCCTCATTTCCTTTAAAGTGATTCACTTTTTCAGACAGAGACCATTGTTAAAAACTCAATAATTTCATAATAGTTTGCAACTTGTGTTGAGCTTATTGGCTAAGTTTTGGTACATTTATCATTTATTTTGAGTTTACAGATCATCAAGACAAATTGTACATTACCTTGAAACTATTATTTCGTCACATAAATGGGCTATTGTACTAAGCATAGTAAACTTCATAATAGGCCATTTTGTAATTTGTGGTTGCCATTTTGTTTTTATGACGTCATCACAATAATTAATTTGCATCAATTATATGTTTTGTCTGTAATTTGGGGTGTTAATTTCAGTGCAAGCACTAAAATGCTGGACACAGGCTTCATCAACAGTAATTGAACATTATCACACGGTATTATGGGGGATATTTTGAATTTGGTCGGCCATTTTGGCCTTATGACGTCATCACAATAATTTATTTGCATCAATTTCATGTTGTATTTATAATTTGGGATGTTTGTGTCAGTTTATTCAAAATAATATTGAAAACTGCCCGAATTAGCAGTATTTTACCATTTTAAGCAATATAACGGCGGCCATTTTAAATTTATGACGTCATCGAGCCTTTCCGGTGACCCAAATTTTTGGAGCAATAGCTAATTTTGATCTACGCGTGTATGCGAACTTCTGTAGCAAATTTGGCACTTTTGTCATCCGTGTAACGATATTTTTGTTAAGCCACCTGACTAACAGAGCCACCTCCAAGGTCGTGGGTTCTGCCGTAGTGAGAAACATGTGAATTACAATTTCTAGCATGTGCACAGCACTGGAGGCTTAGAGAGATGAATAATTCAAAAATTCAAAAATTCAAAATTCAAAAGTTTCGTTGTGTGCGCTTAGCGGATGAACTGACTGTGCTCCCATTCTGCTGGTGATCACACGGTGCAGTGCACGGCGCGTCCGGTCTGACAAACCATGAAATTTCTACTTCTTCTGATAAAACTAGACAAGTGAGTATCATTACTAAGGTATTCACAAAAGACTTGAATTTGGTCCTCGTACATCGCACGGCTCGTTATTGTCCTTGAAGCTATTTGACTTATACATTACATCCGCTGCACTATGGACTCGTGCATTTTGTAAATAACCTTACATTATTAATAACCTATGACCTTCATCTCAAGGCCAGATAAGCATGGCATTGTTCTGTAACACAAATTACTTAAATTTCAAAGTAGTGATACCTGTTCTTATCTTCTATGCAGCGAACGTTTGAGTTTATAGATGACGATGATGATGGTGATAATGATTCACGTAACGACGATCGCCCAGTGAATTTCGGTTCTAGGCAGACGTGCTTTGAAGAGGACCGAGGTAGCGACCGCGGCGAATTGCTGGCAGGTGACCCGCGACTGATGTTGCCCGGCAATACTTTGAGGGGCTACTTTGATATGTACGAGACAGATTTAATGATCCGATGACCCAGTTGAAAGAGGTGTTCATGGAATGCGTGTTTACCGACATTGATGAACATTTAGGGTAAACGAGCATGTGTATATATCGTGCTGGCAACGAAAGAATTCGCCACCTTAAAAAAAATAAACGTATGCATCTATGCTGTTGACCTGATTACAAAACAGGCAACGAAGCTATGGGAGATAATAACACCAAAGCCGTCAACAATGACTCGCGTACTGATATGTGCGAACTGATTATCTGATATTGAATATCTATTTTTATCATTGGAGATTATTAACAATAATGAACTTGTAATCGAATAAATATCGAACTCTTACGAACTCTGAGAAATGATTGTAACTGTAATGAACTGTATTACATAGTTCTTGTAACACCAGTTTTCTTTGATTACTCACTATTGAATTTTAATGATTTTTGACCTTCATACTTTTTTATAATTTTTGTTCATTTAAATTTGGAGATCGAGTGAGGACGCCTTTGGATTTCGTTTTGGAAAAGTAATATTTCCTACTGATTGATTGGTATCTTAGTTTCTTGATTTCAGTGCCAAAAAGTTACAATGTCTCTGACCAATATAACCCCTTTACACGAAGTTGCATCGACGGAATGTATGGTCTTTCCTTGTTTATTTGAACATTGAAGTAACCATTTAAGCACAATTGACTGAAAGTCAGTCTGTGCTATAGGCATTTTGTGTGTCTGTAGACTATTGGTGATGTATAGTTAGCTGGAAGGATGTGCAGATAGATAGAAAACACTAACTTCTGTCCGTAAACCGTTGAAAATCAAAAATGCCTGCACGGCGGTTGCTGAAACTAGGTTACAACTTGGAAGGATTTTGTTTTGTTTGCCAAAATACGACTGATGTTTGTTTTTGATCTCCATCGACCACCTCAACTTTAATTTTGAAATTGAGCATTATGCAAATTATCTAAAATTTTGACATACAATGAAAGAGGATACTTCGAAGAGTATGTGATGAAAGTTTGACGTCAGGCCAACGATCACATAATATTTTGTAATTTTTTGAATAGCACGTATTCTTGCCGCACAATAGCATGGCTGCCGAGAGGGTGTTTATGCACAGCAGTAACTCTGGAAAATTGCAAAGCTTAATTTCACATGGGCCTGACCCAAATAACAGTTACAGCTACGATTTGTGCAGATCGAACTCTAGTGGTTGTCATTATACACATATTGACTGGTCAAGAGGGCAACAGCATACGTCTGTTCCCCGAGGGACTGTGAGTCACCCCCAAAAGTAGACTTTCCCGAGGCCGTAGAGGGCATTTTCTTGTGTGCTTTAGTAGATACGAAAAACAAAAGTAGTTGCCTTTTGCCCCTTTAAGGTTTTATGAACTGTGAGATGAGTAATTTTATGAAATTAAAATTTAACACAAGATACCAGCAATAAACATTTTTTAATGATTTACTCCAATCAAATCATTTTTTGTAAAAACTAATCGATATGAATCTAATCACAAACCTGGCTTCGGCGAAAACGTAGTCAGTGTGGACTCTCCGTTGTGCGTCGCCAAAAAATAAACGCAGCCACAGACGTTTCTTCAGAGAGAACTCCCAAACAAAACGTCATCAAAGGCACACCATCTATTCAATCAATCCCACAAATTAAACAAAAGATTCAATTTGTATTCTTATTGTTACAAAAAGTTTTCCATGAAGAGTTGAGAATACAACAGTTATTATGTACACAAAGAGCTTGAACGGCGCGGTATCACGTTTCCTGAGTGCGCATCTACACAAACTTCCTTGGTCAATCGAGGTGGTAGCTCCAGCGAAACTGAGAAAGCATCAGCCGGACAAACATTTCATCAAGCAGCTCAATTTAGATTGCTGCCATCGAAATGTCAGTGTTATTGAACATATCTACATTATTCGATGACACCTTCATCACCATACGTCTACTATAAACGTCTAGATGAAATTCTGAAGACAGCGAGCACACCTTCGACTGTTTGACGGACACCTCTCACCCTCTGCCCCACCAGCGACAATCCGTACTAGGGTCGGGTCGATAGTGTGTTTTTTCCATTGACTTGAATACAATCATCGAATATTATTGGAATTTAGATTTTTTTCAATTTTTTTTTATTTGTTCAAGACATGGATATATTTGTCAACACGTTCAAAATACTAAGTCCTGGTAACGCCAGCACGCCTTTTCAATAGAAAAAGAGTGTGTTTTGTCTGTGAAAAATGTCAGTGGCTGCGTTTATATTGTCGCGCGGCACAAGAGACAGTCTAGAGACAGGCCAGTCTTCGTTTTCGCTGTTAGTACGCCAATGGATGCAGTTTTCTTTATCATAACTAGAAATACAAGTTTTCTCAGATTGCATTTTTGATATTAATGATTCTTGCAAATCATCACTTATGATTTCATATTTTACTGAATAGGTCAAACCCGGCTTTCGAATGAACAACCGTACAAACAAACCCACGTGTGCAAGCGCGCGTAGCAGTATGCGTATTTCATATACGTTTGTACAAATACAGGTTTGTTTTTAAGGCCATCATGTGACCTTTATTGGGCAGATTTACTTTGTAGAACACATTTTACAATGCATTCTTTTCATTCTTTAGTATAACCATTGAGCTCGTAGAACTTCTAATATATGACGTTTTTCAGTAGAAGGGCATGCAGTCTCTATTTTCTGAAAATTCATGAAAATTGGTTGAGAAATAACAAAAATACAATATATTCACTGTAGTCGTTTATCCCGTTTATACAAATAAGTATTTATAATATATATTTCTATCGAATCGGTGTCATATGTGTCTAATCAATGTTGCCACTATGTTCATTTTTATCAAGACGTGATTCTAAAAATTTCATCAAAATTGGTCAAGAAATAGAAAGGATATGAAAGATTTTTATAACAAAAATTTCTGTAAATTTGGCGCAGTAATATTTATCATGATTTTCATTGTGTTAATGGAAAGCGGTTTTCTAATTTAAAATACAAACTCTTATCATTAAAAATTCAGATCTGTAACTGTAAACATTTATAGTGAATCCGACATCCTGTTCGATGTGACATGTTCGTGTGGTTTCATATCCGGAGACTGCGTGTTAAACGATAAGAGTCATCGCAGTGATAGTACGCGGAAGTATTCAAGACCTGGGTAATTTAGTGTTGGAATTTACCTGTGCATAAAAAATATGTTTTTGGATTTGGCTGGCTCTCACACTAAGTAAGATCTTTTAGTTGTAAATAACGGTTACTCTTACGTAATAAATATACCGTGAATCATAGTTAGTGGTGCTTCAGCGCCATCAACGCTATTTTTAAACAAGTATTAAATCATTAACAATGACCGGCCGTCGTGTCAGGACCTTCTAGTTATCATGTGTTGACAAATCATCTAATCCTGTTTGACATGATTGTACTTAGATGAGAGCGACCTGCCTTTCCTTTGCTTTTGCCGACATTGTTTTGGTTAGTTATAGATGCAACCGAAATCATTACAACATGCAGGTTTATAAACGGTTTTACGTTGTACACTTTCTAGACACTAAGCTCCTTAAGTGTAAAACTTAGGTCTCGCACTTTTTCGCTTTGACAATACTGACGCAGACGCTCTGAGTCTTTGGCGTACTGACTTCTGTCTGTTTGTCTATGGTTAATCACGTCTTTGTAGACAGCTAACCTTTCCCGGTATTGTAGAAGTATCGTATTCAAACTATCTGATAATGGTGTACCACTCCCCTTTATTGGTGATATATTAAAACCTAGTGTTTGTTTTGTAAATAAAGTGCGGCATGATAGCCATTGCTTGTTGTCAAACATTGACCAGTAATGACTATAATGAATCGACAGTCACGCTTGATAGTTATCTTTGACCTAGTATGAGTAACCGACAAAAAGCAGTGCTAAAACAATTCTTCTTATGGTCAGTTAGCTCTAATTTTACAGCAGTAATACCATTGCTTAATGACAGCATAGACCCTCGCGAGGATCTATGGTTTTAAGAAAATAATTGATACAAATATCACTGTTACATCACCGGGGTTATGATGGGTTGTCGGTCACTTGGTAGTGTGTCGGGGCTAACAAGGCTGATGTTGAAGGGGTGTTAGGAAGACTGGAGGCAGCGAGTACTATAATCTAAAATGCTACTATTCCACTACACAATATACTACAGTACAGAGGTCGATGATTAGCTTTAAGTGAGCTGGAGACTGTCAGGTATACAAGTGGGCCAAGACCTATATATTGCCTCATGAATAGTAATGGAAGCTCATGAATAATAATGACAAAGCATTTTGTCACAAACACGTTGAAAATCTGCGACTGATTTTAATCTGGCGATGATGTTGAAGTTTACGCTTTGCCTAATTTCTCTCGGAATGGTCGGTAAGTACAATGATATACCATCCACATTTCAAGCTACAGGAATTCCAGATGAATACGATATTATCAATTGCTTATTTTGACCAATTTTACTGACTTCACAGGTGTAATAAACAATAATGATTGACGCTAAGCTGTGTTGGGTAAGTGCAACGTGGAATGACTCTGGCAAAGGCCGCCATTTTTATCTCTACAAATATTGCCACAATCCGAAAGAGAATGATGTTAAGTAACAACCAGCTCCCACAATCCGAAAGAGAATGATGTTATGTAACAACCAGCTCTTATTGTCATAAAATAATCGTGGGCACATGCTTTTTAAATTTGAATTTTTTATAGTGCTCCGGTTTTCACTATAACACTGTTTCTAAAAGTACTAGTGACACATGGTTTAGTTCATATTAGGTGAGTCGAAGTCGATACTAGGCAAACTGCCCCTCGTGCTTATCTATGCTTGAACAACCATTTTAGTTTTACGTCCCACTTAAAGGTCGATCGATTACATAAAAGGGATCCTTCTACGCGGGGTGCAATCATACATGTAGATAACGCTCTTCTCGTCTGGCTCCTCTTCTCTCCAAAAAAGTCCAGAAGCTTATGTACCTGTGTTCCGTTTGCATGCTGACCGGTCGGTGCCCAGCCAGGTTTGTTGCAAAGTACTCACGGCTAGCAGAATCAATGCTCACATTTAGAAGTATTCTGGTCTCTCGGCACAGATACTCTGGAATCTTACCTCCTGATAAGTCGTCACAGTCCATCTACAGTTGTAGCTACATGGTCTACGCCTGTAAGGGTTCGCCTATCACATCACGTTCCCACTCTAAATGACCAAAGCGCTGTTAATGCTGCTTCTTGGGAAACAACTTAGGCGAATAATTAGACGATTCTTGCTTACACGATAAATACGACACGATAACTGAAGTGACAAATCATACTGATGGACTTTTCATAACTCTGTGGTGACACAACCTCTCAACCGGTTTCTGTGAACACAGTATACTGTGCGTTGGTTGGTAGCAATATGGAAGTAGCAGAGGTATAAATCACATGCACAGAGGTGTAAGCTACCTGTTGAACCCTGACATTTCTAACCACTCTACTTAGTTCCGTGTATCTGGTGAATCTGACAAAGTATTGTCATTCAAAAAGAAAGGTTTTCTAGCAGATACAAGTTTATAGTAACTGTGGCATCAAGTGGAATAAGATGCTGTACGTAAGAACTGTCTATCAAAAAGGGCAACAAATTGTATTTATCAAGCATGTGCAAAGCAAACTTGTATGATGGAAACAACTATATAGACTCACAAGTGTTGATTGTTTTTATTAATCTATGACCCCTTAGAAAGAGGAAGTTAGACTTAACGTCAGACTCATTTCGAAATGAGACTTCAGTTGCGATTATACCTGAGACTCATTCTTTACAGTTTACACCAAATGCAACTTGATCTGAGACTGTATCTGATATTATCAATGAGCTTTAACACTTTGAGTGCTGTACTTTTTCCCACCAAAAAGTTAGTGCAAAATTTTAACCAAGTTTTTTCCTATCGTTTTGATAATTTTTGACAAAAGGGACACACAATTTTGACCTAAAGTTTATTTTTCGTAAACGCTTTGGGGAAATCTGAAAAAAAATTATCTTCGTTATATTTTTTAAAATGACAAAAATTGACTGTAGCACTCATAGGGTTAAAATGACATCTGCGACTGGCGATGAGACAAGAATATGCAGCTAACAGGATACGTTCTAGCTTCAAATAATAACTAGATAAATACAACTACTTCTTCTACTATACCCTTGACAAAAAAACAATCACGGCGTGTCGACATCGATGCGCTACCAAACTTTTTTTTTATCAAATGTGAATGAATTAAATTGAAGTTTTATTTGCGTGTCAAGGCTACCGGCCAATATGCAAAGGAGGTTACATCCGATATTTTGTGTCGAGTACAAAATTATTGAATAACAATATTTAAACAAATTATATAAATAGGAGACTACATGTGCTACACTACGTGGTAAAAGTTACAATACACAACAAATATTCAGTGAAAACGCAGTAGTACACATGTGTAAAACTCTATTCCAATATTACCTCTGAGCTTAAATGCTCTGTTGGTTCCAGAAATAGATCCATGAGTAAGTATTTAATTCTCAAGTTGTTGCACACTGGGCAAATGACAAGAAAGCGTTTCCATCTTCTACAATATTCATATTACAAATTTTACAGAGACTGTCGGCTGGAGCAATGTTGTACCTTCTGCCTTCCTCTATTGCAAAAAGAAGTGCTTAGCAATGAAAACAAGTAAACATTCGAATGCCTCGTCAATTACAATGTAGGTACAGATAAAGGACTCTTAAAGTGATAAGGACTCTTAAAGTGAATATATGTGCGAAGCTTTGGTTTCAAAGCTAAACTTTCCTTCAAGCGTTGTTTAAAAACACCTTTAACTTTATTTTCAAAAGTATACAAAAAAAAACTGTTACCCACTTCCTGGGAAATCCATTCAAAACCAAAGCCAAATGAATATAAAATGTTCTTAACAGTCGTCGCCCACGTATTTCTAACCGTGTTGTCAATATTGCACTACTTCAGATATGCTTGTCTTGGGATTCTATGAGAAGGCATTGCAAGATGTTTCAACCAGAATATGATACAACGTTTTACAGTGTGACAATAAATAGGGAGACGGCAACATTCCCCAACGACAGCTTCTTTTGTTGTACGGTTAGCAGCTAACCAGAGATTTTTTTGACAATTGTGTACTTTTTGTTAAAAGGATTAAATTTGGCACCTTAAAAGTTTGAACTGTTGTAAACATTTTTTGATATAGATCCTAATCAGAAGCGTCCTCTTGTGACGAGGATCTTGCGTATTGCATAGGCTTTCGGTGACATGAAAAACTACCCCTATTACTTGCTGCACTTTCATCAATTAGGATCAGAATCGATGTGTACTCTATGATGTAAAACTCTACTCAAGGCGTAAACATGGATATCTTTTATTTCATTATACTAATCATTTATGGAATATCATTTTTACCAACATTAAAAGCAAACAAAAAGGTTTCATGAGTTGGGTGTTTACCATCTTTATTCCCCCACCCAAGTATTTGACCATCAAGACTATATATCTCTAATCAATATGTGTAAACATTCATGAGGTACGACAAAAATTGACAAGACCCATTGTTACGTGCAGAGAAAACGAACAAAAGGATGAACTCAGCAGTTTCGGTTTAAACAAAATTTATTACGAAAATAAAACTAATTGCTAAGTCAGGGATAGAATACAAACTGTAAAAGTGCACAGATTACTTATCTCAGCTGGGACGGCAAAGCTCCAGTCTCAGAGTTGTGACAGTCAGTTGGATGAATGAACAGTCGTTTGGCTTGCAGGCTTGGCGTAGCACAAAGTCCACAGTATAAAACCACCGTGGCAGTGAAGGTCTTGAAGTCTTAAAATTAATATTGTTGGAGTTTCCAAAGACTTGAAGTAACACGCAAGAGACACAATCCAAAAAGTCTGACTGCAAGCTGTGAACGTTCCTATTTATACCCATGTGCTTACATAAGAGCAAATAAGAACAATCTAGAACTTTTATTGACATGCTAATTACTGTTCTAAAATTATCTCTCTTGCACAACTCAGTAAATTTCCACAACGTTCCAAACATGACTATCAGAATTTAAGGTTATGAGGTCATTCAGGCAGTGACCTTGAGAATGTTCTAGACTAATTGAACTCAGGTCATGATGAGTGTGTGAAAATGACCTACATAAAACAAACCCATCTTCAAAAACAAAATTTTTCAAAGAAAAAAAATTTCTTTTACAAATGTGATATTAAAAATGTAAACAACAACAAACTCTAAATACGAGAGAGACAGTCTGCAATCCAATTGTCTCTACCTTTGATATGTCTAATATCAAGATTAAACTCCTGTAAAATTAAACTCCATCTTAACAATCCCTGATTTTTACCTTTTAATTTATGCAGAAAAACAAGAGGGTTGTAATCAATATAAACCACTATTGCCTGATTTGAAGAAGTAACATAACTTCAAAATGCTGTAAAGTTAATAGCAAAGATAAACACTCTTTTTCAATTGTAGAGTAGTTTCTCTGGGATTTGTTAAATTTGCGTGAAAAGTAGCAAACACGATGATCGATTCTATGACTATCCTCTTGCAATAAAACAGCACCAGCAGCCATATCACTAGCATCTACAGCTAATTTGAATGGCATACTGAAATCTGGTGCAGACGAAACTGGAGCACTTTGAAGTATGGCTTTAAGTGTATCAAATGCCTGTTGGCATTGTTCTGACCAAACAAACTTTACTTTCTTTTTAAGTAAGTTAGTCAAAGGCTCAGTAATTGTACAGAAATTTTGACAATTACTTAGCCTTTGACTAACTTTCTTTTTAAGTAAGTTAGTCAAAGGCTCAGTAATTGTACAGAAATTTCGACAGAATTTTCTGTAGTAACCAGCTATACCGAGAAAGCGCATCAGTTGTCTCTTGAAATTTGGTGTGGGAAAACTTGAAATGGCACTGATTTTGGCATCAACAGGTCTTACCTAACTCTGTCGAGAATTCTTCATTCCGAATGGCATCATCTTGTACTTGAACAATCCGTCTGGTGTAACAAAGGCGGATATTTCACGAGCACGATCCATCAGAGGGACTTGCCGAAATCCCTTCCGTAGGTCAAATTTCGTCACATACTTGGCCTTTCCCATTCAGTCGATGCAATCATCAATCCTCAGGATTGGGAAATTGCCTGTCTTTGTTAAAGTGTTCACTTTCCTGTAGTCCGTGCACATAAGATAACTGTGATCCGACTTTGGCAAAAGTATGCAAGTATTTGACTCCCAAATGACCAGCCTAGGGGGTTTCATCGGCCAGGCGCAATATTTCAGCACAATAGGGCTTTGGAACCACAATTTGATGTTTTATAGCCCAATCGTCATCAACAAAGACATCTGGAGGTCTCAATTTACGCATGAGAATCCAAGATTTTGTATAATAGGAAACAGGGATATCTGAAGTTTAAGATTCGTCAAAAACCCTGTCAAACAAACACGAGATATCTGGGTCTTTGTGTTGTTCTGCAACGAGATTTGATCTAGAAAATGTCTGACCTTGGTCAGCAGTAGTTTTACTGGAAGTTTCAAATCCATGGGGGATAACAGAATGATCCGTGTCATACACCTATGGGGTGAGAACACCGCCAAAATTATCTTGAAAACCTTATTTAAACTTATCTCATAATTATTATTCCATTGTATGGTGATTTAATGATAATTATGTCAGTATTTGGCCATTATTTTGCAATTATTTGATCATTATATGGATATTATTTTGACATGATTATGAACTTATTTGGTAATTAAGTTGTTTTGACATTATTCAGCATTGATGTCTTGATTTGGAACTTATTTAATCATTATTATGCCATTATTTGGTGATTTGGTCATTTTTATGTCATTATTTGATCTTTATTATGGGATTATTTGGTCATGATTACAATATTATCTTGACATTATTATAAATTTATTATGTTAATTCGGTTCTTTTGCCATTATCTGGCATTGATGTCTTGATTTGGAACTTATTTCATCTTTATTATTCCTTTATTTGGTGATTTGGATATTTTTATGTCATTATTTGGTCTTTATTATGCGATTTTTTGGTCATGATTACAATATTATCTTGACATTATTATGAATTTATTATGTTAATTCGGTTCTTTTGCAATTATTCGACATTGATGTCTTGATTTGGAACTTATTTCATCTTTATTATTCCATTATTTGGTGATTTGGTCATATTTATGTCATTATTTGATCTTTATTATGCGATTATTTAGTCATGATTACAATATCATCTTGACATTATTATGAATTTATTATGTTAATTCGATTCTTTTGCCATTATTCGGCATTGATGTCTTGATTAGGAACTTATTTCATCATTATTATTCCATTAGTTGGTGATTTGGTCATTTTTACGTCATTATTTGGTCTTTATTATGCGATTATTTGGTGATTATTACGACATTACCTTGATATTATTACGAATTTATTATGTTAACTCGGTTCTTTTTCAATTATTCAGCATTGATGTCTTGATTTGGAACTTATTTCATCATTATTTTGCCATTATTCGGTGATTTGGTCATTTTTATGTCATTATTTGGTCTTTATTATGCGATTATTTGGTCATGATTAAAATATTATCTTGACATTATTATGAATTACTTAAGTAAAAATGCTTAATGATTCTCAATAATGTATCATGGTATCTGCAATATATATAGCACGTTTTGTCAACTTTGGTCAATTCAATTCAGATATATATCTCCAACCAGGAAAGTTCATTAAATATGCAAATTAGGAATAGGCTGAAGAGAAAATGCTTAATGACTTTCAATAATATTGAATTATAGTGTCTTTAATGTACATAGCATGTTTCATCAATATTGATCTAGTCAATTCAGATAAATATCCATAATTATGAAAATTCATTTAATATGCAAATTAGGAATTGGTTGAAGTAAAAATGTCCTTTGACTTTCAATAATGTTATATCAGAGTATCTTTGATGTATATAGCAAGTTTCAACAAATACAATCAAGTTAATTCAGATATACCAGTATATCCCTAGATGGGAAAGTTCATTAAATATGCAAATTCGGAATTGGCTGAAGTAAAAATGCTGAAAGACTTTCAAAAATATTGTATCATAGTAGCTTCAAATATATGTAGCAAGTTCCATCAACGTCGGTCCAGTCAATTCAAATATATATCCCTAATTAGCAAAGTTCATTAAATATGCAAATTAGGATTTGGCTAAAGTTAAAACGGTTAATGACTTTCAATAATGTTAAATAATAGTATCTTTAATATATATACCAAGTTTGGTCAATTTGATCCAGTCAAATCAGACATATATCCCTAATTAGGAAAGTTCATTAAATATGTAAATTAGCAACAATCTTTCGTGTCACCCTTTAATGCTTCCCACTGCTGATATATCTTGGTGTGATCAACATTTGTAGCAAATCTCATTAAATTGTGTGTAGTCGTTTTTACTGTATATCCGTTTTTTCTAAAATCATTAATTATGCAAATGAGCAAAAAGTATGCAAGCCACACCGACCAAAAACTAATCAGTTCTTGCCATTTGTTAACTAAATATATGTACCAGATTTGATTCTAATCTGATAAGCCATTTTTGAGATATCGGACCAACAGACAGACAGACAGACAGACAGACAGACAGACAGACAGACAGACAGACAGACATCGCTGCGACATATACTCACGTGTGTAAACACGTGAGCAAAAAAACTTTTATTTAACTTTTTTATCTCGCCGTCATTTTTTACAATATTTGAGATTACACATCTCATGAATGTTATGACTATTATTGTTTAGGTATTTAAGCAATTTGTTGTGTGATAATCTTGCCAAAATAACTGTGCAGCGAGGAAATCCGCGAAATGTTCAACAAGACGTGGGAGATGGATTTTAACCCGTGACAAATGGCGGCCAATCTGTTTACCGCAACGAAATTTTAATAAAGAAATTTGAAAATAGCGTGTTTGTTGGTTTATCTTGTACACTAAAATCTATTGAATATTGAAATATACTCATATTTCTATTTCCTATTTCTAATATAAGCGTATGATTTCAAAATAATCATAATTGTTATTCCGGATAGCAGATTGCGGCCAACGTAAAGCCTTGTTCACTCACCAGCCCGACGTATATTGAAAATAGGAAATACAGGCTATTTCCTATATCCAATTTGGTGCAGACATGCGCAGTGGCATGCTGCGTTGATAACGCAGACGTCAGAGACGGTGCATCGCACGGTAATTGTTACATTGTAACACAGCTCCTCGGAGGGACTGTGACCATACATTACATTCATCGAATCATCAGCCCGAAAGTGGATTCGTATTTGGTGCCAGATTTGCTCTTCAAAGGGGCTTACAAACCTGATTGTGGTTCTCTTATGGAAATTTGGATACCCAAGCGTATTATCAACATCATGGAAAAGCGGGAGCTATTTGTTCATCATCTAGGCCCGTGAAAATACGTACTTTTTGCTAAGGTTTATCCATGAAAGGATTGGAATCAGTCTTTGAAATATTGTAAACAATATTTTTACACGTACAACCATTTCAGAGTGAGGTGAAAATATGACTATTTTAATAGGGGCATTATCATGAACACCTTTTTCCCAAAAGTTGTCTTGTTGCCCCAGACTGTAATAGTGGTGGTAAGCTGTTAAACATCAACAAAGATTACACTAACATGTCAAGACTAAGTCATTGGTCATTGACATGGTTGTAACTGTATCTGCAATTACTTCACTGACTCTTTATAAATTAGGTCCTTTTTTTCTGGTTCATATTTTTCCTATATTTCGCAATATTATAAGGGTGTCTTTTTTCTTTCAAACCCCAGATCCAAGTAAGGAGTATTTTGAAATTTTGCGTAACAAGCATAGCTACCCAGCTTTTCCTGTGAGTGCCAAGACCAGGTTTATAAAAGAGCATCGCGTACGCCAAAATGGTCCGCTATGAACGAGTCAATAGTCAAAATAAGGGGTTCGTTTTTGTTGAAAAATCTCAGACAAGGGGTATCTTGAAATTTTGTGGAATGAGCATGGATGCCCATGCTCTCTGAACGTGTCGCCACCGGAGGAATGCCAGCAAATGCCGAAGACTTGCGCGAAGGCATCGACCCTTTGACTCAGCCGAATCCAGAGCAAACGACTGTCGACAGTCTCAACAAACTTAACGAAATGTTGTTTCATTTCAAGTGTGTCCGATTTTGGGAGTCCATTTTTAATTGTTTAGCGATATTATTACTTTTCATGCATGCAATGCCTGTACTAAATTTAATTTGGCGGGCCATTGAGCTCGAGGGGCAAAGATCACGTGCCCTAGACGGTCATTCAAGTCAGAATAGGGGATGACATTTTTTATCCGCCTTCTCTCGTTTCGAGGTAATGACACCAGCACGTACCACAGGGGTCAGTGTATCTTGACGTCAAACTCTGTTCTTTTCGTGGGATAATTGTGATACATTTTGTTACAATGTAATCATTATTTAATTATGTCGGACTCCCTTTGCTGTCTGGGTTGGTGGCACTACATGTCATTGCGCATGTCTGCACCAAATTAAAAATAGAAAATAGCCTACATTTCCTATTTACATTTCACGGTGGCCTGATGATAAACTGGACAAGGCGATTGGCCGCTTTCTGCCACGCAGTAGCACCATAATGCTTATTTAGAAATGATAAATTGATATTGAAAATGGAAAAAAGAAATAGGGTATATTTCAATATGCGACAGATTTTAGCCTAGCATGAAAATTAACAAAAAATCTATTTTCGAATTCCTTTATTAAAATATTGTTGTAGTAAACAAGATTGGCCGCGATTCGTCATAGATTATTTTGACTCCCTGTACGCGTACTCAACGTATGTGCGGCCAAATGTGTATTGCCCAAAACAGGGCGCCTTTTGGCCCTATGGATTTTGAACCCTTGGGCGCAATTTAACAAAGACGTACTTTCTGAAAATATTTACTATTTGTCTAGTCACAGACAAAAAGGGTTTATGACGACAAGAGCCTGAGACTAGATTCTACCCTTTAACATTTACATGGGAGGATTGGCCAGCACAAAGCATGTATCTAGGCTAATCCCCTGAACACGGAAAATTTCCGCGTTACCGAATTAATAGCTTTGTTCAACATCGAAGCATCGGATCCCACCATATCTGGAGCTGTAAATCTGTGAATGTCCAGTAAGTCTGGTTTGGTTAAAAGCGTCCAGTTTCATACTGTTTTGGTTTTATTCTTTTCAAATTTGTGAAAATATCTGTTGGAGCATTGGATGGTAGAGAAAACTGCACTGCCACCTGTTTGCAGAGGAATTCACTCTTTTCATGATGGTCAACTAAGGTTATGTAATACTTCTTGTACTATTGGCTGCTTTCATTTGCATGTACAAAATTGTAGCAACCCGGAAACTCATTTCACTGATTCCTCTGGAAAGGACACTGCAATCTTCAACCATGTCAAAAAGGTTAAACCCAAGTTTTCCTTTTCAAGACACCAGTATTACGCAAATCATGTGGCATTGTTTAACCAGAACCACAAATTAATCCTCTTATAATAGATGGAGACGTTCATCCTCATCCAGGTCCTTGTCATTCACATAGCAAAGATGCGGAACCACATTGTCCAGGAAACAGAAATCGTAATGCTGAAAGGCTCGATTTGTACTATCAGAATGTAAGGAGCCGGAAAAATAAACTTGACACCAGCCAATCCAGCTTAGTTGGACTTGCTGCGAGCGAGTCATACAATGCTTTTGCATTTTCTGAAATATTGTTAAATGGTTCTGTTTTGGATTCCAAACTGAGTGTTCCCAATTTCACACTACACCGCCGTAATCGATCTGTTAAGAAAGGTGGAGGTGTTGCGCTACTCCTATAAGTTCCAAGCTCGACGCAGACAGGATCTTGAATATGACGACACAGAATTATAATGGGTTGAAATTGAATTATCAAGGAAGAGAAACGTGCTGGTATGTCTCTTTTATCGTCCACCGAATAAGAATATTGAGCCACTACAAAAACTGGCCGCATCTGCTACTCGAAAAGGCAGCAAACCTTTAACCATTGGTGATTTTAACTTACCTGACATTTACTGGACAGAAATTAGTCCAGCTGGTCTGGATCACTCACTGGATTCTTTGCATTCATATTTTATTGATGTCATTTATAAGTCTGGTTATTTATATTAATGTAATTATCACCCTACTCGCAATAATCATGTAAAGATTTGGTGTTGTGTTCCACTCCTATTGATAATGTCAGAACGAGCTTGAACATTTTTGAGTCCGACCACGATTCTTTGTCGTGTTCTTACGTGTTCACCAATAAGACAGAGTCTTATCTATTATCTATAACTTCAATGATTCAATGACTAGGGCTCTTGAATTGTTGACATGGTGTATGCTAGATGATCTGCATATTGATGACTCTATTGAACTGATTTATGATATGGTTTTGCAGCGATTACGGATTTTGTTTCATCTTACAGACCAAGGTATAAGGACCATTCCTTCCAGTTATAAAGTATGATAATAAGTCCGCCATCGATCCATTTGAGAAAGCAGAACGTTTTAACAGATACTTCAGATCAGTTTGCACCGATTCAAATGACTCAGCCATAGATTCTTATCCTGATGTTCCTAACTTTTCAGACAATGTTATGCCTTTGGTGAAAACAGAGCTGAGCAAGGTGCACGGCCTTCTGTCATGCTTGGATGTCAGAAAACCCTAAGGATGTGATAATCTCTGTAGTAACATCCTATCGTGGTGTGTTACAGGTTTCAACATTACTGTTTACAAATTGTTTTCAACATCTCTTTATCAAGGATGTTTTTTCTGTGACCGGAAATAAGCAAACATCATTCCAATTCATAAATCAGGCAGCAGAGACATGGTCACTAAGGACAGATCAGTTTCTTTACTCCCTACATGATCTAAGGTTTTTGAGCATCTTATTACGGATATGATCTATGCCCATATTAATCCACTGATTGTTGAAGAGCAGCATGGCTTTGTTAAGCATAGACCAACTACATCAAATCTTACTTTTCTCCTCAAAAGTGCATACGATGCCATTGACAATAGAGCACAATAAGATGTCATTTAAGCAAAAAAAGCGTTTGATAAAATAAATGACGCTCTCTGCTTCATAAGTTACAATATTTCTGTTTTCATAAGGATCTGTTAAAGTTGTTTCGTGGTTACTTAAGTAATACAAGGCAAAGGGTACTTATTAATGGTACCTTGTCTTCGTGGTGTGACATAACGTCTGGTGTAGCGCAAGGATCCGTCATAGGTCCTCTTTTGTTTGTTTTATACATCAATAACTTACCCTTTACTCTTAAGAGCAATTCTTTATTATTTGCCGATGATACCATACTTTACATCAAGATTTATAATTTTTAAGACTATTACAATTTGTAGTCATCATTAGACAAACTTTTACAGTGGTCAAATACTTGAAAATTACCCCTAAATATTGATAAATATGGCATAATGACGATTTCTTTGAAAAAGAATCCCATTGTGTACGTCTATCACATCGGATACAAAATTCTTGCTAGGCTTAAACATGAGAAAGACCATGGTATTATACTTGACACAAAACTTTCTTTTAACAAACATGTAGACTATATTGTTGCCAAGGCAAATCGCACTGTTGGTTTTATTAAGCGTAATTTTAGTCTTATTGACAATTCTCCTGCTCTTTTCCGTTTGTTTGTAACAATTGTTTGCCCGATTTTAGAATACAACACTGTTATTTTTAATTCTATCTCAAAGCACCAAACAATGAGAATGGAGTTAATCCAAAAACGCTTTCTCCGTTTTCCTCATGTCAAACATGGTTTTCGTAAGGCCAGCAGTGTATAATGTAATTGTGACTATGACTTACTCTGCAATTTTTACAATATTCCACACTTGCATGTTCGTAGGGATATTTTTGATTGTGTATTCCTAAGTAGATGTCTTTTGTCACATTTTAATTGTACAGATAGTTTATCTTTCTTTGGTCTAAATGTTCTTCATTTGAGTGCGAGACGAAGGGTCCTAATTTGTAAACCTCATAATAGAGTCGACATTACAAAGAGAGGGTTCATTGGTCGCATTTCCCCCATATTTAATTCACTCAACAGTACTAGTGTTATGGGCATCCTTGCCAATTCAATGAAACTTTACAAAACAAACATCTTTGCGGTCTTGTCTGTGTGATTTTTAATCTTTCTGTCGTATGTTTCTTTTGTGTAGTTTCTTCATTTTCAATTTTTCTTTTAATAGAGTTGTATTTTATATTTTATTTTTTGACTTTTCTGTAAGTAGCTGCTAGCTGGCGCTGTTGACAAGAATAAAATAAAATAAAATAGAATAATATAAAATAAAATAAAATAGAATAAAATAAAATAAAATAAAATAAAGTAAAATAAAATAAAGTAAAATAAAGTAAAATAAAATATTAGGATATGATCTTGAAAAATATCTTTTCAGCGAAATGTCAACACAGGGAACAGTCAAGCTCCGTTTCATATATGATAAACTTGAGCTAAATTTGTCAAGAAAGTTAACCGGTTAACCTGCTTTCTGCAATACGTCCGCACTTTGTTGACCATTGCTTCTATCCATTGCACAACTATTATTTTGCAGTGGTATTTGTATCAAAAGAAGCAGATAAGTAGCCACGGCACCAGTAGGGCCATGCAGTGAAGGGTCCATCTCTAAAGCTTGTGCCGATGCTTCTTCCGATAAACACTGTACTTGCATGTGAACATGGGGCTCACTGAAAAAGCATGCAGCTCATCATGCAAGGATATTCTGCCCATTTGGCTTTGGAAAGCATGGATCCATAGTATCTTATTTTCTTTTTTATGGGTCCTCCTCTTCCCCCTCCGGGGCGGGGGGGGGTAGCCTGCTTCCTGCAATACGTCTGCACGTTTTCGACCATCGCTCTTCTGGGTTGCACAAATATTATTGTGCAGCGGTTTTTGTATCAAACAAAGTAGATAAGGATTAGGGCCATTGTAGTGAGGGGATCCATCTCTGTAGCTTGTGCCCATGCTTGTTACGATACACACTGTACTGGCATGTGAACATGGCGTTCGCTGCAAATGCATGTGTAACGCCCCTCCCTGTAGAGATTTTATCCCGAAGCGTCCCTCACGTGGCCAAGTCGTGTGAAGGTCATTGACCCAGATCGTATGAGAAGCAGATAAGAGATAGTGTGATAGTTTAATTAATTATTGGTTAAGATTTCAATGAGAACAATCGAGAATGGGATATTCCATGGTGTGATCTTATTTAATCTTAAGAAACAATCAAAGACTGGCGGAAAAATTACCACATGATAACTTTTGTAATTATGTAAGTTTGAAGATGTATTTAACTTTGTAGAGAGCGTAGATTAGAGGACTTGGGATGAGACCTTGAACGGTGAACGACACGGTCGCTATCTTGCAATAAAGTACAAGGTTGTGTTACAATCTTGGTGTGTGTTACAATTGTGTTACAATATTGGTGTGTCAGCTTCAGTTACTGAAAGCATTACGATCCAGGCTGGTACCTCAACTCGTAATTACCCTAACTACGAGCGTGACACATGCAACTCATCACGCAAGGATCTTCTCCCTGTTTGGCTTTTGAAAGAAAGGATCCATAGTATCTCCTGCATGCCTTGAGTATCTCTTTGCGAGGGTATTTGTGGGCTTGAAAGATAAGAAGAGCTACTGTCAGCATCCCCATTTGTCCTACAGAGGTTGCCTGCGCCAGAGCCACAGCTGAGACATAGATAAGGAGAACATTGGCGACCAACATTCCTTGCCTACGTACATGCTGTACTTGAGCCAGCGTACCAAATGTATGGTTTCTCATACTCCACCAGTATGTGATCCAAGGATGCACCGCGCCTGTCTTTGAAAATCGCCCTGTAATGATGGACGCATCTTTAGGACAAATAATGAAATAGCCCTTCAAGAGCCACTTTGGCATCCAATATTCCTGTCAACTTTGGGTCATGTTCGTCGTCAGGCTCTGATGTGGGGTTGCGGGCCACACACCCCTTTCCAGCAAACGGAGGAGCATGAGGCTGGAGTGTCGTGAGAGAGGGGCTTTCTCCTGCACGGAGCTTCTCACCCATGAGCCTGTCTATTTTGGCAGGAGGCCGTTCCATCTCGTAGGCCACGTTTTCCACGGTTCGGTGGTGACGCCATCATAGTTGCCAAAACTCATTTTGGCGGTGGCGTACTGCAGCTTCTTGATGTATTCTGTTATGCTTCCGGTGATTATAAGTGTCTTGCTTGGAATCAGCAGCAGAGCTGGCGAAACCATCATATTCAATGCCCTGATTCTACCACATCATTGTGACCCCAAGGTTCTGGCTGAAAAGTTTTTGATTGGTAATAGTAATGGAGAAATTTTGAACTGCTGATGTTTGACATTCTTGTTCATTTTTTGTAATTATTTCATTTCAGTGAAGAGTTCAACATTTTTTTAGCCTTTTTTCAATGCATGAAATCAACAGATGTTTCTGCACATGTTCAATCATACAGAAATAAAGAAAACAATTGGACATTTCATCAAAGTTTGTGATCTTTATTACCTTGTTTTAAAGTTAAGTGCGACATACCGTAAATTAGAGTCCATATTCCTAACATACAAAGGTGATTTTAGAATGAAAGGTATCATAAATATTAACAAGATAACTTATCAATAAAAAACACTACATGCATTTCATAATAATAATAATAATAATAAGAATAATAAGAATAATTAATATAAGTATTATATAGAAATAATAACGCGAATAATAATAGGTTCAATTTCCGTGAAAATTTCACCATAGGATATTTTAGGTCGAAAAGATCAAATATGATATCGATTTCATCGCCTCATGTTTCCATGGTAACCATTTTAGGGGTTGAAAATTTCAGTTTTTCTAATATCCAATGAAAAGTTACTTTGATTGATATGAAAATTATCCTCCGGTGGGAGTTCGGGTCAGAGAACACAAAAACCAGACTTATTTTAATGTTTGGAGTTGCCATGGTAACTATTCTGGGATTGAAAATGTTACTTTTTCCCTAATTCCTATTAAAGAACTATTAATTGATGTAAAAATTGATAATTAGGGTTTTTCTGGTTAGCACACCAAAAAAAATCACACTTATTTTAATGTGAGACGTTTCCATGGCAACCATTCAAGAGTAAAAATAACCAGTTTTTCAAAGATTCCATCTAAAACCCAGGAATCAACACAATGTGTTATATATCAAAGGGATATTTTGGGTTAGAAAGACCAAATATCCAGTGTAAAAATCCAGTAATCAACAGAAATATTATACCAAAGGGTTATTTCGGGTAAGAAAGACAGAATATGATATCCGTTTTTACTGCCCTGTGTTTCCATAGTAGGCTATTTGCGTTTTAAAATTTCAATTTTTTTCTAAGTCCATTAAAAGTAATCCTAGTTACTATGCAAATGCTCTACTAAGTGTATTTATAACAGCAGGAACTCCATGATCATTTTTGTTTTATGTTGCCATAGTAACCATTTCGGTAACCACAGTTTTTTTTATTTTAAACCATAGACCCTTGAGAGGGTCTATGTTAAAACATAATTCACTGTTTTTTATTTATTTTATGGATTTCTAAGTAACAACTTTTAACATGTGTATAATAATAATTGTAATTTCTTTGCTTCATTCTAGAAAGAATAATAAAGATAATGTATATTGGGCCATTGTGGTCAAAATTATGTTTTCCGTTAATTTTAGTGTGTTAGAATTAATTTTACATAGACCAGAAATAATTTTTCAAGCACTTTTAATTGTGTTTCATGCAGTCATCCCAAATAAGTGTTAGATAGTATATTACTAACTTATTATGCATTTATCGAATTAAGTTTGTGCCTTCAAATTAATTTTATGTGATGAAATTAGTATCCGAACCCAATCCTCCTTATCACCTAATGTACCATTATATTTATCACAAGCAGTAACAGTAGCGCAGTTTTTTTATTCAAAACATAATTCACTGGTACTTATTTATTTTATGGATATATAATTAACGACGTATAATAATATTCATTTTATAATAATTTATATTGATTTATTTGCCTAATTCCAGGAAGAATAATGAAGACAAATTATTTCTGATTGTATAACTAAAGTAAAATTATGGCCATGTAGTGGTGCATTATTTTTTGTGTGACCTGGCGTGACCCCATAAACTCTATGATTCTGATGATTAGCTAGATCTCCCCATTCCATGGTAGCAATGGCTAAATTTGAACATGGTCCCTATATACCTTTAAACATTTTTTTAAACCCAGCAGGCCAAGACAAGGGGAAATATTACAAGTTAAATGTTTCATGTTTAATATTGCCCAGGGCTCGAAATTAACTTTTTTCCGAGGTAGTCCACTTGGGCAACCATATTCTGAAGTTGATAGCCCCGTGACACTGGCTGGTAGCCCATGCATATTTTAGATCAAGTGTATCTTTTTTCGTTAACCAGACAAGAAAGGGCTATTTTACAAGGTTCTGCCCATGAAGTGAATTTTCTAGTCTTTTGATGTGTATGCTTGCACACCTTTAATGCCCAAGGAAACAGGTTTAATGGACGACAGTGGGACTCAAAAGTTTTGTGACCTATAAACAACCCGTTTCACTCTCACAGTTGTATGCAAATTTAAAAGTCACTATGACAACATGTCAACAATATGGCCTTTTCAGCACTGAGACATACTGTAGCAGGGCTAAAAATAGACCATGGCCCTTCTGTTGGGAGGAGGCATAATTTCCGTGTCATTGTGATTGATACGTTATTATCAAAATGCAATGAGAATGTATTTTTATTGGCCATCGTATCCTTGCCTGTCATTCAAGTACGTCAGTTCAGATAGGGAAACTTTGTTGCAAAGTTCCACCGCACGGCCAGTCATCTCCAGAACAAAGTCATACAGTGGCAAATTCCTATGCCCAGCTGGGTTTGACTGCATTTATCTAGCTCGTCCCAAAGTGACGGACGCATCTTTCAACTTAGCCTTTCAGCTTGGTGAAAAACGCATTTATTGATTCGCCAAAAACCTGTGGACTCGCTTATTTTTGCACAAGTGCGACATAGATATAGGAAAAAGTTGTTGAATACTCACTGTTTCAGTCAATCCACCATGACGAGAGTTCTCAAATCAAAAACTGTTGCCGAGCTTGAATACACATGTCTTCTCATTAAATTACGTCATGTTATACAAGAGTTATCATTCCAAAGTCTGTCACCCTGATTCTTTCAAAGTTTGGAGAAGGCCGACATTTCCATCTGAATGATTGAACGACATGAATCGCAAAATTCCATCGCATATTATCTGGCAATATGTATAGTAGAAATACTGTATTTTACAGTATACCGGCGCTTCAGGTACGTATACGCTTATACTCCACGAAATGGCCACAGGCGGCGTGAACTTTCTGAAAGTATTTCCTAAACGTCCTACTTGTTACCTTAGGGACTCACTTGTGATGTCCTGAAAAGTATTCTCTGCAGTAATTCCAGTTTCTGTCAACATGCAAAGCTCAACGACAAGATTATAGCACGCGACGTAGTGTACAGACT
Organism: Ptychodera flava; assembly: GCF_041260155.1. Taxonomy (NCBI): domain Eukaryota; kingdom Metazoa; phylum Hemichordata; class Enteropneusta; family Ptychoderidae; genus Ptychodera; species Ptychodera flava. The sequence goes on along the minus strand of NW_027248281.1, from coordinate 12,329,902 downwards.
GCACATTCACGCGCAGTTAAACTCAATTGCGCATGCTCATATTGGCAGACTACACTGGCAGACAAGTGCGCATGCGTGAAGGTATATTTGCAGCAAATATACACTGGCATAGACTCTCCACAGTCGCTGTGCCTTGTTTTGTGCACGCCCTCGACTGCCACGATGGGCCTGCATTCGAACACCTCTTTTTCAGAATTCCCACAGCTTCAATAAACTGTTATTAGATTTCTATATAATACTTATAGCCCCTAAACTTCCAATAATAATAATAATAATATATAATACTACTACTTTATTGACACACTTTACCCTAAGGAAAGGGTTAACATCGTCATACATAGAGACTTCAAAGAAGCAATACAACAAGTAGCCAAAAAATGCAAAATCAGCAATAAATAAAGAAAGAAAGAAAGGTACATACATACATAGAACACAAACTGGAAAGAATATTTGTTTGTCACTGTTGCTGTTTGTTATTGATCTCTCATAAGTAGACAGTTGTTAATGTATATGGCTATGGGAATGTATAATTTCTTGTTATTCATCATGAATTCTAATCGACTGTTATGTGTATAATGATTCTTAAGTTGGGTGAACTGATTGAATAGTATTGTATAATGTATCTCGTTCTGATTTATAGTATTCACAAATAAATAAGAAATGAATCTCATCTTCAATATGATTATGTGTACATCTTTTGCAAATTCTTTCGTTGATGGGGGTTTTAGATTGTCTTCCAGTTTCTCTGTGGAGTTTATGGTTACTGAGCCTGAATTTTGTTAATGTTTCTCTTACCTATGGATTTTTTTTATTTCTATAAGGTATTTTTCAAGTGCTATATCCTTCTTGAATATTTTATATGTTCTTAGCGTATTTCCATTTCATTTTTTATTTTTGGTGTCACAAAATATTTCTTCTTTCCATTTGGACTTAAAGATATTACACAACTTCTTTTGACAGTTGATAATTTACTATCTGTACAGATGTCGTGAGAATTTAATATTTGTGATTCTTCCATTCTAGTTAAGAGCGACTCAGTTTTAGTGTACCAGTTGCTTTTGTTATTTTTATTCACTATGACGGCTTCTTTTACCAATGGATTTTGGCTATTTAGCACTCTATTATAATATTTGATCAGTTGAGCTTGTACAAAAGTTTCAATCGGGTACCTCCCTAGTTCACTGTATATTGCCATCTTCGGGGTATGCCTTGAAAAATTTTAAAATAAACGGACAAAAACTTATGAGCACATCTTCAATAGACGAATTGTATTTACTTTCATCAGCCCATATATCACTACCATATGTAAGAATCGGTCTGATCAATTTGCCGAATAAACTGAGTTGTAGGGGAATGCTTAATAAGTTGATACCCGGGGCTATTTTTCCCTTCAGGGCAAAGAGAGCCTTCACACCTTTTTCCTTTAATATATTCATGCCTGTTTTAAACTTACCGTTAGGTGTTATCGTGACCTCGAGGTAATTAAATTGATTCACAACATTTAGTTCCCTTCCCTCAAAAAAGAATATATTGTTATGTAGTAGCCGATTTGTCTTATTAAAAGTCATTACTTTGGACTTGTCTGTATTGACATGTAATTTCCACTTTTGGGTATATGTTGATAATTTGTCTAGACAATTTTGAAGGCCTGTCTTTGATTTTGATAGAATTACTACATCATCCGCATAAAGTAAACAGCTACCTACTTTATCAAGCAATGCAGGAGAGTCAGAGCTGTCATTGTCAAAAATAATTGGAAGATCATTTATGAATATATTAAAAAGGGATGAGCTTAAGCTACATCCTTGTTTTACTCCTGTGGTATACTGAAAAGTTTCTGTTAATCCCTCACTCGTTTTTACCTCGCGTGCGCATGCGCGCAGCGAGGTTATGTCGCAGCGATGTCTGTCTGTGTGTGTGTCTGTCTGTCTGTTGGTCCATTTTCTCAAAAACGGCTGAACGTATTTCAGTCAAATTTGGTAGACATCTTCAGAATTCAAATGGCTAGAACTGAAAAGGTTTTGGTGGGCGTGGCTTGGATATTAATGAAGTTATGAAAGTTTTAATTTTTCTGTTACGCCGCGTATGACAAGTGAAAACAATCGACTGTTTGAGGGCGCTGTGAAATGTGCTTGTCCAGGTTGGCTACAGCTGGATAGCTCTGGTTTCAACCACGGTCCCTCCGTGTTTCAACCTCGTATTGAACATTAAAAATATGATATTTTATTACTCATTCAACTCACTATTCAAGATAAAATATCGTTTAGCAAATTAGCTTCATCCTTGGTAATTGATTGTTTCCCTCGCTGCTCGATCGCCAGAAATGAGTACATACGTTCTTAGCCCTGCGTACGATGCTGTGTGTTCCGCTACAGCTATTAATAGCCCCGCTCACCACAGCCCTGCAAAGACCCGTACGTAGAGTTGGTGACTTCAAATCCATTTTTGGACTTGACGTAAAAAGCCAATTACTGCCGAAATTCAGCGTTCTTGGGCCCAAGTCGTATCCCTGCCTACCGCAGCTACTCGATCGCTTCCAAAATGCCAGTCTTTTATTCTTTTTTCGTAAATAACCGTCGATGTCGGCAACTCTCTCGCTAGCCCTGCGTACGTACGCAGTGTACGCTGTGCATTCCTGTGTGCGTTCCTAACACACAGCGTACACTGCGTACGTAATACGTTCTCTACCTAGCCTCATGGCATGGAAGTGCTGATGAATAATAACTTTGGGTCAAAGGTATTGAAGTGTCCAATCAGGTTCGTGCACAGAGTCCAAGGCCATGACCTACTTCATGTACTGCTGCACTGTTTTGATTTTGCTTCGCCAAGAAACGTATTCGTCATTGTCCATAGAAGTATGTTTGCTCTCCTTTGAGGTTGTTTGTGAAACAAATTCCGGGATAGGCCTTGGAATGCATACGATCGGCATCGCGGCAGTGCATGTAGCTAGCCGTACGAGTATGGCGAGAGTGTCCGGCTTTGGCTACGCCGCCTCCCACCTCCGGTAGGCGGCGTAGCCCCAGGCGTAGCCAAAGCCGGACACTGTCGCCATACTCGTAGGGCTATGCATGTAGCGTACCATGCTTGTGTAACTGCCGAGCTCAACGTGCATTCACGGTTGATACTCGTGTACAATCATGATGTGTTCAATTCTGATGAAGATTCATAAGTCTTAGTTTTGCAGTCTTTTTTCCGTACGATAATCCTGACAATACGTGTTACTGTTAGACGAGGTGGCCATTTTATGATAAGTTTCAATACTGCACAGCTACATAGCGTCACTATCGTGTGATCGAGGTACAGCGTTGTTGAACGGGATACAGAAACTCTGCAGAGGGAGAAGCGATCGTTGACATGAACAGTCAATGTACTTCAGCACGTAGTCCGCAGATAGCGGATCGAGAAAATAACAGTCTGTGTCTTTTAAGTTGCTTTTCAAGATTGTATTAGCTACAGAACCAACAATGACAAATTTTTCATGAGATTTCCATGTTAGCATTGATGTTAAATCAGGAGCAGTAGGCTAGCTCCTGCCATGCTCCTGCGTACAATAGGTCTGCGTTTCCCGGCGGTACGGTGGTAGGCCGACGGCTTGTACCACACTGTCCACAGGACAGCACGTGGTAGAGGCCGTGTGCACAACCTGTACGCAGAGCTTCGAATACACTAGACAGAGTTCGTGTTTCCGTAAATTAGGCATTGAACTTGACAATATAGGCAATAACCAGAATCATCGACCATCGCCTGACAAGTGCACCATAGTCAGCTGTACATGAGTTGCGTGGCGTGGTGAGCAGGTTCCCATGGGTATTTATTTTTTGAAACGCGTACTTCAAAGGTCACGAACTCATTTTGCTGCTACACGGCGCGGCACAGATGATTGTATCGTTTTTGGGCGCATTGAGATACTGTGAAGTAGGTCAACTCGTTCTACATGGCAATTATATGTGAAATATGCAGAATTTATACGCAAACGCGACCTCTGCCAGTTAAGAGCCTGCTCAGCCATTTGCACTTGCATCGACAGATATTGTTGGATCATAATTTTTCAAATGGTTTCTTTTCTTTTTTTTCATTGCGTAATACAGTGGGGATAATGTCAAATTTAGATAGATTGGATTAATTTCGGGAATAAAAACAATGTAATGTCATAAAAGCCAATACCCCAAGAAGTACTTTACAAAATGTGCACGCGAGGCAATTCAGTTCATATCTGGTTATCCTGTAGTTTATATTATTGTACATATTTGTTATGATATTAAACATATGACCGCAAATAATATTATTGCTTAGTTTTTAATAAAGACCCTCATGCAAAAGACTGTCAAGAGGTTTCCTTAAATCAATGAAACAGGCATACAATTTATTAGCTCACGTGTGTAAACACGTGGGCTATTGTCATAGCGATGTCTGTCTGTCTGTCCTTGTGTGTGTGTGTGTGTGTGTGTTAGTGTGTGTGTGTGTGTCTGTCTGTCTGTTTACACGATAACTCAAAAACGCCTGAACGGATTCAAGTCAGATTTGGTACACAGGTACCATGTGCTACTTGCAAGAACTGATAAGATTTTGGTTAGTGTGGCTTGCATATTAATGAAGTTATGCAATATCGTTTTTTTCCATACAATGGTTTCCCTATGGAGACGGTAATGACAGTGTAGACATATATCAAGAAATACTGCACAAAATTTCATGAAACTTTTCACAGATGACAATCTAAGAACATTATGATGATACTGTGAATGTCATGTCAATTATCTTCTCATTTGCATATTTAATGAACTTTTGTTATTAGTGACGTAACTCTGAAATTCCTGCACCAAACTTGATGATACTTGCAACAAATATTGATCTGATATATATCTAATTATACTTCGGAGCATTAGGCAGTGTCAAGTTAATAAATAGCTCATTTGCATATTTCATGAAGGTTTGTAATTAGTCATATAACTCCGATATAACTTCACCAAATGTGATGAAATCTGCTGCAGATACTGATCCGACTGATATCTAACTGTAGTGTAAAGCATTTAGTAGTGTTAAATTTATTAAGGGTTCATTTACATATTTAATGAACTTTGTAATTAGGTATATAACTCTGAAAATACGGCACCCAAGTCAGTGAAATTGGGTACAGATATTGTTTTGATAAATATCTAATTATACTGAGAAGCATTTGGCAGTGTCAAGTTAACAAATAGGTCATTTGCATATTTTATGAAGTTTAGTAATTAGTGATATAACTCCAAAATAACTGCACCAAATGTGATGAAATCTGCTGCAGATACTAATCCGACAGATATCTAATTGTGGTGTAGAGCCTGTAGTTGTGTGAAGTTAATTAAGGGTTCATTTGCATATTTAATGAACTTTGTAATTAGTGATATTATTCCAAAATTAAAGCAATAAATTTGATGAAACTTGCTACAGATGTTGATCTGATAAATATCCAATTGTACTGAGACGCATTGAGCAGTGGCAAGTTAATAATTAGCTCATTTGCATATTCCATGAAGTCTTATAATTAGTCATATAACTCCAAAATAACTGCATCAAATGTGATGAAACTGCTGCACATACTGATACGACAGATATCTTAATGTGTTGTAAAGCATTTAGTAGTATAAAGTTAATTAAGGGTTCATTTGCATATTTAATAAACTTTGTAATTAGGTATATAACTCTGAAATTTCGGCACTAAAATTTTGTGAAATGTGCTACAGATATTGATTTGATAAATATTTAATTGTGCTATGAATCATTGAACAGTGTCAAGTTAATGTAGGGTTTATTTGCATATTTAATGAACTTTGTAATAAGTGACATTACTCTAAAATTACAGCATTAAATTAAATAAAATGTGCTACAAATGTTGATCAGATGGATATCTAATTGTCCCATAAAGCATTGAGCAGTGTCAAGTTAATTGACAGCTCATTCGCATATTAAATAAAGTTTTGTAATTAGTGATTAAACTCTGAGAGTACTGTGTGAAGTTTTAAAAAAACCTGCTACATATAGTGATAACACATATCTCATTGTTCTGTGAAGCGCACTACTGTTAATGAACCTGTTGTAAAACACGTGAGCATATTCAGTTCATATCTGGTTTTATTTTGGACCTTTACCATCCTTGGTGTGTTTACTATGTAAATATTTGTTGATAATTGTTTTCAGTATAAACAAGTTGTCTGTTGTTCGGGAGTCTTTCCTGAATCCGAATTGTTTGTTAGTCATTAGATTATTCATGTTTAAAAAAGATACTAGCCTAGCATTTAACACACTGGTGAACAATTTATCGAGGCAGCTAGATATTGCAATGCCTCGGTAATTTGAAGGGTCTGTTTTAGACCCAGATTTACATATTGGTACTATTAGCCCAGTATTCCATTTCTCTGTGGTAATTTGCAAGATTCAAAAACAATATGAAATAATTTTTGTATAGTTTTTGTTAAATAATAACTTCCACATTTAAACATTTTTATTACATGATTTGTCTTCTGCTGAGGACTTGTTATTTTTAAGATGACTGATAGCTTTTCTGATTTCGCTTTCCAGTATTTTATCGTTTATAAAGATATTATCAGATGGGTTGGGGATTAGTTCCTGAGTATCTAGAGTATCTCTACTATTATCAGTATTTGTCTTGGGGTATTTACTATTGAGAAGATTTTTAAAAGAGAAGATTTTTAAAATAGACACTGCATAAAAACCCTATAATACTTACTGTATTAACATGGATTATTGCCTGTATTTTAGCTGAAGAGTGCATATACAGATGAATACAGTCAAGAATCCATTTTTTGTATTCAGCAAGCCTGTATTCATGTGGATTCATGTGAATTCACGTGTATTATACTATAATACAGGCAACTCATTAATGTGAATTTATCTGAATTATCGGGTTTTCATGCAGTGAGAAGAGCCATTCATTAGGGTGTATTGTATCAGAAGTTAGGCTGGAAGGTGGGATGTAATTTTGAGAATTCTCTTTTGAGAAATCCAATTTTTTTTATCTGGGCCAATTTAAGTTCTTTCTTTTTCTGTCTAATGTTTTTGTTATCCTTTCTCTTCAAAGTAAAGAATTTTCCTAGTATTATAGGGTCAAGAGGGAATTTTTGAAGTATTTTAGTAACGTTTTGAAGTTCTTTCCGGAAATGGAGACAATCTTTGTCGAACCATTTTTTATAAACCTTTTGCTTTTTCCGTTTTCTAGGTGCAGACGAGGTTGTTTTTACACATTTTTCTGCTACACTGTTCAGCATTGCATCAAACTCTGCTGCTGCTTCATTTGCATCATTATACTTATTTTCAACAAACTTGTTTATTTTATTTATTTCTGCCTGTAAACATGAAACATAATCTCTTTTGGTTTGTTCATTCCAAAGATATTTAGTTGGGAGGGGACTAAGAACATGTTGGGGCTCAGGTGCTTTATTTTCTATTTTGGCTGAAATTGCAAGGGAAATAGAACAATGGTCTGACGTGTGTTAGGTTATTAACTTTGAAATCCTGTACTGCTTCATTAAGGTAAAGTGCGACGAATTCGAACGAATTTAGAACGTTTCTGCGCATGTATTTAACATCACCTGTCATTGTTGAAATTGCGCTTTTACCTAATTTTTTGACCCAGTCTCTTAGAAATACATATGACCTATAACCTTGCCATATTTTGACCCCCAAGGAAGCTGGTTTTTATTCAATATTAGCGACAAAATTAACATTTCTCTCCCATTTATATGGCTCATATTACCCATTCACCTTGAGATATTGTAACAAGTAGCGTGATGACACCCTTTTATTAAAAGTGTAAACAAAATGGTATTATGTCAAGATTTTATTCGCCAAGTTTGGTCAAAATAACACCATTCAGAGCGACAGGAAGAAAGTTCGAAAATTATGTAGTGATATAATTTCGATATTGTCATTTTGTAATTTATACTCATGTAAAAATTTCTTTACAAACATCATGAAAACTATACATTCGATAGATATGGATCTTAAGTCTTGGTATTTATTAAAATTTACTCATTTGCTAAGATTTTTTATAATTGCTTTCTTTAGTTTAAGTGAATTATATCATTTTTAGTTCACGTGTGTAAACACCTGGGCTAATGTCATAGCGATGTCTGTCTGTCTGTCCGTCTGTGTGTGTGTGTGTGTGTTAGTGTGTGTGTCTGTCTGTCTGTCTGTTTACACGATAACTCAAAAACGCCAGAACGGATTCTAGTCAGATTGTGTACACAGGTACCATATGCTACTTGGAAGAACTGATTAGATTTTGGTTGGTGTGGCTTGCGTATTAATGAAGTTATGCAATATAGTTTTTTTTCCACAAAACAAATAAAGTTTTGTTTAAAATAGAGATATTGATTTGATAAATATTTAATTGTGCTATGAATCATTGAACAGTATCAAGTTAATTTAGGGTTTATTTGCATATTCAATGAACTTTGTAATTAGTGACATTACTCTAAAATTACAGCATTAAATTAAATAAAACGTGCTACAAATATTAATCTGATGGATATCAAATTGTCCCATCAAGCATTGAGCAGTGTCAAGTTAATTAACAGCCCATTTGCAAATTAAATAAAGTTTTGTAATTAGTGATTAAACTCTACGAGTACTGTGCGAAGTTGAAAAAACCTGCTACATATAGTGATAACATATATCTTATTGTTCTTTGAAGCTTTTTGCTATTAATGAACCCATTGTAAAACGTGGAGCATATCTGGTTATTTATTTCTAACGACGCCATTCTAACGTCCGTTTCCCTGGAAATGAGCGTGGTGACCCCCATTTTTTATTTCATTTTTGCACTTGCACAACTTCCAAGAATATTTGTGCAAAGTTTCAAGAAAATGACACCACAACTTAATTTTGACGTAATTCGTAGTACTTTACCTTAAGTGATTTTGATATGATTCCAAAGTCTATTGTACTGCTTCCATAATAAGCGTAGTAAGTATATTTTCCCATAGAGTCTCCTATGGTACGCCAATTCAGAATAAGTAAATTACAATTTAAGCATAGCTCTAACAGTTTTTTACCAAATTCTTTTACACTACATTTTGAAAAGATATCATAATTATTTCTTGTATTAAAATTGTCATTTATGTAGTTAGGTGCGACAGGGATATACTGGTTGTTTGTGTAGTCAATTATGTCATCAAGCTGACCAATTCTGGCATTAAAGTCACCAAGCGGTATTATATCTCCTTTTGAGGAGAATAATAAAACATCTTCTTCAATTGGTCGAATGGATCTATATTATGTTTGTGTATTACGGAATTTTCCGGGGAGATATATATACAACCAATGTAAAGATCCTTTGGGATTGGCTTATTTATAATATTTTGTCTATTTTGCACCACAGGAAATTGTTAGATTTAGATTTTTCGATGGAAATAAAAGGCTTTAATTTGTTATTGTAAACTATCGCAACACCACCTCACTTACGGTTGCACTTATTCCGTTTGGTTCGGTCTTTTCGTATGATTTCCAACTGATCCAGTTTACTGGGTAATATTATATCCTTAAAATTATCATTTAACCATGTTTCTTGAATACAAACAACATCATGGGAAAGCATATAGTCAATAATTATCTTCATACAATGCGTTATATATAGGCCATTTACATTCCAACTACCTAATTTGAATGAGGTTTGTTGCTTTCAATCATTATGGGATCAATTATTTGTCCTGTTTTTCATGAGTTACTGTGCACTGATAGATCAAATTAGAAAAAAAAGTCAAAAAAGGAAAAAAAAGGAAAAATGAGTGGTCGTGAATTGATGTCTTTCTTGATATAGCTTTTTCTATTGTAAGTCCACATGAACTAATATCTGGCTTCCTTTCTGGATTTGTTAACCTTGTATAGTAGTTGACGTGTTGCTGGTAGTAGATTTTCATTAATGAAAATTTTTGACGTACTATCAAGTCCGAAGTCTCTGGCAGTGGTACCCTTTAATTTTCTACTGTTGTCGTATATGGAGTTTCTGGCTTTCCTTGTTGTAAATCTAACGATGATAGGTCTAGGTCGAGCCCCGGATGACGTACCACTGGATTGGTCAACAGCTCTCGTAGGGTCGGCTATGTCAATGTCGTTATCGGAAATTGACGGGTTTATCTTATTAAAAATTGACAGCACTTTTGCGGTAACGTCCTCGTTGTCACTTTCTGGGACACAGGAGACTTCTAGATTAACCCTAAAATGACACTGGTTGAGACTGGCTAGTTCCTTCTCCATTGTCTGTACACGTTGACCCAGTTCTCGATTGTCTTCTTGAAGTTGTAGGTTGATCCGAGACATGATTTCTATACGGTTGACATCTCCTCTAATTTGGCGTTGAAAAAGTCCACAGAGCTAGCCAGATGTGTTTGTTGATGTTTGACATCCTGTAAGTCCCTCCCTATCTCCGCTAACTGAGCTAAAACCGGTTGTATTAGACGCTGAAGTTGATCAGAGTTGGCATCAATGACCTTCACTTCGCTATTTTTGTCGGCCATCTTGGTTGGTGTAGTGATCCGGTCTGTCGATAGCCTTCCAAACCTCTTCTTATTGCAGTTCTGGCACAACATACAATCTCCTTGACGGAGCTTCACGCCCCTAGTGCTCGGGCAATCGTGGCACTTCATTGTAGATTTACGTTTGGACAAGTAGACGTTAAAAAATTGCGGAGCGCAATCACACCCTTGTTGCTTCTAGTACAGCGCCCTCAAACATCCGATTTATTTCTTAAGCATTGGTCAAACATGTATTCGAGTATCACCTCTTTGAAAGCTCTGCTGCAATGTGTAACTCAGCAAATGAAGTGAACATTTGCAGTCCCATGAAGAAGATTTTTTTAAAACTAAAATTTACAAATTCAGATTTTACAATTCCATAAAAATACAGCCAAAATATTCAAATTACATTACTTCAAAAACATTTGGATATAAGCTCAGCAGTGATTGTGAAACTAAATTATGATCCCACTCAATTCTAAAAAATTGAAATTTCTTTGATATATGTATCAAAGCACAAAAATCATTCTCAGAGAAACACTGAATTCAATCTTACACTTAACTATTTAAAAATTTCATTCTCAGCTGTTTATGATTTTCTAATAATCCTACAAAATGTAAACAATTACCTTCTAACTTACATAGGCAAAACTTATCAACATCTTTGTATACCTATTATATCCATTCAAATTTACAATGTGAAGGCATGCACAACTTTGCATCAAAAGCTCACTACTTCAATATATTTTTCAGAATTTGCTTATTTTCCCACTCACTGCGGACCGTTTAATTCCATCCATAAATTTGCAGCTCCAAATTTCACAAGATTCAGAGGAACACTGCTTCTCATCGCCACAAAAACAGTAACTCGGGTCATCATAATATCTTTCGGGAATATATTTGGCATTCTCTACGGCTTTCAATCCCATATGATCCCCCCTATAATTATTAAAATAGGGGTCTTTTGTACGTAACCAATACAGTAGTACGTATTCATGCTTAATTATGAGAGACCACCTGTTCCGGGGTGTTGAATTACAAACGTATTCAAGTAAGCGCAAATGCTTGGCTTCTCTTCCCTCCATTGTATTAAGACCCAGCTCCATATTGAACTTCCTGTAGTTTTCAGATATGTGCTTTGGTACAACATATCCAATGTGCCAGACAGTGTAATTGACTGCGAGGAACAGAGAATGTAAATAGAAATACAACCGTCACTTTTATTTAAGTACAGCGATATCACCCTCACTGAGATTAAACCTTGAACACAGTGAAGTTATATCACGAAAGAGCATGCCAATGTACGCATACAAGGCAAACTTTGCCCTTTGTTGTGCATTATCATTAGATCCCCTTAGGGCCTTAATCAATGATACAAAGTAACAAGCTACCTTCCTGGACTCTTCCCCAGTAAAGCGATGTACCTTGACTGCTTGACTCTGTTACTTACCTTGTTTTCTGCAAAGTATTTCACAATTTGGCTGTACCAGTTTACCTGCTTTGACATTATACCTAAGGGCATACAGGAATTTATAGAGATAGGAATTAGTTGGTAGCTTTTCCAGCTTTACACCATTGTCAACAACACTCTGGTCAGTTTTGGCAACAGCATCTGACAGATGTCTCTGGAAAAAATACTGCCACGCATTGTCTTTGAGGTGGAGTGGCTCTACCTTTGCACATGTTATATACTTACCTAGTCTAGATATGAATTCTTGTCTGGATTTCCTGTTTGCTATGAAGCGAGTCACTTTTGAGCGGTCAATGAGCTGAAGTATCCAGCTGCATTTGCCAGTTCACCTGAAATCACCGCCAAACCTTTCTTATCAAAAGGCAGGAGAGAAACCTCGAAACTTACCTTAAGGTCATTTATCACATAATCTTTAGACTCAATGACCTGTAGCTCTTTTGCTAGGAAGCCAGCGTACTCTATTAGTAGAGGGTCTTTCTCTTTTAGGTTAGCATCTAAAACAAGGAAGTTGTCATCAGGGCTGGCCAGCCTGTGACCAACATTCACAAAACTGATTAGCCAAGCTGTTTCTTGGCCATACTTACCAAATGGTGCCCCATCATCACCAAGGGCAATTTGAAAACTCACCTCTGGCTTGCAAAACCAATTCAAAATATGAGGGTTGTGTTTACATTGTGTTAAATACAGGTTGGCAACTTTTAAGAGCATCTGCTCCATATCCCTCCTCATGCCAACAACCTTTTTATTATAAAATAACAGGTTGGAGGTCACCTATATCAAGGTCATGAACATAACTGACGACCTTATTGTATGGTAGCAATCTTGGTATTTTGTAACCTGCATGAAATTGTAAAACTCTTTTGGGTTGTTTTAATCTCAAAATTCAGTTAAGCTCACTATTTATTATGGCATTGTATTTACGTTTTGATAATACACCATTTTTGTACAGAACTTCGATGCTTCTGGTGAGATTATTTTCATATTTTCGCTTTCTTCTAAATTTGACACAGATTTTTGAAGCAATGATGGCATAATTATTTCTTTAAATTTATCTGAACACGAGTTTCGATCTGACTAGGCGTGGCGGAATTAATAAGAGTTACCCACAGCCCATCAAGTGCTGGCTGTTGGGAGTTTGTGATACTAACATTGCTATGCTGGAAGTTAGACTCTGCTGATGCTTGATGGATAGCTGTAGCAGCAAGAATTTTCTGTGTTCACTGGACATGTTGGAGACTTTGAGATACAGTTAGACACTCACTGTTGTTGGGACTGACTTGACTGCTCTTATTAATGCAAGGTCTAGTCTTCCCTGAATTAAGTGTTGAGATCTGTAAGATGTGAAGACAACAGTAAATGGTCACACACAAAAACACAAACACAATATCCATATTCATTATATATACGTATATATATACAGTGTGTATATGAGAGAGAGAGAGAGAGAGAGAGAGAGAGAGAGAGAGAGAGAGAGAGAGTTATCTTACTTCCTGACTGACCCCGTCTTCTTTCTGACTAAGTTTTCTCCGTCTATTTGTTAGTGTCCTTAACCGCTTCTTTGCCTTGTCAACAAGTTTCTTCCCTATTTCTAATTTCTGCTGTTTCTGTCTGATCTGGTTATTCTCCTCTTCAATCTTATGCTTTCTTTCACTATTCCATTTTGCTATGTTTAATTTATGCTATTTCTGTCCTGACTCTAATCTTACCAGTAGTAGTGTATTGTTTTCCACTTTCTCCTTCAAAATTCGCTGACATTCAAGGAGTCTATGTTTTTCTGCCTCCCTAGCTATCTGCTTTGCTCTTTTTTGTTCTACTGCCAATCGCCTAATGTTAAAATTACTTTTTCTCTTCTTATGTGGCATGCTGTTTGCTGCTAAATTTGGATGTCAAAAAAAGCAAGTGGATGGGACAATTTGCCCCCGAGACTTCTCATTGATGCAGCCATTGTCATTTCGAAATCTCTTGCCCATATTATAAATAATTCTTTTTCAACAGGTATGTTCCCCACCGCTTTGAAAATTGCTAAAGTTATGCCCATCTTTAAAAGGGGAGAACGAGAAATTGTTGGGAATTACAGACCAGTGTCTATTCTATCATTGTTCAGTAAAGTCATCGAAAAAGTAGTTAACAAGCAGCTCAACTCATACCTTAATAAGTTTAACATACTGTACAAACATCAGTATGGTTTTAGAAAGAAGAGACATGATAAGGACCTTGAAAAATTTGAACATGACCGCAATATCTGGTCAGAAAAAATAACTTAAAGCTAATTTGGAAAGATAAAAATCAAGCAAAAGAAGTACATGCTGGCGCCGAATTAAATACAGATAGAGATGCGAAAATCTTCGAAGCAGCGTCTGCAAGAGAGACGGCTATCGCGCAAGCTATAAATTTCTCAGATTATTATCAGCCCTGCCCTGAACAAAAAAAAATATGAAATGATCTATATCGCTGTTGGATTAAATATAGGATGGTTTGCGATGATACGCTAGCTAAAGCAGTTCGATACAAAAGTTAGTGGGCCAGTTATTGAAATCGACTATATCTCCATTTTGATCAGTCATCCAAATACGCATTGAACTCATGTTTGCTGAGCCCTTTCTCAGTGGCAGGGGAAAAGAGCTGCTTTTAATGTTGTAGATGACCATTTCACCTATTTCTTTTGTATCTCGGACTATAAGTATTTGTAGACAGTCAGAGGTTTTCCCCTGTATATATTAACCCGAGCAGCTTGAAACGTATTTTCCAGTCACATCGATAGCGTTTGAATGAACTGTGTATTTAGTGACTGTTACAGAATCTACTCACTTTGGACTCATGGTACTTTCCATCATGGGGTTGTTCTCGGGACGTTTTGAAAAGCTGACGAGGTCAGCGAAGCTACCTGTGGCATTAAAAAGAGTTAAACATCTTCAGCCAGTGTTAAATAAATGCCGTGTGTTGGCAGACTTTTTTCAAAAATAATGATTTTTACTGCATCTCAAGGGCTTTATTGAGGGTATCAATATTGTAGTTACCTGGACGTATTGATTTGGTCTTTGGTTGGCCGCTTTCTTGGCATTTTATTACATTATTCTCTAATGTCATAATAATCGCAATCATACCAATCCATAATCCAATAACTCTAGGTCAGAATTTGTAAGACAATAGTTGTAAACATAGACCAAAAAAACACAAAACAGACAATAAATAGACGGTACACAAACAAAGTCAAATTCATGAAAGAAAGATATATGGACCTCTGGCCAAAAGACCAAGAAGTGATGTCAGGTGTTTCGAAAATAGTAAGCGCATCCTGCCCAACATGTGGCACCCGCCATATATCAATCTGTAAGTCAGATAGGTAGTGGTCACTAACTAAGGCCCCATGTCACTGATGCCATCAGTGATCATTTGTCAAAGAGAGATATTGTATTTATCTACCAGCTTGCGATACCTGCAAAAAAGCGTTTCAATGTAGAGACAAATCTTGCTCTGGTGTAACCTTGATTTAACAGTTTGTAAGAGAGATAGCCATGTCTTGCTACAAAATCACCATATGAACTGCATGCTCTTGCATATCGAATAAGCTGGGAAATGTATACCCCATAAGCAGGTGAGACGGGAATATTACTGATGAGGTGTGGAAAATTGATTATACTAAAGTTGAAATCATCTCTCTTGTCATATAGTCTAGTAGAAAGGGGACCATTGGAGTCAAATTCAAGTAAAATGTCCAGATATGAAGCAGAAGAGGCCGTTTCTGTAGTTTCTTTAATCTCCAATTCTGGAGGATAAATCATAGTGAGATATTTACTGAATTCAGAGTTATTCAATGAAATAACATCGTGTATGTATCTAAATGTAAGATTGAAAGTACGAGCTACAGTGACCTTTTTCTGCTTGATAAGGTTCTGGATAAATTCTGCCTCGTATGAGAACAGAAATAAATCGGCAAGTAAGGGAGCACAGTTAGTGCCCCTGGGAATTCCTATACACAGTTTGAAAATGTGTCCTCCAAATTCAATAAATATGTTGCCAATGAGGAAATCAAGCATACTGATAATGTCTTTCTCGGTATAAAACACTTTAGCGTTAGTAATATTTTTAACAAAATATGTAGAATTATAACCTAATACCACATATTTGTAACGGCGTGAATTGTTTTTGTAGAAAAATGCTTGGTTGATGATGTTTTTCAAGCGTTCTTTCAATTTATCATGTGGTATTGTGGTATACAATGTGGAAAAATTGAAAGTTTTAATAGATGTTATTTTTTAAACAGACCTTGATTTCAAATTTCCCAAGAGTTGCTTCGAATTTTTTAATATCCACACTTGATTTATACCACTCCGAGAAAAGGCAACATCACAGTATGCTTGAAGTCCCCGTTTAACAGTACAAAGAACAGAAGTCAGTATCTTCGATAACTCTGTTGTTGAACATTTTGAAGATCCTGCAATAAACCTAGCTTTGTAAGGTGTTTTGTGGAGCTTTGGTATCCAGTATAAGCTAGGCAACTTATTATGGTCATCCTTTGTGGTAATATTAAAATTATCCATGAATTACTTATGGTTTGCCAAAATTTCAGATTTGTTGAACATTGGTTGTCTGTAAGTGGAGTTGGTGGAGGTCTTAGTTACACCAAGTTTGTCTATGTCATGTTATTCCATGAATTGAAAAGTGTGCACTGTAAGAATCTTACCCTCGTAAACCGTGTTATGTCAATGCTAGATTAAAATCAACAGTAACCGGATCACCAGTTTTGCTTTCCATCCAAATAATCATCTCTATTTTGTCTCTCATAACAAGCTATTAATGAATTTCTCAGTTGTATATATTACAAAAATCATGTCTGGCACTAGTAACTACGGTCTAGGTGTAAATTATGGGCTAAATCTTGAACTCTAAGATCTGCGTGGTGTTAAAGTTAACAATGACACCAAGGTCTCAGGTAACCATAATAAGGATTACATCCTTCGATATAAAGGTAGAGAGAAACACTTTGTCTTAGCAGCTGCTTCTATTCAAGAACATAAACATTCTGTAGAGTTTTTTAGTCTGGAAGATGTAGATGAAAGTACAGCTGCCACAAAGGCTGCAAATGATCCCACTCCCTTTGCTATGACATTGAATGAAACTAGTCAAAAATTTAGACCCAGTTCTCTTACTACAATAATGAAGTCAGATAATACACTGAGGAAATGGATAAATTCTGGGGAGAATTATTGTTCATATACTGCTAGTGGGGTCCCAGCAAGATTATTTCGGGACACAACTTCAAAGAAACTGGGTCGAAGAGTGTGGGGGATGAGATAGCTGTATTAAAAGTTTGGCGATGGGTTTCCACAATACAGAGTATCAGTTTTCCATGTTTGTCTGTCGGCAGCTGTCAGCTTGAGCAGTTATAGTTTGAAATACCCTGAGCTGATATGAGATCTTTACCTTGTTGATGTTTTCGAGCTTCTTACAGCCTAGGGAGCCGTATGTAAATTTCGAACACTATTTGCATAATCAAAACTAATTCTATTATGCATTTGAAAGATGACAGATTGGGGAAATCGACCATTAGCTACTGTGACGCATTTTATACTACACATTTACTTGCTCTCTTCCGAAAAAGAAACTGCTCTGGTTGTGACCGTGTCTAGCAATCGTCTGATGCAACCATCGTAGTAAGTCAATCATTCCCCAAACACAAACGTGAAAGACTCAATCATTCACTTCACACAGTCCTACAGAAACGTACATAGTAATCACTGATAGTTTGCGAGTGTTTTTTTTTTAATTTCCATGTAAACTGTGTAATAAATGGTCATAACACCGACAAATGTTCAGTCTGTGCAGAGTCAAGCTCCTCCGCCAAAGACATTAACACATTATACTCTTGCAATTACGCTTGTCTGTACTGTGGATGACACAGTGGTAACTGGCAAGTGAGGCAACAGTTGCTAGTCTCAAGAACACGATTAAGACGAGTTCCATGGCCTACTATTCACCCTACACATCAACACATCACGCATCCCTGTCTTCCGCCCGGATCTTGACCCATTCGATGACTAACTCTTTGGGCATTGGTAGGAATGAGACGTGGTTCTGTCAGACAAGTTGCTCTTGGGAGACGTTACCTGATGAGAAATTACCGATCAGCTGTTTTGCTACTTGGGCGGAAAACATGAACTGACGTCTCTATCTCAATCCACTTTGGCTGTACGCATTAACTGATGCCATGTCGTGGAAAGCGTTCATGAGTGCCTTGTTCAGCTCATGGTAAAACACAGCTCTATGCCATCATGGCGATTATCGACCCAGTATGTAGTAAGCCAGCTGTTGATCAGTCAAGTTCACACCCCTGAAGTACTGGTTGTACATTAAGGCAACATTCGGGCATATTACTTCAATTCGTTCAAAGCACCAGTCCAGTTCTTTTATCTTTACATCCACCCCTCAGTTGCTGCCGGTTCAGTCTATAAACACTGACTGCCATACTCATAAATTGCACCATTTTTGTGTCTTTCCAGGCACACACTGTCATTGCGCCATCTTGAAATACTGAGAAACTACCACGTGGCCATCGCTCTTCGTCATCAGCATCAGGCGGTACAACATGTGGAAAATAGTTCTTGGCATTTTTTTATTTCATCAGGTAAACCCAAAGTATTCATCTTGCAGGTTCCCTTGGCAGCAATATTATTCATGTACAGATGGTCAAACAACAGGGCAGAAATTTAATATGAGTTCATAATGACATGATATCCTAACTCACAGTACGGTCGAATCAGCCGGGAAACAACTCGCCTAGGTTTGTTTTCCCTGAAAACTTGGAAGGTCGTCTGCAGCATCAGAATCAAAAGGGTGATGACCGTTATGAGAGATAGGTTGATGGACTTCGTCGTTGTAAACGTAACCCGGGGCGGACTCAATGAGAGTGTAAACTCTCATACCATATTTATGCGGTTTTGCTGGATTGTAGAACATTCTTTGTGCGGCCTTGGTGGAGGATGACTCCTTCATCGATTGCCAGTTCACACATTGGGCTTCATTGCAATTAGCTGATTGCATTCACTCATTCACGTTCCCTCGCATTTGCCTTTCTCCGCTATCTAGCATAACGATTAGTGCATCGGGTAATGAATCTTATCAGATCCTCGTCGAATATTTGCAAAAAACATTCGACTTCTGAAGAATCATCTGGCAGCGGGTTTTTAGGCCCAAGCTCTGAACCAATCAACTCCGGAAAAATTAGTATCAGTTCGTGGGTCTGTGGTCTGTCCACGGTACCACCGGCAATACTCCTTTCGTTGTATTCCTGTCTACACTTGATTTCTTGTTGCATCATGGCTTCTCACTGCCTGAAATATACAAGCGATAGAAAAAGATGAGCTTTATGAGAACATGTTTTACTTTAGCAACAACAGATGTGCCGTCTAAAATTACTAAAGTTTGTGTACAGTGTAAACACTTTGAGATCACATGAATGGATGCATGTTTCCCAGGTAGAGAAACAGTAAAATCACAGATGACAAATAACATTCACTTGCACTTCATATTTCTCGTGTATTCTATGCTTCTATTACAGATAATAAATTCATGTAATGAATTTTCTCTTTCATATGTAAATATGTTAATATTCTCGAGAGAACAGATTGTCAGATTATTTATATAAATGAGGCATTTGCTGAGATCCGACTGTGCAATGAGGTCATAGGAAACCTTCGTAGAAAGGAAGCCGTTGCCACAGTGTTAACTTAACAGACAGCCAATCAACAGATGACAGACATTATGAAAATACTTCAGAATGGTGCATTTTTATTAGGTGCATAAAATTAGCTACAGGAACTGACTTTGACGATTTAATTAGAAGTATCTCTATGAAAGCAGATTCACGAACACCTTGTGCTATTATCATAACTATCGTTAATGACCATAAGAATTTAGATATTATTGTCAATGTTATAATAGAAAATAACAAAACTTCATTTGTTTGAAATTGCACAACCACTTACACTTTGGATATCAGTGTCCTTTACTTGAAACGACTCATTTTGTTTGAAATAGTGGTCTTCCGACACATTTTGAGCTCGGAGGATATTACTAAATTTTTAGCAATATGAGAAGCCATAACATTTTATCTGAGTAACAGAATTTCACTTCTCTGAAGTTGAAAGGTCAACTAGCAGAAGTAGGATTTAGCATGTCTGAAGTTTAAAGGTCATCAAATAGCAATCAACATATGATCCATCCATCCATTATTCAAACTACTACCATGCCTGTAAGAGATAAAAGTTCAAATTTAATGTATGCTAATGTATTCATGCTTTCATCATCAATAAAGAAAATTTATTCTGAGCAAAATCTTTATAAAATGTTCACTACAGTCTCATTATTATACATTTTCAAATAATCACCTGTTAGGGTTTAAATTTAAAATAATAGCTATTGGTTATCCATCATGATCTACTTTTATTCAGGCACTATGCACCTCTGTAATTTTTATCCACCAAATATCAATCTACACGATAGGAAAAACACGAATTCGATTTAGTCATAACACGGCTCCCAACAAGCCATCATATTGTACAAGGTCATTAGAAATCACTGTGAATTAAATGACATGCTAATAAATATAAAACATATTGTTTGAACTCATTATTTTCTCCATTGTACATAGTAAATTATACTTACAGTTATAAAAGGTACACCCTTGTAAAATTTTCGTCTTTTGAAAATATTAAAACCAGGAATTTTACATGTATAGTCCCCAGGTGACGTCATGGAAAAGTGAGAGCTTTCCCGTCTCTCACACACGATGATGCAATATCACTCTCACACAGGACGATGCAGTATCACTCTCACATAGGATGATGCAATATCGATGTGACATGTGCACAATGCATCCCACGTGACTGAATTTGAAGTGACCTTCGGCTAAGCTGTGCCATATGGTTATCCATCATGATCTATTTTTATTCAGGCACTATGCATAAAGTTACATTTTACTGTACATACACATACTGGCAGGTTAGCGTCAGCTTGGAGCTGGCACAGTAGCTGACAATGCACTATGCATAAATTTACATTTTACTGTTCATACATACGGGCAGGTTAACATTTCAGCTTTGAGCTGGCATGGGGAAGGAGAGGATTTTTGTAGGTGTGTGACTGAGTTCATATGCAAGCCACGAGCAATTGCTAAGACAATCCCGTGTGAACATGACTCAAATTTTAAGTACGTCAGTGTATGCGGACAGTCTCGTGTAACACCGTAGAAGTTTGTAAAAGGAGTAGATTTTGACAGTTTTGTTGTATTTGTCACAAAGGGCAAGTTTTCTCACCACTCACTTTAATGTGTCTGTACTCAGAGTATGCCTGTACTGCCAATTCCAGAACCAATCTGCACTGGCCTCAAAAACAGTCTGATCTCCTAGGAGTTGTTGCGCCACAATGCGAGCCTTCGCATGAATGATTGGACCAGAAAGGGGTGTCTCTGTTGACCATTTCTGTAGAAACTGCAAGTATGCTGTCTAATGGATGGTTTCTTTATTTGACAATTTTCACATTTTCTGAGTGGCAGAGTTCTTTGCCCTCTTGGCCAAACATACCGGCATAGCCAATGTTACAGATACGACAGAATGTTCTCATCTCTCAACTCGCATAGCCAAACGCTCGATGGTGAGTGCCACAGGTATAAGCGAGTCCAGCGAAACATTTGGTTTGCAGGCCACAATGATACAACCGGCAGTCAACGGTCTTGCAATTCTAGTAGGTTGGGTCTATTAACTGCTGCATCACCCGGTCTCCCGACAGTTGACATGGACCAGATACTACTACAGTTACCCAGAGATGTATAATAACTTTTGATATTAAATACTTCAGTCAAATTGGAGGTCACGATGATATAAGCAATGTTAAAACTTATTTATCTATAGTTTCCAATTAACGCAAAGAAACAAACAAAGACAAAAGTTTGACCGAAATCCAGGGGCGATGGCATATCCGGGCGTTGTTACCATCTTTCTCCCATGGTCATTCACAGATTTGAATGGCCTTGGGGGAGGGCTGCGTGCTACCAGGATGCACGTACAGCCACAGCGAGGGTGTCGAGGTGTCATGGCAGCCTGGATGGTGGTATCGAGTCCCTCACAGGATCAGAGCATGTTGGGTAATGTGCTACCGGGCACCCACCAGAGGCCCATGACAGTAACACCCTGGAACTTTATCATGTTTAAGCTATCCTTATAGAAGAAATAAGTATAGTTCTCTTTATTGTGAGCTGCTACCCTGCAGCAAAGCGCATGTTTTCCTTTTTTGTGGAGGGTGGATGGGAGTTTTGCGATGTTAACTTGAGCATGGCAAAAGTTAAAGTGGCCAATAGGTAGCCTTGATCACACTGATATTTGCATGGTTAATGACACAACAGAGATGACGCAAGTAGTTTAGAAAAACAGTAATTGAGGGAAGGAGGTGGTAGATTAGGTTACTTCTCGAGTAGATATCATGAGCAATAAGACTAGGCAAATGTGGCGACCTATACGCGTCTAAGGTTTAGGCCCTGTTCTTTGTATCCTTCTCTACATTTACCATGATTATGGCAAAGCAATAATAACCTATAAACAAAAAGAACAACATGGAGACAAAGGTTTGGCTAAAATCCAGGGGTGATTCGACATCCAGGCCATGGCCATTCGCAGATTTGAATGGTCTCAGGGGAGGGCAGCATGCTACCAGGATGAACATACTGCCATGATGGGGCGTTGAGGCATCATGGCAGCCTGGACGGCGGTACTGAGTCCCTCATGGGACCCACCACATATCGAGGAACATGCTAAGTTATGTCAGAACTGCGTGCATGCATGGCTGCGGTGCAGCAGCAACATGCCCCCCTATGGTGTCCACATGCTGCTGGAAGATGTCCAGTAGCTAATGTTCATTGTTCCTAATGTTTCATATCTCAAAAATTCATGTTATGCTGTTACACCGTTTGCAACATCTGCCAGGAACGTAGTCCAGTGTGTGAAATTAACGTAAAATGCATGCTGGTCCGAAGGACCAATAGCAAAGGGAATCTACTGGTCCTTCTTGACGTATGTTGGTCCAACAGAAAACAGACAAAAAGCCCTTCAAAAATGTACTTTCAATTGAAAAGAGCTGATAACATGGTACATTATCAGTCTCTCCGACTCTGGTGTTGTTATGTAATATTGATACAAATGAATGAACAAATATATATTTTAAACTTTATTTTTTTTTGCTCAATAATATATGCCATGACTAGAGGTAGGTATCACAAGAACCAGATCTCTATGGAAAAGGTTTTATAGTTCATTCCAAAATTAACATGGGGGAAAAAGTCTTTCAGTTTTCATTCCACATTAATATGAAAAAATTTCTTTCAGTCCTCATTTTCAATTAACATGGGAAATAGTTTCAGTTTTCATTTCAAATAAACAGGGGAAAAGTCTTTCAGTTTTCATCTCAAATCTCTACTACATGGGAACAAGTCTCAGTAGTATATTGCGGTTCTTAGCGTGTTCCACTGCGATTTTATGAACCTCTGACCAACTGTACGTGTGAGACTAAATTCAAGAGTCTAAAGTTGTCAGTACTAACCACAAACGGACCTTAGAATAAGTTGAGAAAGCAGATTTACAAGATATGCCGCTACCTTATGGGCAGAGAGATCACCGTATGCTCGTCGGCATGGCATACAGTACATACATCTTCGACTTATCAAATAATAACCAGTCGCGGAACTAATTCTGCCATGCATGCCGAAAAGATCGCGGTTTTTTCTTTCTGGATTAGGCAAGAAAAAATGATAATAAATTGTGCTGCTCTGATATCGTGGCTTTTAAAAAAAGGGTAGGTAGGTCGACAGGGATTTTTTTCCAAAATATTTTTATTTTCAAATATGCACTTTTTCAGGGGTTTGGGGCGATCAAACACTGGCTACAACATTTCCAGGAAAACTTATTATACATATAAAAGGAATAAAAACGTAAGAGACATCCTCGTTCAAGCAAAACTCAAACGCCAAGTAACGAACACTCGATTTTACGGGTTTTTTCTTTGTTTTTTTTTTACTTCCGTGTTTACGTTGTTCTAAAACGTTTTGGGTAGGCAGGCACAAAATAGGGTAGGTCGGGTTATCTGAACAGTACAATTTTTTTTCTTTTGCATCGTATTCCCTTCTTGCCTGTTGCTTCTCCTTGTTGTTTGTTTTTGTATTCTTCTTTTGGGGCTCACACCACATATTGGTAGAGCAATTAGAACAGCATAGTCAGGTCGCGCATGTGTGACAGCAGACTTGTAAGACCTATGACCTTCTAACAAACTTTGTTAGTATCAATAGACATCAAATCAGGTCCAATAATCGTTATCATTCAAGGTAACTAAGAAAGTTACCAGGTCCAAGGAACATATTGAAAATGACAAAGGCAATGGTGTCATCTTGAACCACAAAGTAGTGGTGGTACCAGGTGTCCGGAATGGGTAAGCGTACCCTGCCAGATAGCCGCACCCGTCAAGATTGACCCAAAGCGACAAATCCATTGTTATTTGGTGAATTCACCAAATTACTTTTGTGAGTCAAAATTTGGTGTGCTGTCACTCATCATTTGAGTAAAAGACAGGTCATATTTTGATAAAACATCTGCGTATCTACCGTAGAACCTCCTAAATGATTTCACTAATCTACTTTCTGAGAAAACTTGCCTCACTAACGTTTGAGCTAATAGGCTGTGTCTAAAATTGTGATTGGTCAAAATAATAGCCTGCATGCGAAATCGGCCAATAGCGTGCGTTATTTTAAAACGTTTTAGCTATTGTGGCTGTCGTTCTCTGTCCGAAGAGTTGGTAATTCGTTATGTACTGCAGTAGCAAAACTAGGAAAAACAACTCATGCAAGCGGAGCTGGATCGGACCAACAAGTAGTTGGATATATAGCCAAACAAATTCGGTTTTCAAAATTATTATGTGAATTTTGCGCTGGTCCGAAGGACCAGTGGTCTGGAAAAGTTGCTGGTCCGTCGGGGATTCTGTTGGTCTCGGACCAGCGGACCAGCGTTAAATTCGCACGCTGACGTAGTCCAGTGTTGAATTGCTGGAGCATCACTCTCCTTGTAGCAAGTGCCTTTGGTACCACGTCGAGGGTCTCTCACAACATTTTTGTGTAGATCTGGTACGCGTCACTCCTCCATCTACCTAGTGTTTCTATGATCCAGTCAGGCACACAGGTTTCAGCAGCGGTTGTAGCCGCACGGCTGTGGAAGCTTTGTGTTGTATATAGCTTAGCGTCGGTAATTCCTGCCTAGGTTAGCACTTCCCTTTGGCATTGATTCAGTCTTTGTTGTGTTAGCTATGTGCCGTCTGCAAATCAGAATGTCAGTTCCTAAGGGCACACGAAGCCGCATCTCTCATTATACTTCATATAGGCGCCGACCACACACACAGAGGTTCCAGCTAGAGCGATACGGATGGTATGCCTTATGGCATATGGGTCAGTCTTGGATGGTTTTATCCTTATTTCAATTACGTCCGTTAGCACTATGTTCCAGGCGAGCGATGTGGTGTTTACGTCAGATTCCATTGGCGTTGACTCACTTACTTTCAGCAAGCCTCAGAAAGCTGGCCAATATCATGAGTTTGTTGTTGCTGCACATGTCATTGCGGTCAATGCAGTCAATAGTGATTGGTAGTCGCAGCTGGTGCACTTCACAGTACAATAAATTACCCACAATTCTCTTTGATTTGTATCCTTGAAGGTTATTTTTCTTGTAACTTTTTCAGTTCTGTGTGCAAGCAATTGTCATGTTTCTATAATTTGTACCGGTTACTGTAAATCTTCATTCTAGTAATTCGCTAAATTTCAATATTTCGCCACTTAGGCTTCAATTTCCACAATTGACCGGAGGTGTAATATTCTTCAAAATTGGCGGCAAATAACATTTTCAAGTCTCTTCTGTTTAAATTTGATGGCAGCGCCATTCCAGCGATCCGCATGTCTCGTGAATTCCTATGATTATGCATGGAATGTGTCACGCAAGGTTGGACGATAGAAAGACAATGTAGTAGAACTTTTATCAGAACTGTAGCTGTTAAGTATCGCTTTTCATATTTTCACATCTTGGATTTAAAACAATGGTGTTGTGACATGTCTCATGCATACTACGTATTAATCATTGTGAAACTAGCTATGGCAAGTTTTCTTGTCGACAAAGTATTGTAAATTTGGAGAGT
The DNA here is from genome assembly GCF_041260155.1 of Ptychodera flava. Taxonomy (NCBI): domain Eukaryota; kingdom Metazoa; phylum Hemichordata; class Enteropneusta; family Ptychoderidae; genus Ptychodera; species Ptychodera flava. Next base: position 12,303,706 of record NW_027248281.1, on the reverse strand, counting down.
CAGACTTTGAGGCCTTGGAGTGAGCATATCTCCAGGCTCTCGGAGCTAAGAGTTGCCACAGGCAGCCACCAGGCTGACCTGGGGAAATAAAGTTTCGAGCGCAACGTTAATTCCTGTGTCACCTGATCTATACATTTACTCCATCTACGCGTACTGTGGTCTGAAGTTCCCATTCCTGATTCAGAACAGCAAGAACACTTCTTTACAATTTGATACAATAATGAGCAGCATCAGAATAATTGATAAATAATATCAAGTTAAATTTCAGTGAAAGTTTCCAAACAACCATTAAAAAACCATGGAAGTCACGTTCTGTAGGTACTACAAATGCCACACTTTTTAGGCAGCAAGTTAGGACGAACTGAAGGGGTCATTCTCTGAGTTTCTTTGTCATTTCCATTGGAAAAATCAATATCCTTTTGTTTCAAGTAACAGTCAGCTAGTCTCCCTACTTTCCATCACATTATTCCGTATGGTTGAAGACACAATCAGTAGAAAATTTTACACAAATGCTATCTCCTCTCTAAGTCTTGCATTATTTTCCAAATAATTTAAAATGAGAATTGAGAAGAATGGTGTCCTTAAAAGTACGTTTTCAGAATTTTTTGCAACTTGTCTATGAATTTGTCTACACATGGGAGACCTGGTAGACTTCTCTGGGGAATCTCCGAGGATACAAATCATAATGAATTATGGGAAATCTACAGACCTGTGCACTTCTCCAATGCTTCGCCTGATCCCTTGCAGTGTCTGTTGCGGAACAGCGTAGGTCATCACATCATCAACATACCCATATTCAGCATGTTGATGAATCACCCTGGCCAGTTACACCTTCATGGTTTTGTATGCTAGTCCTTGCTTTGCCAGGCTTGTTGCAAAGATTATGGCTGACCTGGCTGATATGGGTAAGGGCAATAGTCTGTGCAATGAGCAGAAGTCCACGTAACACGTCTGTCCTACCTCGTATGTGCGTCGCGTGTTCTCTGCGACTCTGTTATGGATATACATCATTGCTAGCTCTGTCAGTCCTTGTATAGCAGGCGGGACGGAAGCAGACATGTCGGTATGGGCGTAGGGCCCGTGTCTGCTTTAGGCGCCAATGTTCTGAATCCCTCCATCTGTGAACGGGAAAGTGCATCAGCAATTGAGTTATTTATTCCACTGACATGGGCAATCATAACATGGAAATTTCCTTTGGCGGCCTCGTAAAACATGCTTCTTACTAGTTTCATGATGTCGAGGCATCTCGTTATGCCTTTTTCCAGATTTGAACAACAGTTTGATTGTCATAATGAAACAGCATGTGGCGGCTATGCCAAGATGCCCCCAAATTCAACAGGCACTGAGTATTGGGTACATTTCCATCCATTCCGTTGAGGCTTGGAAAGAACTTGGCCAGGCAATGTGAACCAGTGAACTTTGTAGTAGCAACAAGATCTGACTGTGCTCGGGGCATTGGTGTAGAGGTCAAGGCCGTGAAAGAGTCCACTTTCAAGGTATGAGGCAGTACCATTCCATGTTGGTAGGAAAACGTACTACCATTTTGTGTCATAACAGAGAGCATGGGATAGCGTGATTATGGCTCTAAGTTTATGTGCGGTTGTGCTTAAGTTGATCATTCAGTTGTGGAAGATGCAACCTGCTGGAATGCATTTACATATGAAGCTGAGAGTGCCAATGAGGGATAGCAACTCCTGTTTTGTGCGTGAACAAGGTGGGGAGTGTTTGAAGCAGATCCTGTAGCTTATCGTCCGGCAGGCGTAGTGTCATGGTGAGCGCATCTGAGGTGATGCACAGGAACATGATGATGGGTGATGGGCCTTCGACTTTTTCTGCGGCAGTAGGTATGGCTAGGTTGTGGTATATGTTGAACATGGTGTCGAGGAGGTACTTGCATCGCGGGGCATTGGAGGGCCCAACTCCAAGGTAGTCGTCCAGGTAATGCAATAAGTCCTGTGAGTTTGCTCTGCACTTGGGGATGATCAAGAGGATTGCTTCGGCCAAGCGGTTGAACATGAATGGTGCAGATTGGAGGCCGAAGGGTAGTTCGCGATCAAAGAAGAACAGCCCCTGCTATTTGAAGCTGAGGAGGTGCCAGTCTGCTTTCTGCACCAGGCACAGGCAGAACAACTGAAAGTGTGGACTCGGCATCATACCTAGACGTATTTTTTGAAATTAGACAAAATACACTATATACTAAGCTGTATGACAAAAGGGACGATTTCAATTTTTAAATCATAAACTTTCCCTTTTTGTCGAGCAATAAACCATCATCTTCAGCGTATGGTGTGTATATTTCCCACCTCCTTAGATACAGTAGAGCATGCAATTGTATGAAGACTTTCGAGTTAGATACAGCCTATTATCTCAAAAGCTAGTGAGGCAAGGATTCTCAGAAAGTAGATTAGTGAAATCATTTAAGAAGTTCTACGGTAGATACGGAGAAGTTGTATCAAAATATGACCTGTCTGTTTCTCGAATGATGAGTGAAAGGATACCAAATTATGACTCACAAAAGTAATTTGGTGAATTCACCAAATAACAATGGATTTGTCGCTGTGGGTCAATCTTGATGCGTGCAGCTAGCTGGCAGGTTACGCTTACCCATTCCGGACACCTGGTACTACCACTATTTTGTGGCTCAAGATGACCCCATTTCCTTTGTCATTTTCGATATGTTCCTTGAACCTTGAATGATAATAATTATTGGAACTGATTTGATGTCTATTTAATGTCCACTTTTGTGAGAAGCGCACTCTTGCCAAGTCCTTTTACCATTGTGACTGCATCGTCCACACGGGAGTAGGTGAGCGTGTAGTCTTCCTTGTTGATGTAGTGGTTGACGCTGTCTTCCCTTTGCTTTGATATGTCCATGATTATGTGGTGGCTGCCTGATTTTTTAGGCCGCAGTCCCAGCAGGAGTACAGCAAAGATTGGCAGTTGTTGCATGCTAAACGGACCAATTGTGTGGCCAAGGGGTCCAGTTCTTTCATTATGGCATTGGTGACAATGTCAGGATCGATCATTGCTGACTGTGTGTTTTGGGTGAAATGTGGTGTGCAGGTCCCGCTGAAGGTGATGTCAGCACCGTGAATGAGATTGTGTATGAGGCTGGCTGTAAACTGTGTGTGCGGGTTGTCGTGCAGAGTTTCGTGAGATTGATTGGTGTTGTTGGCTGTAGCATTGAGATTGTTGCTGGGTGGACAGAAGCTCCTTCAAAAGGGCCGGGGTCTCTTGTATGTTGTGTTGGTGGTGTTGCTGGGCAGTGTGGTCAGCCGCAATACACAAGGAGTACTTGTGTAGTTTACCATATTGGTAGGGGTCTTGCATAAACTATGGTTAAAAGATTGACATACCTGAAGTGGGTCAGATTGTTTCTTGATTGCTAGGCTTTCCAAGTAGAACTGGTTGGTGGCCCAACTCAGGCGTTTTGGGCAAGTAGTCTTCACGTGGCCACGTTGACAGCAGGTGAAGCAGGATAGATCCATAGCCGAGCCAGGAGTGGGTAATAAAATGTTTGATATGAGTGGCGAATGTGTCTACGCCAGGATTGTCTGGATGGAAGGCTACTTGTGTCTTGGTAGCCTGAGATGTATTAGGAGCTAGGGCATCAGGGTGAAGTCACCAAATTCGATGAACTTACTGAGGTTAGCAAGGCCATTGAGCGTTGATTGTTCGACGTATGGTAGCAGCAGGTTGGCTTGTCGGCCCGGCCCTAGGCAGCGTGTGCCATGGCGTTGCATTGTAACCAGCTGGCTAGTTGGCTTGAATGATGGGCGCGGCCATATTTTGTGTGTTGTCATTGTTGTGAGGTACGCTGCCAATGGTGGGTTTGTCTTTGATATGCTTAACGCTACCACTGGTGGCTAGGTGAGTTGGAGTAGTTGTAATGGTGGGTTGATGGTCATTAACGTGACTGACGGGATGATGACTGGGGTTGGCCTTGGCAAGTAATGAGGTGGACGGAGCGGCAAGCATTGAGGACCCATGACAATGACTTAAGTGGGTGATAGAACACCAACGGCTGTATAACTGGACTGGACTTGATGGTTGAGTGTCGAGATAGGTGTCGAAATGTTGGTGTCATCAGTAGGTGTCGGCCACGTTGGATTGAGTCAATGGCAGTTGCAATGCTGGCTTCCATCAGCTTGGCGATGTGGTCTGCCATTTTTGGATTAGCTGATGCAGTAGCGGCTGTTTGAACTTCGACAACAGGGTTGGTGGTTGAGGTTTCTGTCGGGGCTGACTGGAGATGGTACTTGTAGAGATGCGCTGGGCGTCTCTTCGACCTCGTCGATGGACTTGTGGCCGCGCGTGCGGCCTCTGCTTTTCTTTGTCTTTGGCATGGTTGAATTGAAATATGCAATCGTGAACTTGAGCGTGGCAAAAGTTAAATTGGCATGGGTAATGACACGGCAGAGATGACTCAAGTGGTTTTGACAACAATAATTGAGGGAAGGAGGTGGTTGATTAGGTTACATCTCGAGTACATATACCAAGCACTAAGACTAGGTGACGAATGGTGACCTTTACATGTCTAAGGTTTAGGCCCTGTTCTCTGTGTCCTCCCAAACGTTTACCATGTTTATGGCAAAGCCATATTCACCAAATAATGATTGGAGAGAATTAAATGAAATACGAAGTTTTCCCACGTCAACATGATTAAAAAAATGACCATGTCACTTTATTCATGCCATACTAATTCAATAAATGTAGCCCATCAACTATTTATAGGTGTCAAAGTTTTCCACAAAATGTCGGAAGTCTGTAAACATTCGAAGTAAATGTATATTTTGCATATACACTTGTTGCCAGAGTGAGCGCCTAATCTAGATAACAAGTCCATTCTAATCCTTTTATTCTTGAAGTTCACACTTTGCCATTTCACAAAGAACGGAAGCTTTACCATCTTCAACACCTTTTGCATTAACAACAAGGCATCTTACACTGCAATAAATATTCGATACTTAGGTATATTGTCTGTGTTATTATTTTAATCAGGACCGTCAATTTTCACGAGGGATGGGGTTTTTTGATTCGCATTGCATCGTTCCCTTGATTTAGAGACTCATTATGACGCTTTTCTCTTGAAATATCTACAGAAGACTGTGTGTACCTACGACGTCAATGTTTGAAGGTTGCGTAAAAATACGGCACTTTACAGAGTCATGTTTTGTATTTTTCTGCATCATACGTAGTTGATACATTTAAATCCTTAAATCCAATGTAAACGATTGCAGGTTAAGGTTGAAGTTACCTGCTTACAGCCTCTGTGTACAATCTTGGAATTAAATACTACAGGTGATAATTATTTGATTCCCTGTATTCAAAGTGTATTCTCTTGTTTGTTTATCTCAATGATAAAATACTATGAAAATATACCATAATTTTCCTCAGTAGGTATCCAGACATGTCTTTGCGAAACCTTTCTGGTGAACGAAGGAAGCTCAACAAAGTTAACATGTATCAATCAGTCATTCCGGGGTAAATTGGTGACAGTAAGTTGGGGAAAGGATGGTGGTGTCTTTATAGCTCAGAAATTTGTATCTGGTGTTGTGAAGTACGTCATGGAAGACAAATACTTCATCGATGATAACATGATGTACCTAAAGATTGGTAATATCGAGTACTCGGACCAAGGGAAATACACATGTAAGGCTGAAATCGATTCGGAAAACCATGATGAAGACGATGTCATTTTGCACCATACAATTGAATTACTAGTCAGCAAAAGTAAGTATTAATAAACTTAACAAACTAAACTAAAATTCCTCGATGGCGAAACCCATTTCCACTTATTACATAATTATAGTTAGATATTCGTTCGCCAAGGCGAGAAAAGCCCTTTGCTGTCTCCTATGCGGAATAAGCAACAAAGTGTTTCAATTGACGAACGTGCAAATGACTATGGATACACAACGCCACATTTTCAACTGTCTCTACTCTTTACAAAACAATGTCACTGTAAGTTGAGTTATATTCCAGAAAATGAACATTGGCAAAGTTAAAAATATCAATAATACTGCACTTTATTTGGAGTCTTTCATGAATTATTTCCTCACAGTGAACAAAAAAATAATTTCGATGGAAATATACGGTCCTTTCGTCCCCAAGGATGCTGTTTGATCGAATCACATACTTACACAAAATAACTACCCTTGTTTTGAAAACATACTTAAGCTTGTCGAGAAAGTTTCTCAATTAGTGAGATAAATACCAGTCAAACATTTTATAGAATTTTGTGCAAAAGTATTATAGACGTTGCAACATAAGTTAATGAAATAGACAGTCGACGGTTCTCTGTTCCTTTTGCTACGCTCATATAAAATTAAGAAGTCTGTCCAGCTTAAATATTTTGCCGGACACAAGTCCCCGGCACTCAACTTCGGTTTGAGCTTTATACGAAAAAGCGCAATTATTATCTTCTCAGTGGTACTGACTGAAATGGCAACGTCGGGATTATGGCTATGGATGGCACGAGATACTTTTGGCAATCCTTCTGCAAACCTATATCAAGGGAGAGGGTGGTAATGTTGATTCAATACAAATCTACCTGACAAACCAAAACTCCATTTTTTTTCGAATTCTGTAACTGCTCTAACTGATTCGAACTCAAAACGTATTGCACCCAGTTATCTAGCGAAGATTTAACAGTCAGAAACATTCAGTTTAACGGAGACGGCTCGTAATATATTTAAGGATGAATGTTCGTCCAAATTTTTTTTCAAAAGAACATAATATCCCAAGGTCTAATTGCAAGTGTATGAGCTGTTAAAGTACTGTCCAAACTATTTCTACATTATACAATTATTTACATTTTTAAACTTAGGTGAACTGGTTGATATTGGAAATGCGACACATGGTATGTAGTAACTTTCGATATTTGGTCTGAGATTTAATTTCGCCAAATTTCTCCTTGAAAACACCTTTATTTGCATTGAGAAGTGAATGTTACAGTCGAACTTGAATCGCCTTATCTTGAAGAAAGACCAACGTGAACACTGTGGTATACCGATTACATATACTCACCGAAAGTGTACAAAAATATATCATTCACATGATATGAAAATATTCAATACATAGATGACTTAGGAAATGTAAGGTCCCTTTCGCTGACCTACAAATCTTCCACTCGGCTTATACGAAAAGTAGCTTATTTGGGTCTTCACAAGTGTGATGCAACTAACATTGCTACCTCTCTCTTTTTTTAAATAATTGAACACTCGAGAATTCCATTGGTTGTATTCTATGGAAACAGGTGTTAACATTGCTTTTTGTTTAATCTTTTGGTGATTTTAAGGAATGCAGAAGCAAACGGGGAGTTCATTTGCTGGATATGCCGTTTGTATCACAATTATTGTTGTTCTTTGTGTTATCGTCGTTGTTCTGGTGGTAATTATTACCCGCATGAAAAAAGTGAGTACGTCTATCTGTACGTCTACTAAATATGTTACAGTTGGAGATAACAGGGTGCGAAGACAGTATCTATGAACATAAATATGACTATGATTTATTGCAGGGCCATTGCTCTGAGTAACAAAATAAGAGATTATCACATAAAATCTATGTATTGGGTCGATAGGCGAGAAGTTGTTGTCGCCTATTAGTTCAAACTGGTAATTGGATACCACTTTGTTTTAAGGCAAGAGTAAAACATACATCGTGAAATTAGCTTGGATTTAATTGAATCAGAAAATGATGCACTTTTACACATTAGTTCGAGTGAAAATTCTAAATCATCATTTAAAGAAAAAACTTAAAGATGCGAAATCGATCAAAAGCTTTTCCCACTATTGAGGATGTGTCGCATTTTATATTCTAAATATCTTTTGTCGCCTTTAATCTCTCTTTATGATTATCTGATGAGATAAAACCCTTCATGATTTTCTTTTTTTTGCCTATCTCTTCATGTTTTACTTTCACCGTCTCTTTGCCTATTAATCTACAGACATACATGCCTGTCACGTCGGACAGCCCGAAAGTGACCTGAAACCTCGGAGAGTGTAATTGAGAAAGAATTGCATGTTATATGTTAGTGGAGTTTAAAGCATTATATTTTGTCAAAAATACAACGTGCTCCCAAAAGTTCTTGTCAAGTATATTGTTTTATAGATTTTAAGAAAGTGTATGCAGATACTTTATAATGAGGTTTGCCGCTCTTCATAAGTTCAATGAAGTCAACGAGTTTGTTAAGTCAGAAAAATGAATTGGATCACGTTTTTTCCTTTCTTTTAATGGTATGTATAGTTTTAATGATTGGCATAAACGAAACATAGGCCCGTCTGAATTGGTTTGATTAAATTGGTGATTAACTCTTATCTTATAGTGTGAAAATTTGCATTGTTTGACAAAGTTATACCATGAAAACTAATGTACTTGACATTACGAATTATCCCGCTTTTGATGTGTATTTTGCAGTCATTGATATGATACGATTTTGGATGTTTCGTTATTTTTCGTTTTGCTGGATGAATATTTTGCATGGAGAGTGCCACGTACTTTTGGCGACAACTTACTACTGTTCCAGTCTAGTTAGGCCAAGCGGTCGTAGCTATGGTCGATCTCAGCCGAAAGCACAACGGTTGCGGTATTCATTACTACATAGCCATAAATTCATCACCCTAGGGTCATCCACCTTACAATACTTTACAACCTCCCACTCATAACCTACATAAAATAAAAACGAGAGGGAAACTAAAAAATAAACCATAGAGATAAAATTAACCTTCATGAGATGTGTTATCTCGCATATTGTAAAAAATAACGGCAAAATGAAAAAGTTCAACCAACGGTTTTTTATGTATTTCCATTTTACGAGGTGGCGAATAAGCTCGATTTCCCGTAGAAAACAATTGCGTCTAATGTACCAAACATATTGCACACTTCTCGCGGGTTCGAATTCCTCAATTCTACACCAATGACGGTGAAAAGTGGCACGGTTATCCTTTGACTGATATACAACATTCCTTTGTTTTAAATTTTTGAATTTCCTTACGAAACTTATCTTATTTGCATTGTATTTATTCCGATAACTGAAATATATTCCTGCCCTCAGTAAAATGGCGATCTGACGGCGTTTACATATACAGAACAAGTGTCTTAAATGAACGCATTTTAATCAGTAAGCGTCTCGTAAGTTTTACAGACCAAATACCTGTCAAGTTGTTATGGTTTATAAAAAATGTGTGAATATGAAAGATGAAAATTGCAGTAAATTCGAAAAATTACAGAACGGCGGCAAATTGGCACAGAGTCTCCACTGTAATCGTGTAGTGAACGTTATTTATCGATATTATTTTATCAAATATACAGTGTTGTGTTGCTCACTGCTAGGAGATATATTCTTGTATTACGTCATTTTTAGCACAGTGCCTTACTCTAGATACTCAGATAGCATTCCTTCTAAGACTAAGCTTTCAGGCACTACTTCCTATCACTGTTTATTTTACCAACCAGAGATTCCATCTGCTAAGGCAATATGTCTAATCCATCAATTGCCTTTCTCGTGACTCATAGACACTTTTCCCGCCAAAAGTGCTTATCAACGTGAAACCTCATCTTCCCAAGGCAGAGACATTTCTCCACACTCAACAGAGACACTTCACGTTACTGGACTCTATGCACGGTCTCCCATCCAAGTGTTATGCTTCACTTTATGCTTCACTCTATTATTAGTATAGAATAAAGAAGTCCTTTATAGTATTAGTCGACTTCGTCTCCCGACTGCTTTCTCAGACCTGTTCATATTCCAAACATAAAATTTGGTACCGAGACCAAGATTGCAAAACTACCGACTACAGCCTAAAATATTCTTTCAACGATGCAATGAAACGGAAACTCCTCCGGGTTCTCTGGATCAAAGGAACCTACAGAGCTGGAATACCAACGAAATGGAAGACGCGATCAGTTAACAACACTTCTGAAGCAAGCGGACGATATAACCCACAAGGAAATCCCCATAAGAGAAAAAAATTGAAGCGCTTTCAAAAGCCCCCAACAACATCTCGAACAAGCTATAAATTATCAAGAAACCGGACGACTAAATTTCTCAACGCATCAACAACAACGAAAGGCTACAAGAAGAGTTTGAAGCAGGAGACAAATACGAAGATCACATCACAAATAAGTTGACTATTTATCAACAATTTATTGGAAAACATACTGACGAGCCGACTACTTCGGATATAGTTGTCATCGGCGCCAAGTTCCACCCCCGGTATTAGACACAAGGGAAGTCATTTACGGAAACAAACTCTAGAAAAATTCTATGGTGAAATCATGAAATGGCCAAGCTTTTTCGATAACTTCATCTCTCTCATACATGAAGACGCCTCGCTTAATTCAAAAATTAAGTATTTATCTGATTTACACCCGTGGCCACTTTAGTGTTGATTAAGTCTGTCTGGTGCAAGCAGAAATTCTGTTTGTAGAAACGAAACTAAGTGGTGGTCGGTGTAATAAATGTAAGGTTCACTATCGGCACCCCACTGTTAGGATTGAGATAACGTTCTACTAAAATGTCTCGCCTGCCCAATTCAAATCAATCACGACACTGCACTGTAGACACGCTGTAAGTCTGCACTCCGACAATGAACATCAATAACAACGGTCGCGAATATCATACGGGAAAATCCTTCAGTAAGGACGTGGGTAGCTTGATTGTTCAAAATATAAGACATTATGGTGGCAATTTGACATCTAGCGAGGTACCACGAGGAGCTACAAAAAACAAGCAAGCGACCGTTTTAAGATAAGCGTGGAGGGAGCCAGAAAAGTTTGGAAGAGATATACATGTATCAGGACAGGTTCCCTTCAACCGGGATGAGAAAAGTGTCGTTCATGGTTACACACATGTGAATACATGCACATGTAAAATGCTACCCCGACTGTACTTTACTCTTACCTTTCCGTACCGAGTGAAATTGGAGTAAGTTTATTCACGGTTTGTAGGAAAGAAACATGGCTTAGTGCAAGTGAATGTTTATTTCGAAAGTTTTGCAGTCAAGACGGGCGATGTCTGTAATTTAATTGCTAACATTTTCAAAGTGGCATTTTCTCAATTCCCGCGTCTGAACAAAGTCTGAACACGACACTTACGATACACGCTATAGTATCGTTGGTATTCATTCACTGCAATATTGAAATCGGCACAAAATGTGTGATGTTCTGTAACATTCACTGCATTTGAAACACATGAGTTTTACCTGAAACTAAATACTGATAGGGCAAATACTGTGGTCAACATCATTTGTATACAGTGTATTTTATAATCACTCCCTAATTTCAGGCTAATCGGCGTGTCCATGGGGTACCGATAGTAGGATCATTATCACCACTGATACAGGGTAAAGTAACCGTTTTATCACCCTTCTGCAGACAGAATTTCTGCTTGCACCAGACAGGCTTGATCAACACTAAAGTGGCCACGGGTGTAAGACAACTTTTAAACCCGAAATACATTCAGCTTTATGTCGTTTAGAGATATTTGACGACCTTCGTTGTTTAAAAACAAATTGTGTTCTGAATTTAAGTTCACTCAGTAAGTAATCTTTTCTTTATTTCTACATGGCAGCTTTCCCCCATACAGACTTATACGTGTCCGGATGTGACTATTAGAACCAAGACTCACAATTGGCAACGTCTATTAATATTCATAAGTTTATTTTACCTCTTTTCTTTTACACTAGTGACACCGAAAAGTCAAAGGTTGGCTCCTATGTGAGATTAGTACCCCACGTACCCTTTAGCTGACAACTTTTTATATATAGACTTGAATTAATTTTTATTATTAACAAATCGAACTTTTCTTTAAGTAGTATATTAAACTGCATTGTACGCCTGCGTTTCTGTCCATAGGGTACACAGCATGTCAGCAAAATTTATGACGATCAAGATTCGCACTAGTTTCACTGAGAGCAATGGTACAGTGATAAATCCAAACTACGCTCTTTTTATTCACCCTTTCACTAGCATTGTGATTTCTCCACTCTTAAATGCGACTAGAAAATGAAGAAACCGCTCGAAATATATTTGCCTTATAGGGATTTTCTAGACACCAGTCTGGGAGACCATTGTGTGCCTCCATTTCAAGGACAAACGGAGTCAACAACAGAAAGTCAGAATGTCGTTGTGTAAATTTTGCTCAGCTCATAGGTGTTAAAGGCATTCGGTTTTACATGGCGTCTCAAACGAAATCTTATAGTAGTGTGACTTGTTTTACTTGTTTTTACAAGTTATTTATCGGCAAAAGGATGTCTAACCAGTACATAGGCCAAGGGGTCATTCAAATTGTTGAAACGGACACTTTGACAAAGTCGGTGCATGTTTCGGGAAGGCGTCAAAATCATGAGGTTAATCGAACATTTATTGGAAAACAACGAGAACACTAGACAGCGTTGATGTGTTATAATCCAATCAAGCCACTTTCTGTTTTTTGAAAAGTTAGAACGTAACCTCATGTGCCAGCTATGTCTATAGTAACTAAAAGTAAAATTGACAAAGTATGGTATATGCTTGAGGCTGTAGTCTATGAGATGGTAACTAAATCAATCTTAACTAGAACTTTACACTGCATTTCAAACATGCGACAAAGATTGCCAGTCTGCCTCATTCACCAATTAATGTTTCGTTTCATGTACTTGATGGTTAAACCAAAATATGTTTATAGCTCAGTAAAAAGCTTCGTGCTTTTCCGATTACTATATGTGTGTGTACTGTGTCTGTGTGTCGTCTGCTCCACGCACACCATGTTGCTCGGTCGTGCACAGAATTGCAACATCTAAGTCGGTTACTGTGACCAACTCTTTTGGATTGGAAGCAGTGGCCGACTGGTTTTGTGTGAGGCCTAGCAGCTAGGCGATGTTGCCGTGAGTGTGTGGGGGTTCGAATCCCGTTTGGGTTATAGTAAAAATTTATATTTCTTTAACCTGAGTGGACAGTTCTGCCTGGTGGATATTTACTTGTCCCCGAGTCTGTCTGATAGCTGATAGCTCAGTAAAAAGCTTCGTGCTTTTCCGATTACTATATGTGTGTGTACTGTGTCTGTGTGTCGTCTGCTCCACGCACACCATGTTGCTCGGTCGTGCACAGAATAGCAACATCTAAGTCGGTTACTGTGACCAACTCTTTTGGATTGGAAGCAGTGGCCGACTGGTTTTGTGTGAGGCCTAGCAGCTAGGCGATGTTGCCGTGAGTGTGTGGGGTTCGAATCCCGTTTGGGTTATAGTAAAAATTTATATTTCATCATTTTATTTACATCTATTTCCATACCTTTTCAAATTGCTGGAAGCCCCAGGTTTCAGAAGCGTAAAACATTATTGGTATGATTGTTGTTTCAAATATTTGCCTTATATGAACTGAAAATGCTCGCGTGTTTCAGTATATATTGCAGCTGTCTATGAATTTAAAATTTTGCCATATGTTTACAGCTTCTTTGAAATCCTTATGATCAACATAATGAACGATATTCACGACAGATTAATTCCAAACGTCATTAAGTCAAGAGCAGCCAACGTACAATACACTTTTAAAGGGCTCTTTACTATGACAAGATATATCGTGCATGACAAGTAATGTGAACTGACTAATTTTAAGTCATGAGGGTAATTAATTTGCTGTTCATAATTTGCCCTCCCATTGAAAACTTTTCGAGTTACCCTCCCACACTCAAACTTCATTTTTACTCATCCCCTCTTATTTTTGCCTGTTTCCTCTCCCCAATGTCAATTTTTGAAGCTCCCCTGCACTACTGCAAGAAAAACTTGCCGATTTTCCCTGCCATCGAAAAAAGTCCCCTCAATATTTGTCATTCCATTTACCCTGCGGACATGAAGCTACCCTACCCTGAGATGAAAAAACTGTCGATTTTCCCCTGCCCTGTGAAAAAATTTCCCCTGAAAATTTACATTCTCATGCAGACACATACTGCAGTGGCCTTTTACCGGAAACACCATGGCTCAACTTCCCCTGTAGCTTTCCCCCTCTCCTCGTTTTTCGCCAAGCCCTGTCCCCGGGACAATCAACCAATATCTGCCCTGCCCGACCAAAAAATCCAAATTCTGCTCCCCTGCCACGTAAAAAATTGTCCCCTGCCCAAGCAAAATATAAATTTTCCCTGCCCTCAAAAATTGCTCCCGGAATAGCTTTCTCAATGAATGGCTCCGTAAGCTGCACCTGTTAAGTATACAAATATGTAATCAGCTGAAATAAAAATATCACATTTCTTTGAGTGCTGTCATTATATCACCATTTTATATAGCATGTGTAATTGTCTTGTTTTCATTATAGTTTCTTAAATATACAGAACAAGTTAAAATAATTTGATAAAGTAAATCTAGATATATATCCCTTATTAGGAAAGTTCATTAATATGCAAATTTAGTAATTAGCTGAAATAAAAAATACTAAATCGAATATCTTTTAATTGAGTATCTGTAATGTTCATTACAAGTTTTGTTAACTTTGGTCATGTCAATCCAAAGCATTTTCATGATTGTTATATCAGAGTATCTCAAATAAACATAGCAAGTTTCGTAAACTTTGATTATGCCATTCCAGCTATATATAACAAATGCGGAAAGTTTGCTCAATTTGCAAATTAGTGATTATTTGAAGTGAAAAGGCTAAACGACTTTCAATAACCCAGTATCATCGATGCACATGGCATGTTCAACCAACTATTATCAACTTAATGCAGGTAAATATCCCTAATAAGGGAAGTTCATTAAAAATGCAAATTTTGAAATAGCTTGAGTAAAAATGCTTAATGACTTTCAATAACGTTTTATCATATTAACTTTAATGTACATAACTAGGTTCGTCAACTTTGGTCAAGTCAAGCAAGATATATAACCCGAATTGAGAGAGTTCATTAAATATGCAAATTAGGAATTAGATGAAGTAAAATTGCGTAATGACTTTCACAAATGTTGTATAATAGTATCTTAAATTTAAATAGCAAGTTTCGTCAACTCTAGTGAAGGGTCCGTGGCTAATTGCGGCCAAGTAAAATTCTAATATTTCCTGAAATCGACGATTTCGATTTTAGGCGTAATTTCTATTTTCGGGGTTAGTTCAGATATTGCATGTTTTTGTTAGAATTCGACATGATCTTCAAATTTCAGGGGTAGGAATGAAATAGGGGCGGGGAATAGAAACCACCCAGTTGACCACTGAAAACCAACAGTGGATTGGAAAAATCCCGCGGTTGACAACTAGATCCCATAGCGGACCATGTAGAACCACACAGTAGACCACTAAAATAGCGCTCATTGGCAACACGAGGGCGTGTTTTTAAGATGGCGACGTCTGATGATGACAGAAACTCTGTGCCCGGTAAGTGATTTTTCACCGATAAACTACTTATCAGATGAAAGTCTATACTTCAAATAACCCCCTCCAATGACGAAATGTATCGAGAATACTCAGACCAAGTTTCATTGGCCGATTCCGTTCTAATCAGAAGAATATCGAATTCTTGTGTAGATATAGACCCTGTCTTCGATCTTGAAGTGGAAGTCCGACTATGTAGAGAATGCATGGGCGAGCTGTATCATAGCAATGTGTACTAGGTGTCAGCTAGGCGACTGATGCCGTATGTTGTGGGTTCGAATCCGATTGAAAACTATCCGTATTTTCTATCCTGGGTCGGTAACACTGCTGGTGGACAGAATTGTCCCCGAGGTTATCGTTCGCCCAGTTAAAGCGATGAAATTCGTTTCTTCGCTTCGATAAAGTGTGTATGTGCGATGTATGATAGTGAGCATGCGTGCGTGAGTGCTTCACGAACTCTACAACATGTTGAGAGGTCTCAGTCAGAAAAATGTAACAATTTAGCCTGGCTATTGAACCACTCTTTTTTGGGAGTGGAGATTTAGCCGACTGGTTCTGTCTCAGGCCTCTCAGCTAGGCGACTGATGCCGTATGTTGTGGGTTCGAATCCGATTGAAAACTATCCGTATATTTTATGTCACTCCTATCCCCAACTCGCTTTGACAGCCAAGCAAACATCAGAAAACTACTACAATAGAAAATTGCCATGGTATTAATCGTCTGAGAGCAAGCTAATGTGTTCGTCAAAGATTCTTGTAGGAAAGCTGCTGTATTCTGGCTTGGTGGTATGTCGTGTACGGTACAGGAATACATTTATACAGAATGTAGAACTGACATTTGAACATCGCACCAGTCGATGGTCAAAAGGGTGCCGTGACATTTTGGCATGTCTTTGTGTGTTGCATCCTTTTAATAAATGTATTTTGTTGTATATTGAACAGGGTGAAATGGAATGCTCCAAAGATGGTCGAAATATTGTGTGTGTGTGTGTGTGTGCACGTCTAGCTTTATTTTTTTTGTTCTGTACATTTGCTTCAGTGTTGTTTCCAACTCCCTGAAATTTGTTGAAATGCTCAGTGTAGGGCCTGTGAATACATTGAAGAGGATTGAATTGTAGTCTAAACTTGATAAACATTTTTAAAATGTTCAGAACTAGACAGTAGGCCCACTTTAATTGAAATAGCTGTTATTGTGAAAATATGGTGAAAAATTATTGAAAATATGAATTGTATTTTTATTATAATAAATATATGCAATGTTTGTGCCTGTCAGGTACAGTTACATTATCTATAGATAGTTAATATCACTGATGTATTTTTTTAAGCAAAACAGATCCAGAAACTGCTGTATCCCTCTTTGAAATCATAGAAAATGCTGGTCCAGTAATACCATTACACCCCCAATCTACACATGATATCAAGCCAACTTATGATTCCTCTGATGCTGAGCTTGCCAAGACTGGAGACACTGATGCTCAAATACCTGAAGGAAGTGTCAGCGGCGAAATCCCTGCATCATCTCCAAGCATTCCTAATATCTCAGAGGCTGCCACAGTTATTAAAGAGTTTTGCTGCAACTATGATGGGTGCACAAAGGTCTTCAGAAGTAAAAGTGGTCTCCGGAAACATATATTTATTTATTTATTTATTTATTTATTCGGAAATCCTACGGGATCAAGTCCCATTTACAGGTTCCTCAAAAGCTCAAAAGAAAACGGTTAAAAAACACTGAACAAGACAGCACCAAACAGAAAGTATTTACAAAACTAAAATCAAGTGTAGGACACACACAGACAAAGAACAAAGCAAACAACTCAACAAGAACAGCCATTAAAAAATAACTTGTCTAATGTCAGACTTAAACGAGTCATTAAAAATATCAATATTATGATTATTACTAAACAATTCATTAAAATTACTCATACATCTATTAAGAGGAGACAATTTAAAAACATTGATACGGCTAGGACTTCATACTGGCAAATTCCCATTCACATGCAAAATTTGTGACGAAGGATTTTCTGAACGTGGGAGGCTGAAAGAATATTCTGTAAGCCACACAGATGTTCCCTTAAAAGTATGCAAAATTTGTGGTTCTAAACCACGCACCTTTCACGGAGTGAAGTCCCACCAGGAGATGCATGGATCTGCAAAGTTTACGTGCCCATTTGTTCAAAATCTCTTAAGTGTAAAAGAGGTCTTCAGCAACACATCAGAGGTAGTCATGGCAGTAAATATATTTGCCAAGTTTGCAATAAAAAGTTTTGAATAAAATCTTGGTATGATTCACATATGATTATGCATTCAAAAGAAAAGCAATATCAGGGTAAGCAATGCAATTATAAAACACCCAGAAAAAAGACATGAAGAACCACGCAAAGACCCATGACACCACAGCAAACTTTTTATGTGAGCGTTGTGGCAAGAACGTCAAACAGAAACACAATTGACTGCCCATAGATATAGAAAACCACAAAAATGTTTGGAAAGCATCAATCAGCTATGGAATGATGTTGAAGAACACTAGCTTGATCAAACCAACCAAAATCTGTGTTATAAAGTGTTTTAATTTTTGTTTCAATAATAAAGTAAAAAAAAAGGGGTAAGCACTATATCGTCCATAAAGAGATATAGCATGCCATAACCATCACTGACACACACATGCACACACGAACACACACACACACACGCACACACACACACACACACACACACACACACACACACACATACATACACAGAGTAAATGAGGCAAGTCAGAACAATGGTTGTTTTATTGCAGTAAAAGGCATCCTTGCATTTTACATCACGTACCTCATTTGTTACATATAGTTTTCTTTATAAATGCAAATTATTTGTCAATTGCAGTTATTTATAATTCCATACTGTTCTATCGTACTGTTCAATTCTAAGTAAGCCAATGAGTTTAGCTACTTTCCTTGAAATCTTGATTAAATTTACAGTAAGTTTATAACTACATTACATATAACTGGTATTTTTTAAATACACATGTAGTTCTGAATTGTGATCCCTCCTGTGTTCAAATACAAGTGCACTGACATGAATCTGTCTGTTTTAATATATGTCGCTGTGTCTTTGACATATCAATGGCTCTTAGAATTTAAGCTATAAAGTTTGAAGAATGGTGTCTATACAGTCCCCAGTAACATCTATTTTTTATAATATTTTTCACTATTGTGTATGTGTTATTTGTAGGTTCTTGCACTACAGTAAAGCCATAAAGCATGGTAAGATACACTAGATTCAACATCACTTTAGCCTTTATGGGCAACTGCACTGTTATTGTTGACAAGTGAATTCTAGTCTAGACTAGATTTCAAATGTCAACAATGCATCTGAAACAATAGCCACTGTGTTGACAAGATAAATGGTGGTTACTTCAACATACGTTGGGAGGTAGAAGAACATACAACTGACATGCATAACAAAAGTAAAACATAGGGCCAAAGTCCCTGAAGCTACTATAGACATGGATACAAAATTAAGTATTTCCTGACTGTATGAATCTCACAAAAGTCATCCTAGGGACATGTAAACCAAATATTAAAGCTGTCTGACCAGCGGTTTTGAAAAAAAAACAAGCGACCCAACAGTTGGCAGAGCTCTGCTGTGTTATGTAGAGAATAAATTTTTGTGACACATGTATTGATGAAGAAGGTGGATATCTTTGATAGCTCATTTCAGGATGGCCTGACCAACAGACGATCCTTATGCAATACCTGCCAATAATTCATCCTCTGAACTATCACTATCTACATCTTCAATATGTGTAGTTGATATTTTTCTACGTTTCATTCTTCCAACAGTTAGGAACAATTTCCTCTTCCGTGGTATGTTTACTGCAGAATACCAATATGTGAATGAATGTCGGGTGCTCTACTTTTAATATTTCGACCATCTTTGGAGCATTCCATTTCACCCTGTTCAATATACAACAAAACACATTTATTAAAAGGATGCAACACACAAAGACATGCCAAAATATCACGGCACTCTTTTGACCATCGACTGGTGCAATTCTCAAATGTCACACCATGTGAAGTGTTCCGTATCCACAGACCTATAGCAATATCCATTTTGATGGATTCTTACAGTATACAGCAGAATCCATTAGAGTATCCATCATTATCCAGTACTGAGAATCCAGCACCGGAATACATAATGGATTCCCCCAGTATCCAGCAAAACTAAGGCTGCGGGGAATACATGCCAAAATCCATTTTGGATACTAATGGATTCTAGTGTCACAATGCATTGTGGGTCTAAAAAACACAGACCTGGCTAGATTTTGAGAATCCATAAAAGTATTTATGATGGATACTAGCCTAGCCAGTGTAACGGAAAGTATGACTACTGCAGACACTTTTTTATGCTGAGTGAAAGCGTTGCAAAAGTTGAAACACCTAAAAATATTACCACTTGTAAATTCGTTTTTGCAATCAACATTGGCAGTGTCAAAAACGCTTTTTTCCTAAAGATCCTATACACATACAAATAAAACAAAATTCCAAAACTTAATGTACGTCAAGAACTACAACGTTAACGATAGAGGACTATGGCCTTTCATGATCAATCATTTGAGTCAAGACATGGATTGCGTTTATACTTATCAGCTTGAAACCCCCTCCCCCGATCAAATTGACCCCTCTCCTGCTGCAAGTTTACGTTTATCGATAGCAGGATTTGTTCGAGCTCGTTACAATTTGAGACGGTATATAGTGGACGGAATCGTTCATTACCATCTGTGTAATAAAACCAAGCAAATATGTCATCGTGACGACGAGCTATACTCTCAAGAACTTGCGTCACATTGCCGAAAAAACTAAGAAAATCGCAGAAATGTGAGAAGTGACCTTTACTAGCTCACTGGATGAAAATCCAAATTTAACATTCTTTATGCAATTGCATAAATTTGCATAAAGTTGGTCAGCTCCTTTACGCACCTTTATGCAGTGCATAAAGGTGATAAACATGGTGTCAGTGGTGGTGCCTATATGCATCTGTATGCACTTGTATAAAAGGGTTTAATGGCTCACTAAAATTATGTACCTTTATGCAATCCAATAAAGTTGCATAATTTTACGTGTGAGGTAAAGATTGTAAAACAACACTGAGGATGACAATTTACAGTCTCTACAAATTGGAAAGGACTATATGTGTTAAAGAATAGCTGGATGTATAGTGAGAAACATATAATCACTTCCCTGGGCTCACATTTCTAACGTTCACTCTATATACCCATCTGGAAACCATCTTGAAGGGCTTAGCGTTTGCACTTTGGAGTCCCCGCACTGTAGTAGACACATATCCCTCCTTGAATTCTTATCATTTTGCAACTGTCTTTTTATCTTTCGACTGAAATAAAGCTTGCTTTTGTATACCACAGTATATGTTGCTGCAGTCATAACGAAAATAGTGATAGGTCAGGCAATGGCAAGTCATGCAGGGCTCTGATTCATTGCTCCATTGTCTCAAGGTGTAAATAGCCATATGTCATTAACATATCAGGAAGGTTGCCATTGATATCGCCACAGCAGTTACACATAGGATACTTCCCTTTTCGTCACACATCATTCACTCAAATGACAAATGTGTGGAGTCAGTAGACGACAGCCTATCTTGTGATAGTATTTGGTAGCCGGTATCATGACAGTTTGTGTCCGTGTCGGCTACACAGACGATCTGCCCTCTTGTGAGTTCGACTTTGTGAAAAAAAGATATGACCTGCGACCAAAATTGCTTATTTGACACATAACCAGGAGACCTGCATTACATTTTGCACCGGTATGTCATGAAGAAAATAGTGATAGGTCAGGCAATGGCAAGTCATGCAGGGCTCTGATTCATTGCTCCATTGTCTCAAGGTGTAAATAGCCATATGTCATTAACAACAATCAGGAGGAACCCCTTGAATGTATAAACAAAAGCGGTTTTCTTGCTTCAGTCACTGTTGCTAGAAAGTTTAACTGAAAATAGACTTTGTTCAAGTCTGAAATTTGCATCAAATTCTTGTAAACTTGTTTTCTTTTCCTTAACTTGTTAAAAGTTGATTGAACGCATTGTCATTGAGTTGTACCCGAATCACATTGGCAGGATCGCTGTCAGCCCTACTGCACTATGGATGAAAAAAGGAATGTTATAAATTTGAAAGATTTTTGTGATGCATAGAAAATTATGAGTGAAGTTTGTGTGTGTGTGTGTGTGTGTGTGTGTCCCTGGACGTACCACAGATACGTCCATGGAGTGTCTTGGCCGTCCTGATCATGCCACAGCTGAAAAGGCCAGCGTCGACAAAGATAAAATAATAGGTGTGAAAGGGATTATCAGGCCCTCCTGTACCCTTACATTCACGACTGCACAGACTCCACTTCTAGTGCGTTCTACAACTTTTAAGAACGTCTACAGTAAAAAAAGTAACTTGAGTAGTTTTGCGTGAAATAAAGATGACCGTGATATAGCCGTGATTAAAACAGCCTTTGTTTGCTGTCTTACTCGACCTCAGCTGACTACCATGGCAAAGTCGGAGACTGCTGAGACGGGAAGGCCATTATCAAATTTGAAATTGTGAATGTATCGGTCGTTTTATCGAGATGATTTAGTGTCCTTTTCGATATTAAGTGGTCGAACCAAGGCCCCCGGTACGCACTCTGTGGTCACAATGCATATGCAGTACAGTCAGGGTGAAGTGTGCAACACAGACAAAGGGAATTATTTGTTTGAGTGTGCAACAAGCATTGTCAGGGCAGGGACTTCCCTAATTACCGTGGTCATGGTCCCTCCACAAAACCGTACCGTGGTTAATGTCGGAATGTGGAGAGGTTGCCTGATGTCCTCCCACACCACGTGTATGGCATAATGTTATGAACACTCTGGTGCACAAATGCTTCAATCGTCGTTTGTGTGCAGAGGGTCTGTGGCTTGACGAAAACCCTATGATACAACTTGTCATTTGCATCGTGCGGGTTTCGCATAGTTACTATCAAATCGCCTGTGCCCTTGCGAGTGCATAGCAATTATCCGGCGAATCGACTACCTTTCAAAATCGAACAACGAATGTTTTAAAATAATGAGTAAAATTAAATGCTGAACACAGAATCGACAATACTGAAAATACTTTGCTGTAGCTGATGGCACCAGTAATTTGAAATACGCTCAAAGGGAACCGACTATAGTCATAGTTTCCGTATGAGTAAATCGGTACAGCCGGCCATCTGTAAGCATGAATGTGAAAAGATACATCAATGCTTTAAGGTCAAATTATTTTGCTCTTGTAGGTAAGATGTGTCTTTTTTAATTTTTTCCTTGTGCTTCCTAGTGTACCAAGTATTTTCTGGTCAGATTTTAGAGTTGCAAACGTTGTATCTCATATAACGGTGTGACCGCCAGGTTTGCCTATCGGGTATGTAAGTGTAAGAGTATCAGGGATAGACTTCTCCAAGTCTGTGGGCATATAAGTATCAAAAAATAATAAATTGAAGGACTAAACATCGGCAAACCGTTGTGTTAATGGTAGGCTATTGCGCAGATCGTGGAGTGAACGCCGCCTGGTCAGCAAGTAACTCAACTGAAGAGAAAGCGCGACTGGGGGCCAGTCTACACCTGGGACTGTGTTCCGTTAATAAATCCTGGGCTAAAATTTAATTTCCTAATAGTATAAAACAGCATCTAATGTGCCTATCAGATATCATGAAGTTTGACGCTTGATTGTAAAATATTAGTGCATGTTGCTTTCTAATGCTGAATTCTCATTGAGAAAACAGAAAGTATCAGGAACTTATTATGCTTTTCATATGCGCTGCAGGTTTCATTATGATTAGTACACTTTGCAAAACAGACGTTCAATTTACAGACATCAAAATATTTTTATATATTTCTGATATATTAAAGTACAGCGCCCGGAGCGCGCGCTGAAAAATATTAACATCTGGATATCACTGATATATATGTCTGATATATGAAAGTCATGCGGCTGAAGGGAATGCTGAAAAATAAGTTCGATATTTTAAAGTAATGCGCTCGAAGGGCGCACCGACAACATTTTAAACATACAGATATCTCTGACATATATGTCTGATATATTAAAGTTTCGTGCTTGAAGGGGGCTCTGAAAAAAAGTTTTTATTATTATTATTAAAGTTAAGCGCCTAAAGGGCGCGCCATGAATGCAACTGAATGATGAAATTTGTCGCTTGCACGATGCATTGTAGGCAAGTATGAGCCCGTGTCAAAATTTTAAAACAGACTGAACCCCCTCCCCAATTGGACATTTCAAAAACATGGTGACCCCCCTATCATCATAGTCAAAAACGGGGTGACCCCTATGAATCCACTCCCCCCCCCGCCGAATAAACTGACCAGTCCCTTTAGTTGACTTTAGCAATTATGACTCTCAAAGGCAGGCACGTTTTATAACAACGACTAAGATCATAATCTTTCGCAAAATGCGCTCGTTCTTCATGCAGTCTCATAACGATTTGTTAGGGTTGTCATCGATATCGCCACAGCAGTTACACATGGGATATTTCCCTTTTCGTCACACATTGTTCATTCAAATGACAAATGTGTGGAGTCAGTAGACGACAGCCTATCTTGTGATAGTATTTGGTAGCCGGTATCATGACAGTTTGTGTTCTTGTCGGCTGCACAGACGATCTGCCCTCTTGTGAGTTCGACTTTCTGAAAAACAAGATATGACTTTCGACAAAAATTGCTTATTTGACACATTACCAGGAGATCTGCATTACATTTCACACCGGTATATTTTTGAATATTGCCAATATACTCTTCGCCAGTGGTTTAATTCAACCAAAGGACCGTGCTTCAACCACATCAAAAATCGACTCGGAGGCGAGTCAAGGCTGTTCAGTGGCAATGTTAGCTTCACCGCTCGAAAGTTATTCTCGGAAACAGGACGGCAGCATTGGTCAGGGCCGGATTTCGCACATTATATGGAAAGCTGTGGTTATTTCTTCGAAAATATGTGATTGGACTGCATACTTCTTCTTTGGGCCTTGGACTTTCGCCGCCGAAACGTCAATTAGCAAACAAATCACAAGATAGTTCAGTCACATGAATCCGTAAATTTTGATGCATCGATCTATCGTGATGAATTCTGAACTAACGCGCATTAATTTCAGAGTTAGGGGAATTATTTGTACTAGTTTCGAGAACTTATAATATCAGTGTACCCATTGATATAAAAAGACCGTACTGCTGCATATCAAATCAACTTTTAGACGATGAACTTCGAAGTTTTACATTGTACACATTTTTATATTAAAAACACTTTTCCGGAAAAGCGGGTGTATGGGAAAAGATACCGCGACTGTAGCGACTATTGCTCAAGAAAATGTCTTTTCCACTTTCTGCATTTACCTTCGTGGTCCATTAAATCCAACGTCAAGTCATAGTGAACTCTGAGCTCAGTCCCGCATGTAAATTGCGACCGTGATATACGATGATGGATTTCATAAAAAAGTGCTAGAATTTCGCTTTTCCCGTCAGTAGGCCTACATGTACAGGTTGGTAGTTATTATATCAGACTGATTTCAAACCGTGTTCATATTTCCCAAAGTTTTAATTAGGCTTAAAGCCGCACTTTTCAATCCCAGGTTCTCGCATTAGTGGAGTTCTCCTCCCAGTCAAACACATGGCCAGTATGATGTTTGATTTCTATAACATTAATTACACAAACTGATCTCAACCTTTTGTCACATTTTGCTAATCCTGCAAACAGAGTTTATACAAGCGTCTGATTGACCGTCGGTTCAAATCGCCAACGGTCATTGAATCCCCACCACAAACGCTCGAATTTCCTAAAAAATTGTCTTCCAGTCACGTTAAACTTTGAATATAACCAAAGACTTCGATCGGCAGCTACTTCACGCTGACTGCTTGGCAGTCTGTCTGTGTTTTTGCGGCCGGGGAAAACTAAAAAGTGACATTTTCTGGAGCGTGTCCCGTGTGTTGCCTGTTTGGTGTCCACTTTCACAATGAACACCACCATACCTTGGCGTCCTTTTAAAGGGAGGCTCCGCCTTTAATAGCTGCTATATTTTGACCATCTTGATAAAGATCTCGCCACCGGAATATTCATGAAGGTAAAAAATGCGTAAATCGAAATCCCATTGTGTACATGCTGAGAGGTAAACTGCACAGCTAGCAGCCTGTTGATGAAAATTGACCCCCTAGCTAGCTCGTAGCCTGCTGCTCTCTTTCTTTCTACCTCCATGCTTTAGCTGGCGAAAACGAATATATGGTTCAGTTAGCAATATTTTTATTTAACGAGAGCAAAAAAATAACATTTTCTTCAAGATTGAGTGAAAAGTGATAGTTATCAAATTCTTTGCAAAGTTCGTTTCGTGAATATTTGAGCACTTGGGGAGCCATACTCAGAAGACGCCATTGTTATGGATAGCGTCGCGTCGCCTACTCAGCGTTGCGTTGCGTCGTCTATATTTTAGTACTGACACGTCCCGCCGGTGTCTAGGAATGTCCACTAAAGACTCTAACCTTGAAATCCTGGACCGTCTCGACGACTATGCGGTACGTTTGAATCTAGTGCCAGTGTGGTGATCGCCAAAGAGTCCTGCATCAGCTGAACGGTTCTCGTGTAAGCTTACAATTTACCAGGTATGTATGTACAGTATAGCTATTCACTTATTCTTGACCAGCCAATGTGTCTGGGATACGTCTACTCCTTCTGGTAGTAAACGTGTCCAGCAAATCTGTATCTGGCAAAGTATCGAACGTTTGTTTGTTTTAAATCATCGATATTCCTGATAATTTCAAACGAATAATGAACATCGAATTTCCGGGTCACTTTATGCTAATGAGTGTTGATACCTGTCAGGGACTGGACAAAAATTACGGGCGGGGGGATTGATTGGTGTTTTTAGAGGCCTGTGTTGGCACCAGATTGTCTCACCAGAAAATTTACCAACCAGATTACAGTTTCAATGGAAAACAAAGGTAGTCCTCCTACATATTTAAACAAAGGCAATTCCAGGGATCAGCAAAAGTGCCTTATAAAATGGAAAATAATGACCCTTCAAAAAGTGTTAGCAAGGAAAAGATTGTCCCTCCAAAATTTTCATGTGCCCTGTGAGTCACAGTCTGTATAAATGATATCTTAATAATTGACATATAAGTTCTCATTTAACTTTGAACTGTTAAAGAATACTTATAACCTTTACAAAAAATCACTAGGGTGAAAGTCCAATATCACATTTGTTGTTCACATCTGTTCTTTCAACCAATATTCTCATTGTGCACATTTTCAATTGCCAAACAGATTTAGCTTGTGTTGTATTTCAAAATACCTTTTCATATTTTCTTCAGAGACCAGAATGTACATGTTTAGTGAATCAACATTCCGGTGAAATTCCAAAATCAAATTTCTTGCACACACATTCACTAGTAACCAGCTCAATCTAATCAAGTGTATTAACAGTGTTCAAAATAACACCTGTCCGGCAGTCCGAGACTGGTTGTTTTTCTGCAGGACTTGTAAAATAAAAAAGTTACCAGTCTGGCAGACAGGTTGACTTTAGCGTGGGGAGTCTTCTTTAAAACTATGTCTGCTATTTTTTTCTCTGGGCTCCCATTCAAATTTTATGGCAAGACAGTTTTCTTTCCCGTAAATTCATCCTACTCAACAGCGCATAACAAAAATACTTAGGCACAAAAAGCAATCGCAGTATCAGGACTGGTAAGTTTTTGGCAGGACAGGCAACTTTTTGAAGTTACCAGTCCTGGTGACTGGTTGATTTTTTCCACAAATTTCGAACACTGGCATTAATATCAATAATTAAGCACTATAAACACACAGATATAGCTATTGATTTATTGCAAAAAATCATGGTTTCCTCATGGACTACAATGTATATTGAATAATCCAAAAATCAAATTTTTTGTACACAGATGTATTTTGCATCCACATTCCAACTACTAGAATTACATAAATTATCAAACATGGATAAATGTACATATAATGCATGTTGCATAGGGGAAAACTGTCAATATTTTGCCTAACAGATTCCAATGTATTAAATTTGATATTTTTTTGGTAAAGCACTGTATTGGCCACATCTTGTTTTCAAATAGTTTCAATAGTTGCGCAAAAATGGTAACCCTGCCCCAAAGGCATGCATGACAATTCAAAATGCTTTTTTAAAAAATGGACCCCAAAAAAGGCCTTACCCCTGTAATTTCTGTTCAGTCTCCATGAAAAGTAATCCAAGGAACACATGATTTATACGCTCTATTGTTTGTTGAACCTCTACTCAAAATGGCTGTGCATGAAGGTTAATAATAAGATAATGAAGATTTGCTATCCTTTATTTTCTTTTGAAACTATAATCAGTTGAATGTTGGCCGATTTTTTAATTCAATCCCACAAGTCCACTTATTCAAGCTCAAATTTATGTATGTACAATGGCTCAAGGACAGAATAGGGCCCATTGGTATTTTTTGACCTTTTTTTTCTATAGTCATAGGAGACATTACATTTAATGATTTATGTTGTCAATTTATTTCCTTTGTCACAATAATAGTATTAATTTAGAAGGTTATAAATAATGCAAAGTTCATGTACATGACGACTAGCATGTTTAACCCTTTGCACCCTGACCCCCTGGTACTCTATGACGTCATCAGACATTTATGTCTGAGCCGGGTTCAAAGGGTTAAAGAACCACTAGCTGTAAGTCTTGAAATTTGTTTACCTCAAAATACATGTATCTCCCCATTTTGTCCTGGTTTTCTCTGAATTCTTCCCTATAGTATTGTTTATGTAACTTATGTGACAAATTATTGATATGTTGGACTTGCACAACTCTACAAATTGCTAAGGACTGTGATTTTTACTGTGCGCACCGGTAGGATTTCTCCGAGAGTGCCCCTGCTTTGCAAACATAGACAATTACTCATACACTGCAGCACAAGAGAGTTACCTGTACGACCACGAAAAAGGCTAATTCACTCGCCGCGAGCCAAAGTTCAGTTTGCATGATTAGCATTTTAAGCTAGTAGAAATAGGTGAATTTTCACTCTAATTCACTTTATCGTTTAATCTTCACTGTTAAATCACATTTAATGAGGCCTTGTATGTGCATAAAGTGGTGACCTGTGATATGTGTGTTCACGAATTCAACCTGTGCTGGCCGGTAAGGGACTGGAAAAAATTTATAGGGAGGGAGGGCGAATTTTTCAAAACGATGCTGATAAAAGTGACTCTCCCCAATCGTTATGCTGTCCCTGTACGTGCTATAGTCAACATCATAATATTTTATTTGACAGATCTTAAGTAATTCATGATGTGACGCCTCATCCCACCAAATATGAAGGCTATTGCACTAATACTAGCAAATAAGTTAAATTCAGGTCAGAGGTCATCCTGGTTACTTGATATTTTTGCTGTACACTTTCCTCCCATGATGGCCGTCCAGCAAAAATCAAACCTATAGCCATATTGGCTGGGTCAAATGTCATCCTGGTCGCTTGATATTTAGCAGAAATCTTAGTTAACATAATCATCTCTTTCACTAAACTTCAGACCTCCACCTCTGTTAGCTACAGTGTTGGGTATTGAAATTGTTTAACATTTCACACTACCGGTATGACTGAGGTGAGCCCAACTTCACTGCGGGAATGTATGAACTACATGCATTAGCATGAACTCTGTGTGACCAAACAATTCAGAGAATGTAGCGCCCTGAGTGGCCCATCAAATGATGAAGTAAGGGCCATTCAACATTTTATCGCATGAATTGCACAATGCTCTGTGCATTACATTGGACTGCTTTGTGCAGTTTGTGTGAAGATTTCAGTGCAGATATGCACAGTATACAGGGTTTTTGCTTGTATGCACTGTGATGGGATTTAATGTTTTGGCAAATATTTAATCACATTGCAATCTTTATCTTGTCCAAAATTGCATGTACAGTCCCAGTGTTAGTTAATAATAAGTGTATACATCACCAAAATTAGAACATTCTCACAAACTTATTTTGGCTTGACGTTAAAATCATAAAAACAATGCTAGAAGATACAGCTAGTGGGGGCTTAGTTAACATGAGATTAATTTTAATCTTACCTAAACATGATATGTCATTTTATTTCTGTTTCTGCTGAAAATGAAATGTGGTGTTACTTTCAACATGCACATTTTAGATATTGATATGACCATGGATGTAAAAAGAGTCAATTTTTCATCAATGGTCTGACAGTCTACCAGCTCTGAGATACTGCAGGAATGCATAGTGCAGTGTGAATCCAATGAAGTTTAGCCTTTTCAGGCAATGAAAACGCTTGTCAATATATTTCTGATTCAAATATGTGTTGATGGACTGTCAATTAATATGGTGATTCATCGTCATTATTGTCACGTGAAATCTGATGATTCATCATCTGTGTTTTAAGATAATTTAATTTTTCACAGTAGGATTTTAACTTTTTATTTATTTCCTTGCAAGTTGCAGGTCCCGTGGAGATATTTATTAGGCGTTGAACAAATAGGAAAAGTGTAGTGCCCCAGGAATGACAGAGTCACACGAAAAGGCATGCCAACAACTGAGAAGAATATGAGAGGTATGTACTTCATACACATGTACAAAGTCTGCGCTGATAAGTTTTTTGTTTAAAGTTGTGAACTTTGAAGGACATGCTGGTCACCAGTGCTTAGATTCTGGCTACACCGAATTTCAAGCGGATTTTCACCGACTTGGCAGGAAAAGGGTTATAGCAATTATGCAATCTGTGTAAACAGTGCAATGAAAGTTACATGATTCCTTATAATGCTTTTGATGACCTTGAACTTCTTAAGTTTCAAACATTTGTCTCTTCAGTGTGCTTTCTCTGAGTATGTACAGTCTCAACTTATTCAACAGAACTCACAGTGTTAATCAAAGATATCCACCTTCTTCATCAATACATGTGTCACAAAAGGTTATTCTCTACATAACACAGCAGAGCTTTGTCAACTGTTGAGTTGCTTGTTCTTTCAAAACCGCTGGTCAGACAGCTTTAATATTTGGTATACAGATCCCTAGGATGACCTAAGTGAGATAATTTCATACAGTCAGGAAATACTTAATTTTGTATCCATGTCTATAGTAGCTTCAGGGACTTTGGCCTATGTTTAATCGAAAACCGTTCGTATACGTGTATGATGGTGACAAAAACAACATAAGGAATCTTGCGTACATTGTTACTGATTACTTTGACCAAACAAAAATCACCCAAATGCTGAACGATGATCATACAGAACTCTTCAGGTTGCAGGATTAAATGACCCCAAGCCTGATCTCAGTCAACAGTGCCGGGCTCGACGTCTACTCTATCAAACTGGACAAGAGAATATACTAAATGTACCTTGAAAAAAATTCAAATTGTGTATCATATTGAAAAAAATCTACTGGGGCCACGGAGCGAATTTAAAAAACCAACAAAACCCAACAGAAGCAGTGGAATGATCATTATTGTGCAAGGTCGCTGTATTATATGTCAGGGTAAAAAAATTGTAGCTTTGAAATTTCTGGATGGTATAAAAGGCTCAGTGGTACAAATGTTTATTCATTGTTGACATCGTATCGATCTGATTGACACAACAAATGTTTGATCGTGCATCCCCTCGTGATTGGCAGCTGTTTGAAAGCTTTCCCCTATTGTTCTTTGAATGCTTCGAACACGTCCACAGCATCGCAGCAGTTTTCGCATCAAAAATCAACTTAAAATGGATATAATGAGAGAATTTCACCAACAAGGTGATGCCACAAGTATTCACAAAAGTAATATGTTGGAACAGTGCTTTAATTTACTCTTTGGTTGTTGAAAACTGCAGATTTTCGGGAGCATTCGTTGATGCTGTTACCATGTGCCACTCATGTTGGATTATGAATGCCCAGGGAGATAGGGGGTATTTATAGGCTCCGAGTCCCCCTGCCTTTAATCCATACTGGCACCCATACGCAGTCAGTTCAGTCTTTGATTTGGGTGATTCCCCAGCATGACTGCCCTCTTTTTAGTTCAATATATGTAAATGTTACAAGGCACTGTAGGTCAAAGCTGCATGGTACAAAAATATTTCTACCTCAATATTCCATCCTAATTTGACAGATTTAATATTCTAACGTATATGTCTTACTGTATTAGTTCTCGACCAACGTACAAAGACTTGGTCCATTTGCTGAAGCATTAATTGATGATATGTTTTGTAAAATTAATAGTGGAAGCACGACCATACACCATGTGTCTTGGAGATACATTGATGTTAGTCTCTCCTAACAAAAACAGGAATATTTAGTAAATAATAAAATAGGCAATGAATCAGTGAAAAAACATTTTTATCTTCATATTTGTATATTATGGCATAAACTTGTCAGTTTGATGTGCAACAGTACATAGATGACCAGTTTATTCATCAAGGGAACATTCAGTTATTACAGCCAGCACAATTTGAATGGGTTGGGGTTCACTCTAAATTGTTAAAAAAGTAGTTTAAGTGTTCAAAACATTTTTTGGGAGATAAAATGATTCGCTGCATTATTTCACTCTCGGTAGTCATTTAAGTGTAAATCTGAACAAAAGTATAATTATCTGCCACATAAAACATCTTGCCTTGGCAACTCTGAAGCTTGTCTTATTGTAAATCGAGCTCACTGAGAGCAATGAACAATTTCTATTACTTACATATTAAAGATATAGCAAGTTTTGTCAGGGAAAATATTTAACAGTGACCTGTTGACCACTAGTACCATGAAAATAGAAGTGTTTAGTTGAAATTCCAATATCATTACTGTTGTCCACATCTGAACCTTCAAACACCCTATTTGAATCAAGTACATTTGTATCAATTGTCAAACCCCTCAGAAAGCACAGAATGTGTTTGTTAAGCATTGTAAAAAAATTATTCATAGTTTTCTCATAGACTCCAGTGTATAGTGAATCAACATTTCAGTGAGATTCAGAAATCAAATTTCTTGCATACATATCAACTTTTAACCATTCTAGTCTAATGAAGTACTTTCAAATGAATTATCAAAGGTCTATAAATACAAAGATTTAAACAAAAACAAACTAAATGGATAATGTACAATTCTGATGATTTATTCTGTGTATCGTTATTTACAGAAATTGAAGGACGCAAACGGGCTATCCAAGGACTAGCATGAAGCTGAAGACATTTGGTAGTTGTGTGTGTTTCTTCTGAGGACAGCGAGCAGGACAGAAGTTGCAAGGGTGGTGCCTTTATTCGGAGACACTTGCCATGGGATAGAGAGAGAAGTGAAACTGCGTACATTATGGAAAAACACTTGCATCAAAGGAAATGCATATTGAGGCTACCTTGCATTGAGGGCGTGGCCCCAATCAGACCAGAGCCTGAGGATGAGGATGGTGGGCCACACAGTACTAGAGATTTCCCACAATACATGTACATCATGATTTGTACCAATGTAGATTCCCCTGTGAAGTCTACCATGTCTCCCATGTGTAGACAAATTCCTGGACCACGTGTAGAAATTCTGAGAACGTACTTTTAAAAACACCTTTCTTCTCAATTCCCATTGTAAAGGATTAAGAAAATTGTGCTTGATTGAGAGAAGAGAAAGGATTTTTGTAAATTTTCCACTGATTGTGTCCTCAGCCATACAGAATAAAGTGATGGAAAGTAGGGAGAATTGTTGCACCTGTTTTATGAAACAAAAGGATATTGATTTTTTCCAAATAGAAAAGACAAAAGAAATTTACATGCTAACTATTTTCAGAGAATGACCCCTTCAGTTGGTAATAACTTGCTTCCCAAAACTGTGACATTTGTAGTACCTGAAGAATGTGACTTTTATGGTTATTTAATGGTTTCTTTGAAATTTATACTGCAATATTTCAACGTACTTTTAATAAATATAATTCAATTATCGTGAGACTTCACATTATTGCTTTTATGCAGAACTGAAAAAGTTACAAGAAAACTAACGTCGTTGGTACAAATCGAACAGCATTGTGGGTAATTGATTGTACTGTGGGCCATGAGCCGTTATACAGACAAATGACAATATCAACAGCGCTGACAACTCATTACAGGACAATGTTTAATGTATAAGCATATGTTTTTGCATTTTCTTGATTCTGCTAAAAGCTCAATGATGCATTTTTAGTTTTGAACAAAGACCACTCAACTTTTGAATTTTATTGACTAGATACAGGCTGTACTCATGTTATTACACCGACGAGTCATAACAGTGATTATTTGTATAATTGTATTTTTTGGGAATTTTTTCTATTCTTGGTCAAGAAATCTTCTCTGAGACCACAACTCCAATTGATTTGAAAGTTGGTGTGGAGGTTTTTAGGGTACAGCTCAGTAAGACTGTTTCAAATTGTGGTGAAGTTTGCATAATTGTATTTTTGGCAAAATTTTTACCATTGTCTTTTGCCAAGTCTTTTTTTTTTTAAATCGCTGCTACAATTGTACAGACGTTCAATGAATGACTTGAAATATTGGTTTCAAAAAGTCTGGTTATATTATTGTTTGTGATTTTTTTTCAGAAACCGCAGCTTTTGTTTAACACATGTGTCAATTATTGTAAATATTTCATTGGATTAGTATTATTTAGTGAATAAAAAGGACATTATTTTTTTAATTGCATAACAGTTGTCTGAACTTAAATTGTTGATGTGTGTAGTGTAACATGTGAGTATGAGTAAAATGAAAGAATACTAGTATATCATGAGAATACCGGTAATACATTTTAATCAATAATGGTAGATATTGTGCATACCATCCTATGGCAATATGCCTGCACATAATTCTGTAAACACAAAATGGAAGAATGCAGAAAAGATATTAAATATCCGCGCTGTACATATATATCAACTTGGTCCTGTTTGTTTCCCCATAATAGAACTAACTGCCCCATATCTATTTTCTAAGCATGTCTATGCATTATTACCAGTGTAATTGTTGATAATTGCACTGAAGTAAGGCCTTTTGAAATGGATCTGTCAAAAATAACATAAAGGATACAGAGGCCATGTTTAGAAGCAGAATACAAGGTTATTTTGGTATACAATTATGAAATAAAATGATGAAACAGTACAAAATGTGCAAAAGGTACAGGTTACTGTTTCAAGTAAATATCGATTCATGAGAAATTCAAAAAATTAAAAGGAATGACAGCAGAGCAGTGATATTTTATTCGATTTCACGCAATGTACCATGGGAAAATTTAAGGCAAGAGGGTGGATTCCCATGATCACTAATTTCACGCAGAATCCATTGAAATCCTGCACAGGATTATTCAGGAGACTGTCTTATGGAATCCATTAAAATGCTGTAATGGATTCTGCTGTGGATTCTAAAAGTGTTCCGTATATAGAAGAATCCATAATTGGATACCTTAGGATTCCCTGAGTACCCACAATGGATATCTCTGGATTCCCTTGGATTCTGATTGAATCCACGGAGGAATCCACAACAATTCTTGATGGATTCTGGCTTTTTCACATAGTGTCAGTTCTACATTCTGTATAAATGTATTCCTGTACCGTACACGACATACCACCAAGCCAGAATACAGCAGCTTTCCTACAAGAATCTTTGACGAACACATTAGCTTGCTCTCAGACGATTAATACCATGGCAGTTTTCTATCGTAGTAGTTTTCTGAGGTCTGCTTGGCTGTCAAAGCAAGTTGGGGATAGAAGGAGTGACATAAAATGTTCACATTGCTATGATACAGCTCGCCCATGCATTCTATATATAGTCGGACTTCCACTTCAAGATCGAAGACAGGGTCTATATCTACACAAGAATTCGATATTCTTCTGATTAGAACGGAATCGGCCAATGAAACTTGGTCTGAGTATTCTCGATACATTTCGTCATTGGAGGGGGTTATTTGAAGTATAGACTTTCATCTGATAAGTAGTTTATCGGTGAAAAATCACATACCGGGCGCAGAGTTTCTGTCATCTTCAGACGTCACCATCTTGAAAAAACGCCCTCGTATGGCCAATGAGCACTATTTTAGTGGTCTGCCGTGTGGTACTACATGGTCTGCTATGGGATCTAGTTGTCAACCGCGGGATTTTTCCGGTCCACTGTTGGTTTTCAGTGGCAACAGGGTGGTTTCTATTCCCCACCCCTCTTTCATTCCTACCCCTGAATTTAGTTTTGTCGTTATAATCTCGAATCTCAAATTCGTTTTTGATATTCAGAAAATAAAATCGGAAAAACAGAAACAAACAACGTTATATTTTACAAGGCTGCTAGGGAGTCTCGCGACATTATATCACTTTGGGATAGCAACGGTGTAGATCAGAGAAAAGCGATCCTAACTGCTGTATTACAGTAGGCCTATCTGTCTTGTGTTATTGGCAATAATCTTCATTATCACATGAACTGGCCCAAATCCGCCACCTGTGTGACATAGAACAGTACGGATAAGAAATCCGAATTACCCCTGTCCTACGTCAACAACCGGAACTTCTGCGTGACGCTTTTGTGCACAGCCTGATCTGTCGCGATCGATGCCGTGATCTACGTGAGCTAATGCAATGAATTCTAACATGGAAACAAGGAAGGCATGTCCAATGAAATTTCGAGTCTCTAAAGCTTTTGTAGCTATTCTAAAGAATAGAATTGAGGTGCCGTCGTGGCTATAGTGCTTCAACTCGGACGGATGGCTCAACGTCACTGTGACACATTGAACCTGGTGTGACAATAAACCTAACAGCTGCTTCTCAACGTAGGCTCAACTGAATAAATAGGTTGTGTATGATCTTCGGAAAGCGACATCGAAGTAAAAAAAAACATCAAATCATTCGAAGAACAACAATAAATTTCCTTCATCGCATAAAAATTCAGTAAATTCAGACATCAGCTGTCAGTTATAGCTGTAGCCTAAGCTCTTCAATGCACACCGTGCAGGGCTGTGGATAATATCGAAAGTTGACACGGACAATAGAACAGTGTTTTCGTCAACTGACAAAATTCGGGGTATCTACCGGCGAGATATGTAGTTACTGCAAAAATCAAAGTTCTTAAGACGTAAACATTGACGACTTGGATTGGGACTGACAAGTTGACACCGGTGGAGACGGTACCGGTGGTGATGGTCCTTTGTGGCCACTTAGATTTGGGTCACAGTAATCAGTGCTTGCCATCTGTAGTGTATTGGGCGTTGATCCGAGGTCATATCATTATATATGCATGATGTAATGAAGGAGCTGAGTCTGAATGGCGGCCATGTGTTCAAGTTAAATCTTTGCAGTGTTCAATCCGATCGATCCCGTCCTTAATTCTTGTTAGGGACAGTTCAATTGGCGACGAGGATAAACTCGAGAAACTTCAGATAGCGGGTAGCTAGTTTGAGTTGGCCAGACAACGTACTATGGCAGCAAATATTGAAATCGGTAGTATACAACCATTTGACTGTCAGAGCGACCCTGCTACTGTGGCTATATGTTGGAAAAAATAGCGGAGAGCGTTCGAGTTCTACGTCGATTGGAAGGGAGTAAAGGATGATCATCAGGAGAAATAACTCCTGTTACACTCTGCTGGGTAGGACGTTCAGGACCTTTTTGACGATACAGAAGATCCTGGACCTGTTATTTTGGCGGAGGGTGCCGAGGACACAGCAGGTGAATATCAAAAAGCCATGCCATTGGAGGCTTACTTTAGCCCTCAAGTTAACATTCCGTACAAGCGACACCTTTTCCGTCAGTGTAAATAAGAGGAATCTGAAAGTATCGATCAGTTTATTGCGAGACTAAGAGGTCAGGCTAAGAACTGTCAGTTTAGAGATACAGATGAACAGATGCGTGATCAAATCACAGATAAATGTAAATCGTCAGCCCTGCGTTGAAAGTTGTTGGAAAAAGGCGGCACTCTCGCTTTGAACAGAGTGCAAGAAATCGTCAGAGCGATGGAAGCTGTCAATGTGCAAGTGAAGAAAATGGAGGGCGTCATGAAACAAGAAGTCAACCAAGTTCGGCAGGCTAAACCAAAAGGAAAACCTGTGCCTGGTAAACAGAGTAAAAAGACTAGTAAAAGATGTTTTCGCTGTGGACGTCAGGGATATTTCCAGAAAGACAAAGAGTGCCCTGCTAGAACAGCTACGTGCAATAAATGTCAGTTAATGGGACATTTTGCCGCCGTCTGCAAGACAAAGCAAGACCTTGTTACCAAAGCAAACAAAGATGGTTTTAAGGGTAAGACTATCAAAGACAGGTAACACTATGTAGAAAAACTCTGTGAATACGTTTTTACAGTTTGGCCAGGGAACAACTCGAGTAATAGTGGTATGGTAGATGTCTGCGTTGGTGGCATTGTTATCCATGACATGTTGATTGACTCTGGGGCAACTTGCAATGTGTTGAGTGAAGTCACACGGTCTGATTTGAAACGTAAACACATTCGATGCACGTCTGAGAAAACCGGACAGAAACTCTATGCATACGGATCATCAGTGACACTGGAAATTTTGGGTAATTTTTTGGGAGATGTTGAGATTGCTGGCAAGGCAACAACAGCCGAATTTGTTGTTATGAAAGGCGATGGAAAACCCCTTTTAGGGCGATTCACTACTGAGAAGCTGCGAGTTTGGAAGCTTTGTCTGCACACAAATGCAATAGACACAGAGGAAATTTACAGTAGATTTCCTGGCTGTTTTCAAGGACTAGGAAAACTGAAAGGCTACCAAGCGAAGCTCCATATTGACTCAACTGTTCCTCCAGTAGCCCGGAAACCGAGGCGAGTACCTTTTATTTTGAGAGATAGGTTGGAGTCGAAATTAGATGAACTATTACAGCTCGACATCATAGAGAGGGTCGATGGACCTACCCTATGGGTCAACCCGGTCGTTATCATTCCAAAGCCATCGGGAGACATACGTTTATGTGTGGACATGCGCTGTGCTAATAAAGCGGTGATTAGAGAGAGACAACCCATACCTACGATTGACGAAATTCTAGAAAATGTGAACAAAAGTACAGTATTCACAAAACTAGATCTCAAGTGGGGATTTCACCGGGTTGGGTTGGATGAAGAATCCAGACACATCGCTACCTTTGTAACACACAAGGGACTTTTCCGATACAAGCGTTTGATGTTTGGTATTACTTCAGCGCCAGAACTGTATCAGAACATCATACAGCAGGTGTTGGCCAAATGTGAAGGTGCTTACAGTATATCCGATGATTTCATCATAAATGTGGACGATGATAACCATGACGAGTCTGATCGAGGTTGCCGAGTGCTTTGAGCGGAATGGTCTCACATTAAACAAGGAGAAATGTGTACTCCGGATGTCTCAGCTTGAGTTCATGGGACATTTGTTGTCAAAACAAGGTATCGGTCCGACAACAGCAAACATACAACTATTGATGGATGCGAAGAAACCAGAAAATGCGACAGAAGTAGAAGCTTCCTTGGTCTAGTGAACTTTTCTGTCAGGTACATACCGTACTTTGCGATGACCGCAGAACTTCTTAGGAGACTGACTCGACAAGTGAAAAAGTTCGAATGGGAACCTGAACAGGAAGCAGCTTTCAATCGTCTGAAAGATGTATTGGCAAATGCAGAGACGCTTGCCTATTATGACAGAAATGCTGAAACCAAAGTGATAGCAGATGCAAGCCCAGTTGGATTGGGTGCTGCATTGATACAAAAGCAACAAGGCAAAAACAGAGTAATATGTTATGCAAGCCGTAGTTTGACAGATGTTGAAAGAAGATATTCCAGACAGAGAAGGAGGCATTGGCCTTGGTGTGGGTCCGGAGAGATTTCACGTGTACCTATATGGAGTGAAGTTTAAACTGTTAAAAGACCAAAAGCCACTACAAGTGATATACTCAGAGAAGTCAAAACCGTCAGCGAGGATTGAGCGCTAGGTACTTCATCTACAGCCGTATGATTTTAAAGTGGTGTATATAGCCAGTCGGCAGAACATTGCTGATGCATTGTCACGTCTCATGAATACAACCTAGAAAACATCGAGACCTGTGAGAAACGAAGCAGAAGAATACATTAGATTTGTGGCAGTAAATGCAGCTCCTCACGCACTGCCCATTTAAGAGATTGGGCTCGAAGCTGCCCAGGATGAGGAAATGAAGATACTCAGAAAATGTGTTATCCTTGGAGACTGGAGTCATTGTCCCACGGAATACAAAGCGGTGTGGAATGAGTTAACTGTATTAGGTCAACTTGTGTTGAGAGACGTTCGTCTGATTATTCCAAGCAGTCGGAGAAAATATGTGGTCAGTCTGGCACATGAGGGACACCAGGGAATAGTAAAGACTAGGCAGCGCTTACGTACAAAAGTATGGTGCCTGAAATTGATCAGGAAGTAGAAAACAAGTGTAGAAGGCGCCATGAGTGCCAGCTTGTTGGTTAGCCTTAAATTAAAGAACTGGTCGAACCAACCAAACTGCCTACCGGCCCATGGCATGACATTGCAGTTGATTTGTTTGGACCACTGCCCTCAGGAGAATATATCTTAGTAACAGTGGACTACTTCAGTAGATATTTTGAAGTGGATATCATGAGGTCTGTAACGTCAGACAAAGTCATAGCTCGTTTGGATAACAGGTTTACAACACATGGTTACCCTGTTACCATGAAGACGGACAACGGTCCATAATTTACGTCGTCAGAATTTAAGAGCTACGTGAAAGACTGTAACATAAAACATAGGCACACAACTCCATTGTGGCCGCAAGCAAATGGAGAGGTAGAGAGACAGAACAAAGCTCTTCTGAAAACACTCAAGATTGCGCAAGTTCAGAAGCGAGAGCTTCAGAAGGAGTTGAACAAGTTCCTGTTGGCGTATAGAATGACGCCACACTCAACCACCGGAGTAGTGCCAGCTGAGTTAATGTTCAAAAGGAAAGTCAGAACAAAGCTGCAGGATGTCATTGAAACAAGCAGCAGAGATAAGTATACAGCTGTATATGATAGAGACTTTGAGATGAAACCCAAATCCAAAGACTACGCAGATGAGTACAGAGGTGCCAGGAAGAGCACTATTTAGTTTGGAGATAAAGTTCTTCTGCAGCAGAATCCAAAGAATAAATTATCTACATGCTTTGAGAAAACCCCTTATGATGTTGTTGAAAAATGTGGTAGTCAGGTAACTATACAGTCGCCCGTTTTGTCAAATACAGACGGAATACGTCTCATGTGAAGAAGTACTTGGAGACGACCGATGCGGAAGATGCTCCCAGCCCCTGTGTTGAGAAGGAACATTGAGCCACACCAACTGAGGATGACAGAGTGATAACCCATGAGGAATGGTCGGAGAGACCACATCGTACTGTTTGCGTACCGAAGTATCAGGAGGATTATGAGAGATACTAAACAGTCTCGTGTGATTCTGTTCACTGTGTTATTTGAGTGTAGATTATACCCATATGCTTGCATAATGTTTGTTGCAGTGTTGAAAATTTGAATTTACCTTGTTCATTTGTTAAAACAAAAAACACGTTAAAATACTGGCCATAAGATGTGTGTGAATACCGGACTGAACTTTGATAAGTATACTATTGACTCTGAGTCCGATCGAACTCAAAGTTTGAGAAAACTTGTTGTACAGAACTCAACATCTCAAGGAAAGGAGCGATGTAGTGTATTGGTCGTTGACCCAAGGTCATCTCATTATATATGCATGATATAATAAAGGAGCTGAGCCTGAATGGCGGCCATTTGTTCAAGTTACATCTGTGCAGTGTGTTCAATCCGACCGATCAAGTCCTTAATTCTAGTTAGGGACAGTTCACCATCGAGCTGAATTTTCCGGGCTCGCCAAGATCGTGATATTTTGAAAGCCACGACACCTCCAAGAATAAGAACTACCGTTTGTTGTCGTTGCCTTCCCTTCATAAATATATTTGAAAACATTATTTTAAATAACTTTGGTTATGTTGGCATGGCTGCCGGTCGCTAGCACGATGAAGCCCCTTTGCCTGCCCACGGCAAACTTCCTTTGGAGCCTGGAACAAATTCGTATGTTGATTGATTTGTTAAGATGGCATTCGTTGTATCAAAATTTCGACTTGATCTGATATATGAATGAAACTACCGAGTAAATATTTGCATATCTCCAAGGCGATGGGCCTATTTACTCATCTTTTGTAAGTAATCCCGGGAAATAAAATCGAGATCGTGACAATATATTTGCCATCTTTGACTATATAGTTTTGATCCAAGAATACTGTTCACGTTTGATAAATATATAATCCGATATATATATATATATATATATATATATATATATATATATATATATGTGTGTGTGTGTGTGTGTGTGTGTGTGTGTGTGTGTGATATGAAAGTCACGCGCACAAAGAGCGTGCTGAAAAGTATGTCTGAGTATCTAAGTTACGCACCCGAAGGGTGCGCCGAAAAATGCAACTGAATGATAACATTTGTGATTGGTACGATGCATTTTAGGTAAGTATGGGTCCGTGTCGAAATAAAAAAAAAGACTGAACCCCCCCCCCCCCATTTTGGGCATTTTAAAGACATGATGATCTCCCCATCATCAAAGTCAAAAACAGGGTGACACCTCCATGGATCCATCGGCCCCCCCAGGCCTAAGAAAATTACCAGTCCCTTACGCAGTGCACTTGGCGTACGATTTTATATAATTCAATACAATAATCATCGTAATGCCATCAGTCAGTGACGGTACTACTCTACAATGCCCACGATCATGAAAAATTTCTCGCCTAAAACTAGTTCATTTGAAGGCTGATGACAGTGTTTTGACAAACACATCTAAAGGGCGGGACAATTGACCGGAGGACATTTGAAAAAAGTTTGAGGTTATGCCGGGACAGTATCGAAAAATAAGGGGGAACGTAATTTGTATCAGCGAAACAAAAAGCACCATTTTGTTTAATGATTAAATAAATTAGACAGAAATGACCGGGACAGCCCCCTCCCATATCCACCCCTACCCACACACTATGTGTACCCCTTTCACCTATTACAGAACGAGAGATGCCGGATAATCAAAACCCCCTACCCACGCATGCCACGTTTTATCATATATATTTGTAAAAGACCAGAAGCTCGCTCAAGCTGTCTGTAATATAGTGCACTTTTCTTGTCAATACAGTATATAGGAAATAAGTCACTCAAATATTATGGACAGTTTCTCAAATTTTTGGCGTTTTTTCAGTATTTCAAAGTTTTAGAGAGAATGGAGTTCGGGAATAGCGCACTATCGCTGAAATCCCCGTTTAGTTGGATGTAGAGCTGCCAATTAGTTCTGTCAATCTACGAGATTTGGAATAAATAGACAGCTGGTGTTGGCGGGAGAAGTGCCTTGTAGCGTCGACTACCTTCAGAAAACTCCATAATCAGCAACGATGTAGTCGTCAGCAAACTTTTCCTTTGCTACGAGTCCGAACGTTACAAGAGAAGGTCACAAGGGCAATGGAAGTTCCGATCGGGAAACCTGTTGCCATGACAACTCTGCAGACAGACCATGTAACATTTGTAACGTTTTGCTTTAATCTTCGGTACACTGTAGATACTCTCTAGCATCCAAAAGAAAGTTACGATTGTTCGTTTCTGTTTTCCCGATTTGGGTTTCTGAATTTTCAAAAACGAGTTTTGTAATTCGAGACTGACACTGCAGAACCAAATTTACTATTTTTTGAAAATCGTTCTTAATTCTTAATACTAAGTACAAACACGCAATATCTAAATGTAAACTTACCCCAACAATTGAAATTACGCCTAAAATTGAATTCGCCGATTTCAGGAAATATTAAAATTTTATTTGGCCGTCATTAGCCACTGACGGTGAAGTCAATCAAGATGTATAACTTTAATACGGAAAGTCCATTCAATATGCAAATTAGGAACCAGCTTACGTTAAAATGCTTAATGACTTTCGATAATGTTGTTTGATAGTATCTTCCTTGTACATAGCAAGTTTCGTCAATTTTGGTCAAGGCAACCAAGACACATATCCCTTATTAGGAAAGTTCATTAAGTATACAAATTAAG
Organism: Ptychodera flava; assembly: GCF_041260155.1. Lineage (NCBI taxonomy): Eukaryota > Metazoa > Hemichordata > Enteropneusta > Ptychoderidae > Ptychodera > Ptychodera flava. The sequence goes on along the minus strand of NW_027248281.1, from coordinate 12,260,338 downwards.
CATTGGCTGACGTAAAGATGCTTTATGACTTCCAGTAATGTTAAATCATAGTATCTTCAATACACATAGCAAGTGTCGTCAATATTGATTGGGTCAATTAAGGTATATAGCCCTTATTAGAGAAGTTCATCAAATATGCAAATACGCTATTAACTTTCTTGTCACACTTTAATGTCTGTCATGTTAAAGAAATCCTTTTGTGGTTAACATTTGTAGCAAATCTCATCAAATTCTTTGCAGCCGTTCTCATAGTCTGTCTATTTTACTACAATCATTACTTATGAAAATAAGCATGAAATATGCAAGCAACACAATAAAATATTATCAGTTCTTACCATTCTCAAATAGAATCTATTTATGAGATTTGATTCTGATCTGACGAGGGTTTTTTAGATATCGGGTCCCACAGAAAGACAATCAGACAGACAGACAGACAGGCAGACAGACAGACATCGCTGCGACGATAGCTCACGTGTGTCAATAGTTGAGCTAAAAATGTGTGTCAAACGTAAACCCCCAATATTTCACTTGCCGCGGATAAAACAACTAAAGCTTTATTACTTTGCTAAACTAAGGCTGATACCGCCTTATCCAAACTATTTCTTAATGGCTTAATGGCAATATAAGGCGCAGATATTTGTCATAAAAAGTAACTATTTCTATGTTTCTACCATTTAAACTCCATATTCTTATCTTACTCTATGATCTACATTTCTCAATACCATTACTATTGCCATATCAACATGTACACCTAATTCCCATTTTTTTACAAAAATCTCCTACGAGGTTGATCAATTTTCCTTAAGTTATAGCCAAGTCAGACAAAATTACGACATTGATAGCATACAGGACGGCACAAAATAGATATCCCGTGTCAGCTGAGTTTCAATATTGCCGAAGTTAATTGACATATCATTTACCTCTTAAATAAACAAAGTAAATAGTTCAGGACTGAGCATGCAACCCTGTCAATCATTTGAGATTTTGGGCCTTGATTATATCCATTATTTTACATTGGTAAACATAAAACGTGAAATCAAACATTTTACAGGAAAACACTATGGAGACAGTTTGTATAAATGTTATAGTTTCAAATTCTTTCAAACAATCCTCAACAGGGGAATAAAATTTCCCTCCCCTCAAATATGTTTGTATTATGGCATGTAAAACGAAATGTTATCAATAGTACTCTTATTTTTACAATCCGTTAACTGGTTATGTTCAGCCAAAGTTTAACTGGTTATGTTCAGCCCAAAGAGTTGTTCAGAATTAAAGTGATATTCTTACAAAGGGCAAAAGATATTTCCTCAATCTAAATAATCTTCTAAAGTATCATCGTCTCGTATACCCATGGAAGACATGATAGGAATATATTCCCACAAGATAATTATGACCTTAAACATTGTTCTACGATGCTATTAATTGTTCTAATCAAAACAGCCGTATAGGGTTAATGACCTCAATCTTCAATTTATTCGAGGTGGCTGCGACCACCATTCACGTTCTTGCGGCCCATGTTTATCTTGTTTATATTTTGAGTCAATAAAGTTTGAAAAACAAAAGTAATTTTGAATGAAAGACAACCATGCAACGTTCAGACTATGTCCAGAGTTACAACCATGTGTGGTGTTTGTCATTGTCTCATTAAAAACTTTCACAAATTTACCATTTCATTAATATTCTTTGCGTGACTCCAAAAACACCATTCATGCAGTAGCTTTGATAAAAAATACCGTCGTCTATCGATTAGGGTTTGCTAAATCATACAACATGCCAATCAATGGTTTTCTATCTAATTCTATTAATATCTCCTCAAGCAAATTGAGGTTATCTTTTGTTATGTGGCCGTGGTCCACGAGATAAACGAATATATCGAAAGTCGACTCTATCTTCTCAGCGTCCCGGATTTCTATCTGTTTACCTCTGAGTAAATGTTTCATTCTATGCATTTCTTCGTGGTCGAGCTTCCCCGAGAGCCTATTTAACGTTTTCAAAAGTGGATCTAAACCTGCAATAAAACCGGGAAGGTATCAAACATTAAATTTAATGTATTTTAAATCATCAATTACGACATGCACGACTCATGTTTCTCCTCACTTGACAAACAATACTGGGATTTATCCTCCTGTTTTTCTGCTCATGAACATCTCTATGTCATTATGCAAACATAGTATCGCCGATTGCATATGCAAACGGCATTAAAGTAACTGGAAATCATTATTGAATATGTCACTTACCCCTGGATTCCGGATAGGCTCTTCTTTTCGCTGTCTGGAGAGGAAAAGTAATTTTTTTAATAAGGTTTCGAATATTAAAAGTTAGCCAGCAATCTTGTTAGATATTTTGTTTTTTTCTTCTGCGTGATATCATCGTCCAATATACGTCGTACATTAAATTTCCTAATTTTTATACTCTGTAACACTGTAACTGTGGCAAACCAGTAAAATAACTGTAGATGTGCTATCAATATGTCAGCCTCCTGCTGATGAAATGTAGAGGGTCAAAACAGTACGAAATCATAGAAGGTGAAATGTAAGAAACATTATTTTATTAATTGGAAAGGATATCATGGCTATTTCAAATCACAGGAACCTTAGCAAAATGTCGTAAAACTTCATAAAACTTACATGGGACTTTTGTAGAATACTTCTTAAGAACTTCACAAGAAAAACATGAGCAAGCTGGCTGGTATTGACAAAAACATTCGAATCAAGATTAAGATTCGTGTTTGACTTGTTATATAGACATACACACTACACTTGCACGAAACGTTGAAAAGCTGGCTCGTATACGTTAAAATAGTCATATCAGAATATTGACATAGTTTCAAGATGAGGGAGTGGATTATTATGGGACTTGACATAAGATGTCAATCAGCTCGGCAGTCACTCCTATTTATGCAGAGCCGGTCCTGGCCGGTCTGTCTCCGAGTGCTGATTGAAAAAGTTCAGACAAGAACTGAGGTGTCAAAAAGCAGAACACCAAGTATCTCTTGGTCGACGATACCAAATAATCATAAATAACATATCGATATGGCTCTTGAAATATAAAAGCAAGAATTGTAGACCACCGCTGGAATGTTATATAACCTTTGTGGATTGACAAAACCCTTCTAATCATTATTTTGACCTTCCAAGCCATGCTTAATTTTGCAGGATATAAGGGGCTAAAAACCATGTCTTGGAAATTTTTAAATTTGCTTTGATGTCGTACAATGAACCTTAAACACTATACTATTTTTACATACATTATCGACCCTTTTCACGTTTATCAAGATATCTTCACTTCAACGCACTTAATTGGCAATGTGAGACAATTTCTTTCAGAATTATTCATTCGGTGTCAAAAGGTGAAAAATCCGGAATATCTATCAAGGTGCCGCCGACTTATAGAGTTTTGAGCACAGTACAAGTTGTCATAAACGGAACTGAGAAAATCAACGAATTATGTAAACAATCATGCGTCGAACATTTTTTCCAAAAAGTACGATAACATGCCAAACCTAGCCGGCACAAACGTTTTAGGTTCATATCTCGCCTAATCCCCAAATGGCGCTGTTTGCCGAATTACAGCCAAAGATGGGATATCCGTTGATCAACACAACGAACCTTCTGGAGAGAAATTTTGTCATGTACACCCTGATAGCTGGCCAGCCGTGCTGCAGTGAACACCGTGATACACGCCGGGCGGCCGGCGGCCGTAATGTAGTACACACGGTGTTTACTTCTGTACGGCCGGCCATCGTGTTTCGAAAACAAGCCAATAAGCTCCATGTACTTTATAATTATGCGAGCCCGTCATTATTTTATTACTTGGTAAATTTACGTTATAATTATCATTAGGCAGTTTTTACACTGTTGTCTAATTCACATATTTATTATCACTTTCACTGCATAAAAAGCCAATAATACTTACTGTATTTGCATGGATTATTGCCTGTATTTTAGCTGAAGAGTGCATATACAGGTGAATACAGTCAATAATCCATTGCTTGTATTCAGCAAGCCTGTATTCACGTGGATTCATGTGAATTCACGTGTATTATTCAATAATACGGTCGACTCATTAATGTGAATTTATCTGTATTATTGCGTTTTCATGCAGTGTTTGTAACAGATCAAAAGTAGCGATTTTAGAAATAAACCCTCATGCGTCTTTCTATTTCTCGGTGGAACGTGCAGTTTACTGTAAAAAAGTCTTTTTATTAGAACATCATTTTAATTTATTTAGCTAGATGTCTAAATTCGCTAATTTAAGACGCAGCCAATTCAAACTTTTCTTCATACATACCATGCCTTCATAGCTAATTAGGCTGCCGATTTTACTAGAAATCCAAATTCGCTAAAAAAAATATGCCGCTAAATCAACGTGTTTTTCAGTATAACATGTTGATGAAGGTTTTCGGTAACTCTCTCTTTGGAATAGATTGTGGCCTTGAAAAGGACCCTTACTGGTTAGGTTGTTCACCGCTGTTCTAACGCAACGTCATCAATGCCTAATATCACACAAATGAAACAGCCATCTGTGAATCCAGCTGCTTTTGAGAAATTGTGTAACCTTGCCCGTAAACTAGATATAAACAAGAGAGTTGTACCTTTTCCAAAGTTTAAGTTTCAGCATATATATATATTTAAAAACTATCTACAGTTGATTGACCAATCAGAATGCTCAATTCAGGGTGTTTTATTTACTCATAAAGCCTTGGTCACCAAATTCCAGAAACGAATGACAGCGCCGTAGTAGAGTACAGTCCAATCAAAAGTAAACATGTCATATTCTGTAGACATCTGGTTCGTTTTAATATTCAAATTTGGTAACACAGCAGAAACCAGCTGCAACATTAAATCTGCTGTGCCCTAGGGCATTTATATAATGTGCCCTAGGGCATTTATAGGATGTTCCATTACATTGGAAGGCTATTTCACAAATAAAAGTTTTAATTCATATCCTAAACGTGTTACATTGACAAAGGGGACGGTTGACGTAAACACATTGAAAACGAAAATATATCAGTTAGGGGCGATAGTTTTTAAGTCGGATAAAACCCTCATACTTGGGCTCTTCTGGTACATAAAGTCAAACCCTACGATAAAATGTCTCGGCCTGCGGCCCGACATTTTTCTGTTGGGTTGGACTTTATATACCAGAAGAGCCCTCGTACTCGCGCTTTATCCTATACCTATATATATATATATATATATATATATATATATATATATATATATATATATATATATATATATATATATATATATATATATATATATATATATATATTATCAATAGGACGTGAGCAGTATTTATAAGCACGATCTTTGTATTTTCCGTTCTACAGTACACCTGAAGAAGCTCCAGTTTTGGAGCAAAATGTTGTGTCACAAGTTCATTAAAATACGTTATTAAAATACGTTTTGTATATATATATATATATATATATATATATATATATATATATATATATATATATATATAAACTTGATTGATGCACACTACCACAACCAGTTGTTTGGTCCGAACGTAGTTTAATGAACTTGTGACACAACGTTTCGCTCCAAAACTGGAGCTTCTCAGGTGCACTGTATAAAGGAAAATACAAAGAAACGTGCTTATAAATAAATGCTGTACATTAAGAAATCATATATATGTAAATATATTATTATATATATATATATATATATATATATATATATATATATATATATATATATATATTATATATTTAGAGGTTATTACCCAATATCGCCTGTTCCTTTGTCGTATCAGCATGAGTGTCGTTTGTACTGCGTCAGACACGAGACGAAGTCGAGTGCCTGACGCAGCACAATTGACACAACTGCGGATACAACACAAGGAACAAGCGATATTGGGTAATAACCGATTTAATATATACCAATGCCCACAAATTTTTAGGCTTTACTTTATTACTCCTTGCGCATAAGTAGCTGAATATTTATGTGAACAGGCATCATTCATTAAGTATACAACGAAGTCAGCATCACGCACAACATCGCTGCAAGTCGTCCATATCTCAATGAACCCCAAGAAGAAACACACCGGGATTCAAAAATCGTCAGAAGGAACAGAAGGAACATTTTAAAGTGCAATATACTATTACATTTGTAACTAATCAAAAACTGTCCTCAGCTTTATATCTATCCTGATTTCGATCGCGCTTGATCGTCGTATGGCACTGAGCTCGCGCGGAGAGGGGCCGCCATTTTGTTTGTTCACCCTGAGAGTTGCCATGTCAACAGTTGTCGCGCGCGCATAACCTGTTCGGGGATAGACCGTACACAGTGCCTGCGTCGTGCGAACGGCAGAATGTTTGCTAGAGCTTGGCCAAAAAAATGCGAGAACTTTTACAGGAAAATCATGGGCAACAAAGCAAGACTCAGCATGTTATTTCCGTATTTGGCAGCCAGAAATACCCATTGCATGTTCCTCGAAGCCCTTCAACTTTTTACGTCGGCGACATCGCTTCGCAGGCCGGGAGCGGCAGCCATTTTGTTTGTTTACGTTATTTACCAACAAACTGCTAATGTAGTTTGGGTCAACTCCGAAACCGATGACGTTTATCGTGCGTATCTCGACGTTCACCGTGAAATGTCACGTCTGATATTTTACGGTGAACGTCACTAGGATGACTAGTGAACGTCACTAGTTTTAGCATGGGTATATGATAACATATCATATCATATCATATCATATCAGTCAGAAATAGCCCCTGTAGAGAATGATTCTAGCAAATTTAAGTGATTTCTTGATTTAAGAAATAAACCTCTTGAAGTCAAGGGGTATGTGTACCATTAGTAGCAAGACCAACCACTTCACACCTGATTATTGTTACTCTGGCTGTTACCACTCCCCCCGTGCAAGTTTGTAAACACGCTTGTTTATTTACAAAAAACACAGGGTGTTTATTGGATAGCAACATTGTTTACACTTCTGTATTGTCATTGGAATGAATGTCTCGTAAAAAATTTTGTGCTAAGGGGTTTTTTGTCAATTTATTAACTCAATATTAATTTGAAATATTTAGTGTCAGATGACGGATTTAAAACATGTTTGAAATTATTTAAGATCGTGAGAAAATAACAAGCAACAAATTATACACTTCAACGGCCATTGTTAGGTGCAAGCAAGGGATTGTATTTACACAATCAATGCAGTTGAGTAATTTACGAATACGTCTTTTTTCAACCAATAAACTAGCATATCAACTGAACGCTGCTGTCTAATGGGCAAGATACAGTTACCAGAGTACACGGTGCAGATGAAAGTATCGAAAATTGATTAAAACTGTCAATCATAGTAACTGTTTCTATCTACTCTATTCTATCTAGCAAATTTGTATAGCGCCAAATATCCAAGTTAAACAATTGCTCAGTGGTGCTTGGCGTTACAATGAAAATGCTCTCTGGAAGATGTACGTTTTCAAGCGTCTTTTTGAAATGTTGATATAAGTGAGGTTTTTATGTCCAGGGGTAAAGAGAAGCTACTGCTTTTGTCCATTGTATAAAGCTTATGTTTAATATAAGTCTCTAGTGTTTGGCTACACTCTGTTAGATGATTTTAAAATCACAGATTGGTAACCCAACCCCAACGTATACTGGGTAATAAAACACACAAATTCCGTATGAACAGAGGATCGAATTCAAAATGTCTCAACCTACGGACACTTACCACTCTTATATCTGTTGACGGGTCCGACTTCATTAATTCGTCGTTCTCCTGGGATACATCAGCGGCATCTAGACTAAATCAAAGTGAGACTTGAGTGGACACCGTGGGTCATCAGTGTATTAGGGAGATGTGTAGATATTTGATGGATAGTGTTTGACCATTGCACATTAAATAAGGAATTGTGTGTTAACACAAATCCAGTTTGTAAGTCCACGGAGCTAGGCCGCCTGCAGAACAACATGTCAAGAAGTCACTTTGCATTGCTGACGTAGACATCTTATTACTGGCTATCTAACTACTCATCTGCTGACGTAGTCACCTTAGCATCCGCTATCTTGCTACCAATCTTTCTTGCGCACGGCACTTGACCTAATCCTTGCTGCAAGCTTCTGGTCCAAGTTCATTCATTCTAGGCCATCAGGCTGTCTGCCAAGCTATCCCACCACCAACCCCATCTCCTCCTTGGTTCCACTAGTCTGCTTCCCACTGTGGGCCGTCCATTGCATGTACCCCCACTCAAGAAGGTGGTCTCCACCGGTCCGGTGGAACCACTTTTACTTTCGGCTTTCGAAAGGTCTGCAATCACAACTTTGCAATCCAAACCTTTGCCCAGGAAGCAGACTGGCGGAGACCCCTCACCCAATCTTTGAGTTATTTTGTGCTTAGTTTTGAAATGGTTTTTGCCTAGATTTTACTTTCGTCGTTTTGCTTGACATTGTATTTTCCGTAGTTAGGTTATCACTGCTTTGTATTTGTCCACTGTTGCTTATTAAATTCCTTGAACACCATATCCTGTGTAGCGGTGTGTGCTTACAAATTATTTTTGTGAGTTAAGCGTACTTAAGTGCGTCTAGCTGTTAGTTTGGTAATTATTTAATTATGGAACAGCATATGTTCATTAGACAGGTGATCATTAAATGTGCACACTAATTTAGAATGTAAGGCTTAGATTTCTATAGATAAACTGGATATACAAAAAATTTTGAATTTGTTTGGATGCATTATTGATTCACTTGAAATCATCATCGTAGACGGCGAGCCTCATTGTGCTCAAGTTTGTGGGAATAATGTGACATAGAATGCAATTTAAAAAGAGGATTTTCATTGATAAATAGCATAGAGAGTAGTAGTCTCTCTGTACAGACTGTAAGTAGTGACAAAGAAATGTCAATACTGTCATACACAAATTATAGAGTAGGTATTTAATGTGAATAAGAAATCTACAGGCTTACTGACCATTTTCAAAACTGAGAACAAAGTGTACTGAGAAGTGGAGAACTGTATCACACATGACAATTTGTGTAAACATTTATTTTTCTCAGTCTTTGGCGCAAAACATCACTTAACAGTGGTGAGAAAGGGGATGACTAAATTTATGACTGATAGTCTACTAATGATAAATGAACATGCATTTCTGCTTATTGGAAATGAGTGTTATTTGTATTGAAAATTATTTTTTTGTGTTCAAATGTCACATTTATGTGTGTGAATTGAAGGCTGCAAATATTGGCTTATGATCACTGAAATAAGATTCAAGTACATGACCTTCAATAGGATCAATATTGGTGTAGATGTGATCAAGGCATGAATTATAATCAGTTGTTGGAGAGTGTATCAGCTGTTTGTAATCATATGTTTCTGTCATTAACTGTAATAGTTTCTGTTTTCTGACAGAATTGTTTTGCATATCTACATTAAAATCACCGATTATGACAGTGGGGTCATTGGGATGAAGTTTAAGATGCAGATTAAAAATCGCCTTTTCAAAAGTTGAAATTACAGTATTTGGATTACAATATGTACCAATAATTTGCAAGATACCAATAGGTGTTTGATACTTTGATAGTGTGAATTCAATGCCACCATAATCAATGCTTTGTGGTGTTTCAAAATAGCCATGTCTGGAGTAAATAACAGTGCCATGTGCTGATCTCTGATTTCCTGATGATGACCCATCATGTCTGTAAGTTACATAGCCTGGTAAGTCATAACTGGAACTATCATTTGGAGACAGTTTTGACTCTGTACAAATTATCACATCTGCAGCTGTTAAACTGTAATCACATGCAACATCTTCATAATGGGCATGTAATGATCTCACATTTTGATGCGCAACTACAAAATAGGTCTCATTGTATTTGTAGGGAAATTGTAAATTTGGTTGTAACATTGCTTCAGTGCGTAAACGATTCATTTCTGTTTGAACATCACTGCTGACTGTTATATTTTTTGGATGCAGATTCAGAATATGAAGACCTTCTAGATGAGTTACACGACTCAGTGCAACATAATGTAGATGATACTGTTTTTTGTTTGGCAGATCTACAACAACCTGTTGGAGTGTGTCACCTTGTGAACGGTGTATTGTTTTCGCACTAGCTGGACGAATAGCAAATTGTTTTCGTAAGACTTCAGCATTTTATAACGACCTACTTTGAACTGTCTTGATATTTTTGTATTGGAGTCCACTGAGCTTTGATACCACTGTGCAGTAGATGTTTCTTGTCATGACGTGTTTTGCGGCCTACAGACTGATCATCAAACTCAATCCACAAATTGGTGACATTGTTGTTATCTAGTATATCAATGAATCGGATTATTCCTGATGCACCATTTATGAGGCCATCTTCAACTGATAAATTTATGCAGAGGTCAATTCTCTGTCCAATGGCAATATGCAATGTATGTTGTAAACCCATTGTCTTTTGAGCTGCTTTTGGAACACTCTTAAGGATTTTAGTTTTAACAGCTTGATCAACATCACCAATAACTGTGTCTACTGCTTCAGGGTTGTCTTAAATCCTGTCAATTTGTTAAAGGCTAGGATGTTATGTGAATCAACACTGGCATTGCTGTAGAAAATGTGGACTATGTCAGTAACATGTTCTGTAGTTTCATCTTCATAGTTCAATTGCACAATACGAGTCTCAAGGTATTTAATGTCATTGTCTGTATGGTTTCCTTCTCGAAGTCGGTTTAGTAACTGAGCAAAGTTTGCATCATCTTTTTGTCTCATTATTTCTGTTAATTCAAACATTGTAAAACATTCTTGCCAAAGATTTGTTGCTAAAGGCCCATAGTTCACATTTAGATCTTGAAAAATCCAACCATCAAACACAGGTTGAGTTGAAACAAATCACCACTACTAATGATACTGACACCACCAAACAACTTCTTGTTACCCATTATTTGCTGCAGCCGTAGATTCACATAATTGAACATGCCATTACCAACCATTGAGATTTCATCAATAAATATTACTTTCAGGTTTCGATACTTTGCTTGCAATGTATTGAGCTTATCTGTTGAGAGTGCTCTGTAGTGAAAACTTGACTAGCAGGTATTTGAAGTGCACTGTGAATAGTAGTACCACCAAGATTGTATGCAGCTTTTCCAGTTGGTGCCATTAGAATCATTGTGATAAGGTCAGGGTTTTCACCTGGTAGACTTCCAAGGTATCGTAAGAGTGCTTGGTATATTGCTTTGACTACCATAGATTTGCCAACTCCTGCTCCACCTGTCAGAAACAGACATAACTGAGCATCTTTAGTTTTTACCCAGTTGAGAATATGATAAAATATTTCTTTCTGTTTCTCATTAGTTTCCTTACAAGATTATGGAAATCCTGCTTGTTCATTCTGGGTTGCTGTAAATCCTCAATGCATGGGTTATTGACAGCAATACCTAGGTCTTGACCAATATCATAATTTGAATGTTCAGGTTTGTCTGGATTGAAAGATGCATAGTCATTGTTTTCAATTGAGCCCTGGTTAGCATCTTGTTCATCATTGTGTATTGCATTAGGTGCTACTGTACTCACAGCATTATTTTGTTCAGCGTTTTCATTCTGCAGATTCTCTATTGCTTGCTGGAGAACTTCAGCATTATGTTGGTATTGACATCTCTTTGCATCTATGTCTGCCTTCAACTGCATATATTTCTCTTGATATGAATCACAATTCTCAATGAGTTCACTTTCAGATTTCCAAGGATGAAACAGCATTAATAGTTCTCTGTAATGATTCTCAGGTTCTTTTGCTTTGTGGAAGTTAACATATCTAATTACTTTACATTTTTGACGTTTTTTGTAGATCAGTCCTCCAACTTTGTATGAAACATGTGACTCAGATGATGGTTGTACAAGTTCATCATCAACATTGTCATCATAGTGGTTTGTTTGATTATGTTTTGTGTCATCTTTGTGGAAGTCAAACCAAGCTGCAAAATCTGCCAGGCACCATGCCAAGAGAGGTTTGGGCGACGTTGGTACTTTTTAATGAGACTGTCAGTTTCTATGTCAGTTGATTCTGGAGGCATTCCTTGAATTTCACAGAGTGGTTTCAACAAAATTGTGCGACTGTCTGGTGGTGATGTATTAATAAACACAAAATCACGTGTAGCACGGCGCAGTGACATTTGAAGTACCAAATATACAGCTTCTTGAGCACTCACTTCTACATGGTTAAGAAACTTATTTCCAATATGTCTAACTCTGTCTTTGATATCTTTATTACCTTCTCTTGCTTCCTTGGTGGCACGCTCTAGTAGGTTACTCATACCTCGCTGAGCCTTACTTATGTATGACACAATGTACATCGCACATGCATATGGGTCTAGAATAAACTGAATATCCATATTTGCTCTCCAAGCTTGTAGTAATGTTAAATTGTAACTATTAATTCTGATATCATTTGGTGTTCTCTTGAGAAAAACCTTGTCAGTTGCAAGTGATGAGCGAATAGCATCAATGTATGTTTGCTCATCAAGTTTGAGTTTGGACAGAAATTCCTCAAATGTGATATCACCACCCATACACATATTATCCAATTCCGCTTTATTTTGACATAGTGCTCTTTCAGTTGATTTTGTGTTTCCTCTGGACAATCAGATTCAAGAGGAGTCATATCATTGTTTTGGCATTGGTGGCAATGGGAAGCCAAATCTACAGACACATTGTCCTTCTTTTTGCAGGTTTGGCATGTCTATGTAGTTGCAGGTTGATCAGATTTTGCAGTGTCTCATCATCAGAATTCATTAAATTTTGACAAGAGATGTATCTGTCAATGAAGTCAGTGATTGTATCATTATCATCTTTATCATACTGTGGAGCATCTTTGATCCATACCAGCATATGAATATGTGGTGATCCTCTCTGTTGAAACTCAACTCGATAAAAGCTATCTGCTATTTCACCAATAGGATGAAGAGAACTCTCTAAGAAATCATGAAGAAATCGTTGTACAGAATAGTCAAAATGTCTTGCACAAGTCACAGGATCAGACTGAATCAATTCACATTTGTCTTTCCAAGTCATTTGACTAATCTCTTCATCAGTGTATAATTTGTGATGCACAGTTTGTCCAAGTATTCGTAGTAAATGATGCCATCGAGTTTCTGCAGCAGAAAATGAGAGGAAAAATGTGGGTAGTCCTAGCTGACGAATCATTGCAAATAAATCTCTTTTTGCTTTTCCCAATATGGTGGTGATCCTCGGACAGTTCTCAAAATTTTGTAACCTTCATCAAGATGCAACACATTTTGTACTTGCTCATGAGATTGGAAAGAAGCAGCTTTCAATTGTTTGCCTTCAAATTTACATTTACGTAGAGATAATGTAGCTTTGTCTTGTATTTGCTTTACTTGTAATTTCTTAAGTTTGAAGAAAATGTTCGGCACTGATTTAGCAACTCTCCTGTCTGAATGTCTTAGTTCCCATTTACATAGTGTACTGTAATGTACAGGTACTTTTGTCTTTGGTCTAGGTTGGCCAGCAAATATTGTAGGAAATGACAACTCTTCAGAATATTTATCTTGAAACAAACCATCGGTTTATTGCGTTCTCCTGGAGCATAGCAGTATGCACCATCATTGTCAATATCAGTTGTTTCAGGTGTAAGTAATGTATCAAGATTTCCTGTAGCACGGTCATCTATGTTTGTCACTTCTGTCCACTCATCATCAGATTCTGTGTCAGATGTTACATTTGTTTGCTCTGGCAAATTAGGACAGTCTTTTGTGTTACTTGTTTTATTTGTGTCATTTTCGGTATTTGTTGTTACATGTAATAGATTCTGGTGGTTCTGATCCCTATTACTTGTAATTTGTGCTTTGTTTATGTTCAGTTCACTGTCAGCATTATCTGTCGTATATGTAATAATCTTATCAGTTGTGGCAGTATGTGTTACTGAATGATCCGAGTCATTTTGATTTATACCTGTATGACTATCTGATCTGTTAGATTCATCTGTGCATTGTGTATCATCAGTTGCAATTTGTTTATCAGAGTTGTCTTGAGGTAAAAATTCTTTCCATTCTTGCTGTTTATCTTTAACTACACCAAAATGATTTGTGTGGGGTGAGATAGTGACATTTTCAGACTTGTACAGACAAGAATTTTGTACTAGCCACTGTGCAGCATCAACAACTTTCTGTGGTCTAATATTTTGCACTTGATATGCATGTTTGTAACTTTGTTTTCTTTTAGCTTTAGTGGTATTGTTTGTGATGCATCTAATGGGCGTGGCAATGTGTTAACAGTTGTAGATATATCACATGGTACGTTTACAACATTCCTTCGTAATGAAGTCTGTTGTCCTCGAGGTAGCTCTCTCAACTGCATAAATGGAATACGTAATGCAACTAGTCTTTCTTCTAATGGATGAAGTGCAAGCTCTTTGGTAAAGTTGGAAATGACATGTTGTTATGCACTGCACATGGAGGAATGTTGCCCTTTTTCAAATATGAATAACATGTTGAGCAAAGCCATTGCACATCATTATCATCATGTGTTATCCTGAGTCTAGTTATAAGTGGCAGAGTGTCTTTGATATTGTTGTAATTAATCAAAGTTTTCTGTACCAGAGCTGACTACAACATGCACACTTATAGTGAGGTCCATCAGAAATACTATTGTGGAAATATTCTATAAGTTCTTGCACATTCAGTTGTGTACAGTGTCTTTGGTTCTGTTTTTGCCTGTTGTCATGTAAACGTTCTTTTGCTCTGTAATTTTCATTGGTCCGTCTTTGCATCATAGCAATGGTGTTTCTTACCTTTTCTTTTTCACGATATGCAATGTTCAGTCTGGATTTTCTCATTGTGGTAGCATTTGCTGCTTTCTCTTTTAGTCTATGAAATACATTTAATCGCTTCTTTGACTTTGAAATTTTATTTTTCAGTCTTTCTTTTTGTTTGTAGTGGGCATCAATTCGTCTATTTTTCTTGAATAAAGCGTTTCTGATTTTCTCTGTACAAATGTATGCCTCATCTAAACGTCTGTTTTTCTTTCGAATAACGTCTTTCTGTTGTTCTTTTGTTTTATATCCTTTATCTAAACGCACTGCTCTCTTTCGAATTACATCTTTCTGTTGTTCTGTTGCTTTGTATTGTTTATCTGTACGCACTGCTTTCTTTCGAATTACATCTTTCTGTTGTTCTGTTGCTTTATATTGTTCATCCAAACGCACTGCTTTCTTTCGAATTACATCTTTCTGTTGTTCTGTTTCTTTGTATTGTTTATCTGTACGCACTGCTTTCTTTCGAATTACATCTTTCTGTTGTTCTGTTGCTTTGTATTGTTTATCTAAACGCACTGCTTTCTTTCGAATTACATCTTTCTGTTGTTCTGTTACTTTGTATTGTTTATCTGTACGCACTGCTTTCTTTCGAATTACATCTTTCTGTTGTTCTGTTGTTTTATATTGTTCATCCAAACGCACTGCTTTCTTTCGAATTACATCTCTCTGTTGTTCTGTTGCTTTGTATTGTTTATCTGTACGCACTGCTTTCTTTCGAATAACATCTTTCTGTTGTTCTGTTGCTTTATATTGTTCATCCAAACGCACTGCTTTCTTTCGAATTACATCTCTCTGTTGTTCTGTTGCTTTGTATTGTTTATCTGTACGTACTGCTTTCTTTCGAATTACATCTTTCTGTTGTTCTTTTGCTTTGTATTGTTTATCCAAACGCATTGTTATCTTGTACATGGCCTGATTCTGTTGTTCTGTTGTTTTATATTTTTTATCTAAGCGCACAGTTTTCTTACGAATAACATCTTTCTGTTGTTCTTTTGCATTATATTGTTTATCCAAACGCATTGTTTTCTTGTAAATGGCTTGATTTTGTTGTTCTTTTGCTTTATATTGTTTATCTCTGCGAATTGTTTTCTTTCGAATTAAGTCTTTCTGTTGTTCATTAGCTTTGTAAGTTTCATCTATCCGCTTGGCTCTTTTTCGAAATAAATCTGCCTGTTGCTCTTGTGCTTTGTTTTCTTCATCACATCGTTTTCTTTTCTTTCTAATTAAATCCGTTTCTTTCTCATTTTGTTTGAAGTTTGGATCAGCCCTCTTTTTTTGAATCCATTCTCTCTTGCACTGCTGTCTACATGTAGGAACTGTGATGAAACTTGAAATGGGTTTGAGAAAATCATAATGTCCACTGTCTGGCATGGCATTTCTATAAACAAGATGGATAATTAATGGTCCATTGATATTGCCAACAGTGTCTATGGGGTTATTTGCAGGGTCAAGATGTACTTGGATACATACATTATACACAATAGCAGCTGCAGTCAACTCAATATGACCTGCATATGTAGCTAAACCTGGTTCATGTCTGCTCATATAGTGTGCATATTCCTCTTTCGTTTGGATATGCCACCTTGCATATTCAACTTTGATTACATCTTTATAATCATCCCAATGTGTAGTTAAATAATCAATAACACCAAGTCTGATTTGTATGTGGTAATCTTCAGTATTGTAGATCCCATAACTTATAGCACGATATAGACAATTGCCATCACCTCTGATTGAGACAATCTCATATTGGCTTTTTGGGGAAGACCTTCGCCTCTCCATGTATAATTTCTTTGCAAGGTTTGATGCTTTTTGACTTTTCTTTTTTGTTTTCATATTTGTCAGTGTATTTCTAAAATGTCAAGTTCAATTAAATATATAACGCACGTAAATATTAAATGTTTATTGTCAATGCCTTCACTATCAATGATAGTTCAAAATACGTGCATAGGTGAACTATGAAAAGCTCAGTATTTCTAGAAAGTATTCAGAAGGTACTTATATTGGATATTTCAGAAGAGTACTTTCAGAATGTGCTTTGGAATACAATTCAGAATAATATTCAGACACTCACTATGTGAGATAATATTCTGTATATTCTAGAACTAACAAGCTCTGCTTGTTAGTATGTATTGTCAATGTCACTGTTGGATGTTGTTGTCAAATGTCTGTGTACTAAGTGTGTGTATTCTGATTTATTTTGGCTCTTTTTTTAATTAGAAGCTGCAGTGAAGACACAGTGAATACCAGTACTGCAAAAGAAAGAAAAATATGTCAGAGATAGGTTGTCTAGCTATGATTCACTAAAATGATTTAAATTTCATATTAAATATTTTGATTTTACATTCAAAGCACATTATGCATTTCCTCTGCAAACAACATTCTCCCAATAGCCACTGTAAAACTGAAATCAGATGCGATTCTTGATCAGTGTCATTATTCTAATTCAGCACAGATTTGTGCAATTCTGACATATAAATCCAACAGGAAACTAATACACCATTATCAGTTGATGTTTCAATTGCAGCTGGACTGCACAAAATTCAAAATCTTTGTACAAAGTACCAACTATGTTATCATCACCACAAATATATGCATCTGAAATATCATCAGAATAATCTGCAAATTGTTCAAAAATTTTAGAACACTGCTGAACAAATATGGACTAAAGAAATAAAAAAATACACACTAAAGATGGGCTAAATTATTGAAATGAAATAACATACCAGTAATAAATATGCATATGTTGAAACAAACTGTGGACTACACTTCATTTTTTAACATTTTAAACAGAAATGTTCAGCCATAATTTGAACGCCACACTATGACACAGAGGGGTAATTTTAAAATTCGTTTTACAACCGAATGAAATTCATC
Organism: Ptychodera flava; assembly: GCF_041260155.1. Taxonomy (NCBI): domain Eukaryota; kingdom Metazoa; phylum Hemichordata; class Enteropneusta; family Ptychoderidae; genus Ptychodera; species Ptychodera flava. Next base: position 12,242,702 of record NW_027248281.1, on the reverse strand, counting down.
GACCGTCATATCTTGAACACAGAAATGCCTTGCTATATTGTGAATATTTCCGGTGGCGATAGCCCACTGTCCGTGCACCGCCGTACAATGGTCGGAAAGAAAAATGCGCCAGTTACATTTTGCAACACATGGGTTATAAACGTTTGATAATTGTTGTTTATTTAGAAGTGTTAAATGTCTTTACATATTCTTTGCCCCACTTCCGCACGCTCGTACTTCTCTTGATATCGCGTCTACTGAGAAAATTTACCTCATGGCCCCTATCGACATGCCGAAGGGCATGAAAACGCTTCCGCCAATCATAGCAACGATTACGTCTTACGATATCTTGTACTATGTAATGTCTAATGTATTGGAAAGCGTGCGGAAGAACGCTCAATCTGATTGGGCATAACAAAAGCCATTGTGTTTAACGGGAAGACGGCGTGGTCTAGAAGTTCTATCGAGACATTTTGGCAAGTTTCACGATATCAGTGAAAACACAAGATATAGTAATTTACTAAAGTGAAACCAGGAGGGTCATTTGTTTTCAGACTCGGTATGTTAAAATGAAAATAAATCCTAGTTTGAACCATGTAAACACTACATTTCGCTTACTCCGCTATGTCCGTGACGGCACAACCTTACAGGGGCCCCCGACTCGTACTCCATAAAAGTTACGATGCCCAAAAACAACCAAGAAATCTCGCAAATCGGGGTTGAACTTTCAGTTTCCACTATAAGAATCATTTCAATCGAAGTGTGGTAGAAATCAGGGGAACGGTTGTTTTTAATGCACGCCCAAGCCCTAATTGTAAAACAATGGCGTCGTCATCACGCGACTAACATTTTTCGAATGAACTCCGTGAATATTGAAAACACTATTACAGTCGATCCCCCGTAAATTTAGATACTCTTTTTAAACTAGACCATAATTAGGGCCCATACTGTATACTCGATGTGTGGTGAGATGTTGCCACACGTTTTAACACGACTTATCAGTTTTAACACGACTTATCAGTGACGTGCTTTGGATAACCTTCGAGGCCGTTTCTTTCCGCACACAGCTTCTCACAATCTCACCTCTCATTCAGTCACAGATATTATCGGTACACGCAAAATTAACACATGCTCTAAATACGGATACAAAAATAAACCTCTTACCGAATGTCGTACTGGCTCCACTGGTGTGACTGTAGAAAGACGTAGCAGGAACTGAATCTCGTAGCGACACACAGAAAGTATGGCTGCTCGATACACGAGGTTGATCAGGCCAACGATGTTGAAGTTGGACTCAGTTTCGGATTCGGTTTCGGATTCGAATAACTGACAATAGTTTTATATTTCCAGGTTATGTTATTATTTTTTCGACGAATATAATTACTGATACACAAGGAGATATTTAAACTAGATGAAATTACTGCACAAATAGCATGTATTTTATCACATAAATGTAGCATGTATTTCATGACATAAATGTTTCATATATAAACATAATTTATAAAGTTTAAAAAATCAAAACACTTTAGGTAGTAGAGCAAGGAACTGTATCGCATGACTACACAAGACAAAACTGCTGAAAAATCAGTCAAAAGTTACAACTTATGAGCTGTCCATCTAAATTATGGGCATTATGCAGTTCAGACTATTCAAGCTAACAGTACTTCGCACAATTCCAAGAAATGCATTCAATGCTATCTTTATTAATGTGCACACAATTTATGCCATGAAATATATGCATTGTTTTATTGTGATCTTATTTTCACTTTGTCTAGTGTGATAAGATATTATTTTAGCTGAAAAAAGGTCCAGGGAAAGTAAGGAAAATCCAGTATTCCACAGTGTAACAATTGGCTGAAAATATAAAATTTCTTTCAGTCTCTTGAATCCGAAACCGAATCCGAAACTGAAACCGAAACCGTGTCTAACTTCAGCATCGTGAAAGGCCTATGTTTCTACAAGCTGATAAATGTATGGCCATCACATTTGCTAAAGAAGTTCTTGAGTATACTGGTAGTCTAATTAGAAAAAATCATTAAATATGCAAATTAGAATTAATTAACCAAACTTACTAAGCTTTTACCATAGTTATGCTACAGGGTAATTAAGTATGTGTACAGTCACATCAAATTTGGTTCAATATTTCTTGAGATATAGCCCTATGGCAAAAAAGTCATAAAATATGCAAATGAGCAATTAATTAATAAGCCACACCCACCAAAATCTAATCAGATCTAAGTCTCATCATGATAATACCAAATACCAAATTGCATGACATTGGACCTAAGGGTTCTTAAGTTATGAGTGGAACAAAATCTGTCTACGGACGGACGGACAGACGGACAGACGGACGGACGGACGGACGGACGGACGGACAGACAGACACACACACAGACATTGTGGCGACAAAGGACACCTTTGGTGCTTAGCACCACGGTGTCCAAAAAACTGCTCAGAAAATATGTTTCTAAATGACCACTATTATTAAAACAATGCATTTCGGATTTCGAAACAATAGAAGTGAGTTTTGTAGACAAATCTGCGCCGCCCAATGCAGTAATAAATGGGAAACAGAGTGACAAAAGAGCAGGAGTCAATCGCCATTTGGTTGATGACCAATGAACCAAAAGGGTTAAACGTGTCGAAGGCGTCCTACATGCGACTTGGTTGCAATGGACGGGGTTTTAGACTTAGGCGTCCCCGATGGTATATGTGATTTAATTAAAACATTTTCCTCTGTCGCTGGTTTGGTAAGCGGCAAAGCTACCTTTTAGGTCTTTCAAATTAGCCTGTGATAAATTTTGTCCAACAAGTTCGTCTATTGACGCATAAATTTTCTTTCTTCGTCATTAGTAATGATGTCAAAAATACGTGATCTTGTGAAAATTATATGTTGGTTACGACATTGATGACAAAAACCGTTCAAACATGTTGAGTGGCCTACAATACTGATGAGTGTCATATTCACTTAGGAAATCAATAGTCATGTCATAATCCTCATCTTCTAGCCTAATCTGCTTTTTCTCTGATACTGTCAACCAACAGGTCATACCCTTATTTTGTAATAAAGTACATTTAACAACAAGGAGCTCTGTCTATGATTTTAAAAATATTCACGAAGGTGAGCTTCCCCTTTTCACCAGGAAAAAAGTTCGCTTTGTATTCTGACACTATTTTTTCTTGCTATGACATAACATGCAAGGTATTCAAAAGCAAGCTAACTTTTACTTGTGCACAAAAATATCACTCGCCTTTACTATGCAAATTATCTTGTTATGCCTAATTAGTATGTTTTAAAATACGCTGGATTATGCAGCCGATAATTGTCACATCGAATGTTGTTTTGTTGAAAAAAGTGTAGAAATTCCAGATAACTGTAGTATAGGCATTGTTGTTTGTACTTTTATAATGCATACATGCCGTAGGAAGCATTAACTACCGAGAAAATAGTTGTACGAAAATACAGATGACAAAATCAAAGACAATAAAATGTATAAATGTTTCACTACGTCCTACTTTCGTCATATTCAATTCATTGATGCTTCAATTTATTTGGGTGATCGCCATCAACCTAAGTAAGTAGACCACTAAACAAGGTGGAAAATAACATTTCAATTTTTTATGACACTCTGCTCCCATAAATGTAACCTTAACAAAATGACACATGAATAATCCTGAAGCTGCATCCCAACAGCAGAAGCGAAATAGATCAATTTGTAGCATCTGAAATTCGCAACTGCCACCGTATTAATCATATTTCATAGCGTTTGATGCAGCGTCACAAGTGAAATGATTTGGCCTGTACTATGTCAACAATTAATTTTTTTTTGCTTTTATTTCGAAAATTAAATAGTCGTCAGGGAACATACGTTACTAGTGACTCTGTCATTAAAGCTTGACACCTAAAGTGAACATATATTTACAAGCGCATTTTACGGTCCTGTTACCTTTTTAGTCGCTGTTAAAATGCAGCATCTCGCGATATTTGAAATCTACCGCATGACAAGTTTGGATGGAATGCTACCGACTTTATTTCATCCTACAACTTAGACACATAAACTGATAATGGATACTGATTATAGTAACTTTCGAACTTCAGGGTATTTTAACCCGACAACCAACTAAACACAACACTTCACAATACTGTGACTTTCATCATCGAATCTCCCTTTCAGTAGCATCATAAAAATTTGTAAAATTTGAAACATAGTCTCCGTCTCTGTCCGGGTCTAGTGCATCAATATAAGCTTATGCATTGTCCAGTTATCGGTATATTGTCTTTCCGTCGCACCAAAGGGGAGTAAAAATTAGCATTGCATATTCATAGTTTTATTTGGACTTGATAACATTTGGATTCTTTCCTTTTCAGTTAATGATGACATTCAAACTAATGGCAAAGTATTATATTTCCGTGGATCGAAAAACAATCTACTCAAAATTTCACTTATTTATAAAGTCTTATTTGTGCGATCTTCATTGCTGTTATAATCTACTGCCCTTGGGTGGTCTCTTCAAAATGCCAATAGATAAGAAGAACGCCCAATGTTATTTAAGTGCTTTTGTGTGAAATTTCTGTTGAGTTTGACTTTTCCTCTGTGAATGTAACAAAAATCAAGCGAGACATAAGTACATGCCGCATCTCCATAACGATCGAGGAATGAGTCTATCTATATGACATCGTATTTCATTACTAGTCAGTGTCTTGAATAGGAATGTGTTCACTCATCTGGGTGTGTACTTGTCAGGCTGATAAGCCGTCGAATTACAACATTTGCATTTTTTTTTTGAATCAAATAACCTTACTTCATCGAAATGTGATAAGCTAAATGGTACACACTGGTCTATTTTATAATGTTTATCATGAAGTAAACTCACAAAAAGTGGTATTTACCCTTCAGTGCAAGCGTTTGATTGACGGTCGGTTCTAATCGCCAAAGGTCATTGATTCCCGACCACCAATGCTCGACTTTCCTAAAAATTGTCTTCCAGTCGCGTTAGAATTTGAATATAACCACAAAGTTCGATCGGAAGCAGCTTCGCGCTGACTGCATGGCAGTCTGTCAGGGGTTTTTAGGGCGGAAAAAACCTAAATAGTGGCATTTTCTGTAGCGTTTGCCCGTGTGTTGCCTGATTGGTGTCCACTTACACAGAGAACGCCGTCATAGCTTCGCTTTTTTAAAGAGAGGCTCCGCCTTTCTATGCCACAAAAATGAATTCCGAGCGAGAAGGAGTTTTAGGGAACACAAAATAGGAAATGCATCAAATTGTCAGACTTAATACATGATTCCCTTATATCGCTGCCTAAATTTAACATTACAACGCACATACGACACAGACATCCCTTTTAGAAATGATAAGCATGCAATAAGGGTTGATTAGAAAAAAGGCCGAAATTCTTCGCTGTAAACAGCAACTTTTGAATGGAGATGCATTTTGCAGGTGCGCATCTAAGGACAAATGATTGGAGTACATGCCGTAAGTGAGAAGAAATTCCCTTTGTAAGTGAGAAGAAATTCCCTTTAAGTGTACTAGGGATGATGAAGAAGAATATAAACAGGAGCAATTTAACAGTTAATTGGTTCAGGATTAACCAAGAGGAAACAAAATGCCAAAGGTGCCCGCTCGTGCATTTGCTTCTGTGGAGGTGTTCCCGTACGTACCCTGCAATGGCGACAAGTGATACCAATTACTTGTATAGCCTACATGAGCCTTTGTGTAAGCATTTAGATTTATGGTTTGCGCGGGCTCAGATGCATGTAAGGGTATGTGAATCAAAATACCCAAAGACAACAGACACTGCATGAAAACGCAATAATACAGATAAATTCACATTAATGAGTTGACTGTATTAAAGAATAATACACGCGAATTCACATGAATCCACATGAATACAGGCTTGCTGAATACAAACAATGGATTCTTGACTGTATTCACCTGTATATGCACTATTCAGCTAAAATACAGGCAATAATTCATGCTAATACAGTAAGTATTATAGCGTTTTTGTGCAGTGAGACAATCCGAAGGGGACGTGAATAAAACGGACATTGGAACGTGTACTGTAATGTGATCTGTTGTAATCTCTTGTAATGATAAAGATTTCATCACTCAAATAATTAGGAAAAGGCAGTAACTATATGATCTTTTTCAGATACTTTTAAATAAAAAGGGTCGTCAAAGTGAAAGTTAAAATCGCCGGCGATAACAAGATGACATGGTTAAGTTATGGCGCTTTCACAAAGAGTTGAAAATTCACGGATGAATAGATTTATAGTTGTGGTATTCTTTGATGACTTTGGTGGACGATAGATAGTAATAATGTTCAGGAGTTGACTGGATGAAGGAGGAGTTATGATTAATGATTCAAATGATTGGAATGCCCAGCATTGCTTTTCAACAACGCGAAGATCAGATCTTGTTATAATAGCCACACCACCACCCTTCTGAAGTTGCTGGTGGACGTCGTAACCGCTGATCGAAGAGTGATACTCAGCTAAGGGAGCTTTCAGTAATTATAGGGGTGGGCCGAGGGAATTTTGCGCACACCTGTAGAATAAAATGTGACCCTCCCCTATCCTCCTGTCTAAAATGTGACCTCCCCCTTGTCCGACCTTCTAAATCTTGACCATCCCCCCAACCACTGCGTTACTCTCCCCAGGAATAACAGAAACAGTATCAGCTAATTTACATAACAATTGGTTCAATTGTTATGTTAAGGACAAATTACAGGGGGGAGTGCTGGTGTTTTTGGAGGGACAGTCGCAATTTATCACGCAAGAATTTTTGAAGAGATATGGTATTTCATACATTTGAGGGAGGGTCACCATATTTTGTGCAACTATAAGAAGGCAAGATGAGGCTGATTTAGTGCTTCATCCAAAATATCAAATCATAATACATGGAGTGTATCAGGCAAATTATTGACAATTTTCCCCACAAAACCTGCTATATATGTATATTATATATGTTTTATAATGTATTTTAATGTACTTTGCTTGAATTGGGAAGTAAAATGTGCATTCGTGTAGAAGAAATTGATTTCTGAATTTCCACCTGGTACTTGTACATGATAATGAATGCCTGTATAAGAGATATATTCATACAGGCTGGAACGTCGCCCGGGTTAACAAGGTCCAGACCAGCTACACGGGACACAGTAGCTCAAAAACTGTGTGTCCCTCGGATTATCCTTCGGGATGTTACTAAGACCTCATACGTGCAATCAGAGGGCAATTTTTATCACAGAAATGGAGAAAGCTACCAGACAATTAAACCATGCAAATTGCTACTGACGGACTGTTTAAAGTCATCTCCTGCTTGTCATTATACAGGTTCTATTAAAAAGTGTGGTATTAAAAACTGCAAAACTTGTAGTATGCTCATCACTACAGAACAGTTCAGTAGTAGTTTGACCGGGAAGACCTATTGTACCAAATGTCTGGAACCTCTGAATTGCACTACCAAAAACGTATTCTATGGAATTGAGTGTTCATTGTGTGGGCTCATTTATGTTGGTGAAACAGGAAACAGCTTACGATCTAGAATGAACGGACATCGCAGTGGAGTGAATCGATCTTTGGATGTGCAACTTTATAAGCATTTTACCCAGGACGATCACTCCACTTTGTCTATGCGTGTCCGTATTCTTGAAAAATATACCATCCAACCAATAGCCCCACACTTAGTTCACCATTCCGTAGACAGAGAGAATACCACTGGATTAGACAGTTAGGTACCGCAATGCCTTATGGTTGTAATGACGACATCAAAGATATAGGCAATCTCTCAAGTCCTGGTTGTTCAGAAGTGAATGTGATGGGCCTATTTGAGTCTTCTGTCCGTAGAAGACGTAGTCATGGACATAGGCGTTACCATCGGCCTAAATTGGATACATCTACCTCCAACTGCCATGACACATTTCATGAACTGCTTCTTTTATTGCAGAAACCTTTAGGTCTCCATCACATTCGTACTTCATTATTTGCTCTTTCCATCAAGGACTTGAGAAGGTTGCATGCCTATGCATTAAGATTGTCTTTGACAGATCCGAACAAACAACCGTACAGACTGGTCAGTATTATTGCTGATATTGCACTATACAGACTATACAATCCTGTTCGTGCTGAACCTATGACTGATGACCATCGTCATTTCATACATCTTCCATTTAATAACAGAGGAATTGATGCCATTAATATCAGCAATATACTTCACAACAAAAAGGTTACATCAACTATACCTGTATACTTTAAGAACCAGTCTGTACCTATTCTGTCATATCAATACACCAAGACAATCTCCAATAAAATATTCAATTACAATAAGGCATTGCGGCACTTAAAAATTGATAAATTCCTTCAAACACCAGCATCCTGTGACTGCTCTACATCTCCCTTCAAATACACTCCATTTGGCCATGTCATCACTGGTGATCTGAACTTGGTTGAACATCATCACCTTCGTAAGATATTGTCTTGTGGACCCAAGTTCAGAGAACCTCGCAGGATCAACTGGAACCATAATTTTATGATCGTTATGGACTCTGTTGAAGAATATGCCAGGAAATGGGCTAAAAGGAATAATGTAGAGTTGGACACACTGTCAGAAAGGGTCAAATCTGTAAGGAAAATAGTTCATGGCCGTATTGGTCGACTAAGATCACATGTTTGCAGAAGACCCTATTCTGTATTTAAAGATCCTGATGCTGTGTAAGTGTTTGAATGATATCCATGACAAATATGTTGTCGTTCCTGCTGATAAAGCTGCCAATAACATTGTATTTGTCTGTACGAAATATTATTTTGAATGTCTTATGGACGAAGTTGGTGTAACTAAGACCTCCACCAACTCCACTTACAGACAATCAATGTTCAGCAAATCTGAAATTTTGGCAAACCATAAGTCATTCATGGATAATTTTAATGTTACAATAAAGGATGACCATAATAAGTTGCCTAGCTTATACTGGATACCAAAGCTCCACAAAACACCTTACAAAGCTAGGTTTATCGCAGGATCTTCAAAATGTTCAACTGCAGAGTTATCGAAGATACTGACTTCTGTTCTTTGTACTGTTAAACGGGGACTTCAAGCATACTGTGATGTTGTCTTTTCTCGGAGTGGTATAAATCAAATGTGGATATTAAAAAATTCGAAGGAACTCTTTGAAAATTTGAAATCAAGATCTGTTTCAAAAATAACATCTATTAAAACTTTTGATTTTTCCACATTGTATACCACAATACCACATAATAAATTAAAAGAACGCTTGAAAAACATCATCAACCAAGCATTTTTCTACAAAAACGGTTCATGCCGTTACAGATATGTGGTATTGGGGTATAATTCTACATATTTTGTTAAAAATACTACTAACGCTAAAGTGTTTTATACCGAGAAAGACATCATCAGTATGCTTGATTTCCTCGTCGACAACATATTTGTAGAATTCGGAGGGCACCTTTTCCAACAGTGTATAGGAATTCCTATGGGCACTAACTGTGCTCCCTTGCTTGCAGACTTATTTCTGTTCTCATATGAGGCAGAATTTATCCAGAACTTAATTAAACAGAAAAAGGTCTCTGCAGCTCGAACTTTCAACTAACATATAGATACATAGACGATGTTATTTCTATGAATAACTCTGAATTCAGTAAATATCTCGCTATTATTTATCCTCCAGAATTGGAGATTAAAGAAACTACAGAAACGGCCTTTTCTGCTTCATATCTGGACATTTTACTTGAATTTGACTCTAATGGTCACCTTTCTACTAGGCTATATGACAAGAGAGATGATTTCAACTTTAGTATTATCAATTTTCCACACCTCATAAGTAATATTCCACTCTCACCAGCTTATGGGGTATACATTTCCCAGCTTATTCGATATGCTAGAGCATGCAGTTCATATGGTGATTTTGTAGAGAGACATGGCCATCTCTCTTACAAACTATTAAATCAAGGTTACACCAGAGCAAGACTTGTCTCTACATTCAAACGCTTTTTTGGCAGGTATCGCAAGCTGGTAGATAAATACAATATCTCTCTTCGAAAAATGATCACTGATGGCATCGGTGACATTGGGCCTTAGTTAGTGACCACTACCTATCTGACTTATAGATTGATATATGGCGGGTGCCACATGTGGGGCAGGATGCGCTTACTATTTTCGAAACACCTGACATCACTTCTTGGTCTTCTGGCCAGAGGTCCATATATCTTTCTTTCATGAATATGACTTTGTTTGTGTACCGTCTATTTACTGTCTGTTCTGTGCTGTCTTGTGTCTATGTTTACAACTATTGTCTTGCGAATTCTGACCTACTGTCATTGGATTATGGATTGGTATGATTGCGATTATTTCATCTAAAAAGTTGGTTCACTATCCATGGTGTCTATGATGAAACTATGAATAGTTTTTTCCAACACAAACAGGTAAATCTTTGCATTTGTGTACTTTTGATTGTTGATATTAATGATCTTGATTAGACAAGAGTTGTTACAAGTCTATGGTTGTGTAAGAAATTTGATTTTAGAATTTCACCAAAATGTCGATTCACTATGCATGGGGGTCTATGATGAAACTATATTTTTTCAGTGCAAAATTAGATAAATCTGTGCATGTATGTATGCTGGATTATTAATATTATTGTTCTTGATTAGACTAGAGTGGTTACAAGTCCATGGCTGTGCAAAAAAATTGATTTTGGAATTTCTCTGAAATGTCCATTCACTCTGCATGGGGTCTATGATGAAACTGTGAATAATTTTGTTTTCAGTACAAAATTAGATAAATCTGTGCATTTATGTATGCTTGATTATCTACACTATTGTTCTTGATTACACTAGAGTGGTGGTTGTGCAAGAAATTTGATTTTGAAATTTCACCGGAATGTCGATTCACTATGCATGGGGTCTATGATGAAACTATGAATAGTTTTTTCCAACACAAAAACAGGTAAATCTTTGCATTTGTGTACTTTTGATTATTAATATTATTGTTCTTGATTAGACTAGAGTGGTTACAAGTCCATGGCTGTGCAAAAAATTTGATTTTGGAATTTCTCTGAAATGTCGATTCACTATGCATGGGGTCTATGATGAAACTGTGAATAATTTTTTTTCAGTACAAAATAAGATAAATCGGTGCATTATGTATGCTTGATTATCTACATTATTGTTCTTGATTACACTAGAGTGGTGGTTGTGCAAGAAATTTGATTTTGAAATTTCGCCGGAATGTCGATTCACTATGCATGAGGTCTATGATGAAACTGTGAATAATTTTTTTTTCAGTACAAAATTAGATAAATCTGTGCATTTATGTATGCTGGATCATCTACATTATTGTTCTCGATTAGACTAGAGTGGTTACAAGTCCATGGTTTTCAAGAAATTATATTTTGGAATTTCACTGAAAAGTTGATTTAGTCTATGAGAGAACTATGCACAATTTTTTCAATATAAAAATTGACAATATCTTTGCATTTGTGTACATTTGATAATTGATATACACTTTTCCACCTGTTGCATATGTTTTTGTCGCTTGTCTTTTATCAGTTTTAACTGTTCAAGGTGTTTATTGTAGGATACCACTGCATCTTCTTTTCTTGTGAAACTTGTGGATAATGTGTACATATTTTGTTGGTGATTTCCTATTCAGGAAATATCACACGGACAATCAAAGTTTTGGCCATAAAATCAGCTTCTGTCAAAAGTGACCTTACCAAAAATACGTTTATAAAAAGTGATCCTCCCCCTTGAGCTGTTTTCTAAAAATGACCCCCCCCCCATTCCCCCTGCACACCCCACCTGTAATTACTGAAAGCTCCCTAAGATCAGATCGACTGACTTGTAATCCAAGTTTCAGTGATTATTAGAATGTCAAGATGTTCCTCGACCAAGGTTGTCGCCATGGCAGCGATGTTCCCGTTCATCAAGCATGCGTTCCATGGTGCTGCATTCAGCTGTAATTTCTTGAAACAAGCAGCGATCCTCGGGATTTTCACTAGGAAGGAGTCCCTTTCATATTTGGTCGGCGAATTGTCCTAGGCATTATAACGGTTTAAATACTTGGCATTGTTTATTTGCACTATCCTGTTGAGAGAGGGGAATCAGACGTAGTACCCGTGTCCAAATATGTTCACAAGGCCTCTTTCGATTCCAATGGTCGGCAACAATAGATGGAATTCGTAACATTGGTTTTGGGTGTTTCCATTCAGCGTTTCGCCCACGAGGCCTTAACAGTTGCCAGGTATTGGTCATGGACTGCTAGGATAAAACTCAAGGTATGACGAACACAGAAAAACGAGGATTGTACTGCCATGTTGCCATCGTTGAGCCAAGACCACACAAAAAGTCAATGATAAACTACAGCTCCCAGGATACGTAAAAAACTAGTACAATCGACAGTAGATGCACTGAGTCTTTAAAAAGTTGCAGGATAAAAACGCACGGTAAAAAACGCCGGACAAGTCGGTAAAAAACTAAGAAAAGACTAAAAAGGCAGCCGATCAACAGCGCAACAAAAACACACTATTATATCTTTTATAGCATTATTTTCAATCGACAATGCCTCAAAATTATGAAGAATTGAAGAATAAGCAGGGCGATATGAGGTTAGGATTTCCGCATCAGCGATGTAGAAGTTCATCGGTTGGTCTATTATATATATATATATATATATATATATATATATATATATATATATATATATATATATATATATATTATATATATATATATATATATATATATATATATATAATGAAAAGTATCAGCACTGCACCGAGCTTTCCTAGTACATCTGGTCTCCTCAATAAAAGAACCGGGTTTTTGACATTTTGTGGCTAATTATTGAAAAAGCATCAAGTTACTCTAACATAAGCAAGCGATGTAATCTTTGTATAAGAGAAAAACTACACTTTATCAGTGCTGACAAATCTACGCTCTTAAACAATCGCTCGAAGCTGGTTTCAAAATGTCGCCACCAAAACAAAATACTTTTTGTCAAGTTTTTACACCGCCTGCAAATAGAATGGTAGGCCTCGATCATACATTTAATAAGACTATCGAGCTGAGAATCCTTTCACTACTTCTCCTGTCTGATGATTGCAGGATGCATGAAACTTAAGTAACGGATATCATTACTTTGTACTTGAAGTAATTTTGTGTTATTATTTATAACGCTCTGCTTTCACATCGAGCACTGTAATTTCTCACGATATATATATATATATATATATATATATATATATATATATATATATATATATATATATATATATATATATATATATATATATATATATATATATATATATATGAACTTGCCCATATCGCCACTTGTGTGACGTAGACCAGCACAGATACGAAATTAAATGTCCTGCGGTTTGTAGAAGCGGGAAATTATTGTCTTCGAATGAAGTCATTTTTAGCCAATGGCTGCACGTTTGACCAGGTGTTCGGTATTGGTAATTGGAATAGTGTATTCGGACGAATCGGCCACCGGCTACGGTTGTTACTTAAATCATTATGCTTGAAATGAGACTGCAGGTATGTGGTCAGAGGATGGACGTCTAAAAAGTTCGAAGTGGAGAGAATTGGTGGCCTTTTTTTCGGGTTGTACAGAGCAGAAGGAAAGAAATTGCAGATCGGAGGGTCCGTGTGACTTCTGACTATCTGCACGTCATTATGAATTCTGACATTCTGAACGTCATAGGAATTTTGCAAGCGGGGAGCAGAGTAGCTGAATTGCAACACTTGGCGTTAAGTACTCTTGAATTTTCGAGTACCTTTGGCATCATTCTGAGTCGTCGTTAGGTTCCAAGGGAACGTTACAGCTTATTGGTTGAGCAGATACGTTGTTAATGATTATTGGAGCATTTGTGACGACATGTTCATCATCTTTCTTGATAAAAATTAGGGACATCACGTCACACAGTTGATAGGAATGCATCCAACTATAACACAAAGTGTCCTGTGTTCAATTCGAAATTTTGGTGTCCAGGTTCTGTAGCTGTGGACGCTTTTTCTCAATTTTGGGGAGGTGAAAGCAACTGGATTGTTCCTCTGTCATCAGTGCTTTTCGGGATTCTAAAGAAATTACGTTTGGATAGAGCTAAAGGACGTTAGTAATTCCAATGTGGCGTACAGCTCCATTTTGACCTCTTGTAATTCCAAATGGTGTTGATAATGCGATTTTTTTCGTTCTGATTGTGTTCTTCCACGCAACGGAGTCATAGTTGGAGGAATAGGAAGAAAAGGAATTTTTTCCGGAAATTCGTTAGATTAATCTATGATTGCTTTGCAAGTTGATTTTTCAAGAGTTTTCTATTGAGCAATTGTCTGAAGGAAGCTGTCAAGGAGGCAGTTAGCGCACCTTAGCTAATTCTGATCTCGCGGAGAAACTCCTACATCGTTTGCTCGCTTCGCGAAGCGACAGTACTGCAAGAAGTACTTTGCTATTTTAAGCGTTTGGATCAGTTCATTGAAACAAGAGCAGGATAGCCTCTTTCGGGTAATCCTGTTCACATTGCAGTTTGTTACTCTTTTACTCGAGCAGAACTGTTCACTGAACGTTACTTTTAGTATCTTTTACAGCATCAAGTAGGCGCATGTGATTGGAGACCATGTAGACCCCACCACTTATCGTTTTGTCGTAAATTTGCTTGAAGCTGCAAAGAGACAAGCTCCAGTAGTTAGAGTAAGAAAAGATGCAGTTGCCAGCCATAAGTTACGTGCATTGTGTAATACATATCAGTCTTGCAATGATTTATTAGTTTTGCGTGACCTTGCTCTCATTTTGTGGTGTTTTGTAGGCTTCTTAATATTTGACGAAGTTAGCAATTTCAAATGTTGTGATGTAAAAGTGAATGCTGACCACATCGTTCTGCATATTTGCCATAGCAAATAAAACAGACCAATATCGTTAGGGAGACAAGTTGGTGATTTCGAAGCTTTCATCTATCGCGTGCACATGCACAATATTGTTGAGATACGCTTAAGCTGCTAAAGTTAATTTCTCAAGTCACCCTTTCATTCCACCCAATTTATAGGTCAAATGGTAATAAAACGCTAAGCTCTAGTAGAGGAAGAGTTTGTATAGTTGCTCGTTTAAAGGAGGTCGGCGCTGTTGATAAGTCGTTTAACCCACACTCGCTTCGTTCAGGCAGTGCGACCGCAGCTTCAAAAGCCAGTATCGGAGATATATCGTTGTTGTAAGCGTCATGAAAGATGGAGATCAGATTCCGCTTAAGACTGCTATGTAGCTGAATCTTTAGAAGATCGTTTAGCAGTTTACCAGAGTTTATTATAGTTTTTTTTTTACTTAGTACCTGTTCCCTTTATTTAATCATCATGCCAAACGTACTTGTGATACTTTTAAAAGCCATAGCATCTCTAAAAATGAGAACTTCTGTCTCGATCGTGTCGTTGCATTTATTTCATAGATATATTTGTAAATGTTTTAAATAACTCAAAATACTATCAGGGCTACCCGTCACTAGCGCTGAAAGCTATGTCCGCCGATGGCAGACTTGCCATGGCGTCGGGATAGCGCGAGGCAGTGATTAACTGACACCTTAACATGACCGAATCCGTAAGTCTGATTGATGGAGATACCATTTGATGAATCAGAATTTTATATTTATCGGATAAGCGAATGAAAGTATACTTGTCAACAACTCACATATCTCCTGGATGACTGGCTGCTATACTTGTGTGAAAGTAATCCGGGTAAATAAAACACAAATCGCGACAAAAATCATGCAATTTATGACAATAATTTTGATCCGTCAAAAGCAAACGTAAAATAAGAAGAGTGTTCATGTGATAAATATATAATCCCATGGAATCGTTCTGTTTGACGTTGTGCATAATCAAACTATTTGAACCAGCAGATCGGTACGCTTGTAATACCCTATAAACGAATATATACGGTGGTTTCAATCGGAACCGTCACAAAACGGCCCTGACAGAACATGTGGTTTAATCTTTGTAGAGCGATAATCACGTCACCAGCAATTCCCTGTTTTTTGATAAAAACAGAGTTGGAAATATCTGGAATTGTATGATTAAGATTGTCATTGTTTGGCCGCATATAAATGAAAGAGTAACTCCGTCATATTGAAATTGATAGAAAATGCAACTCTTCTTGTGCCCTGGAATAGCCCTTTTGAACAATTAAACGTATTTTAATCCATTATTGTTCGTACGAAATTAGAAAATAGAAACTTGAAAATGGCAAGTAAACTGTATTTATTCACAACTTTTGAGGTCTTCATATAATTGTCCTTACTGGGACTAAATGGTTGATATGGAGCGTGGCTTTCCTATAAAAATATTATATTAGCAATTTTCTTTTTACTTGGATACAAGTTTGAAAATAAAGGCTACATACTTAAGAATTTGCGTAGACTTTAGTTTCATATATCCTTGACCACATTACATGTTACAGCATGGAATGAATATAACACTAGATTTACAAAAAAATGTTTCAGTGTAGGGACGGTGTTCTTGCTGGAAAATAGGGAGATGTAATAATGGCAAAAATCTTATTAACCTGATGTCCATGGAACAATATTTTGTTTAAATGTGTTTGAGAATTCCTTTAAAATCATTTTACAGAATACAGCTTAAGGGGGCGCTGCACCCAACACAGCGTATTTTGCACAAAAATAACTTTTTCGCAAACACTCATTCAATTTTATATAATTTGTTAACCCAAGATTAAAATATTGGGTGGGTTCACCTTGTAGCTTGAAAAGCACAAGTGTTAATTTATTCAAATGTATGCGAATCACCTGATTCCCTGGCTTCTTTTTCCTCCTAATTTCACAACTCCCAAAGAATTTAACTCCAATTTGCCTGAGTAGTAAAAAAATAGTGTACAATTGGGATAAATCTTGTTTTTTACTACAATCTTGTTTTTAACACAGGGAATCCCCTCTTACGCACATGCGCGTAAGAGGCCACTGAGTCAGGTCACTCAGCGCTAGCTATGACTGCGCCTAACATCAATATATACTATACTAAAAATTTTTTTACCTCATGTTGTCATTCCGGCCGGTCGACGGAGTCAAGCTAGTAAGAATTAGTTGTTTTTGTGCCACTTCCCTTCCCCAGAACTCTACACATTGCTCCAATATGCGGTAACCGTGGAGCAACCCCCATGCCGGAACGGGCTTTGTCATTGATACGGCTACCTATCGGTGCGAACTTGTTCACCCGATAGATAAAATTTTAGTAATTTCCTCTGAACTTAAAATGTGACGGAAGACCATTACTTCAAATAAAATGAGACGTTTCAGATGAATAACACTGATATCTAAAGTGTTCACTCTTTTATCTCTACATACAAATGTAGTTCCTAAGTCGTTCTCTACTCTATTCCCACCAACAAAACATTCAATACTCATTTCATTGCGATCTTTATCGATACTTATAATAATATCACAAGTTGTTCTGTTATCTGTTTTCATAGCGTAATATCCAACCAAATCATCAAACTCGTCTCCTGTAGCTAACTTTACACATCTAATGAGAACTGTACCATGTTGAAGTATTTTCATATTATCAGTCATCTGTTGATTTACTGCCTGTAAAGTTAATTCAGCTGCCTCATCACCGACACTTTTCAGGCCCAGTTTCTTTAAAGTTGTGTCCCAAAATAATCTTACTGGAACCCCGCTAGCATTGTATGAGCAATAATTCTCCCCCTCGTTTATCCACCTTCTTAGTGTATTATCTGAAGACATTATTGTATTAAGAGGACTAATTTTAAGGTGAATCGATATACCAAGAAGTGCAATGTATGGATTCGTAGGAGTAAGCCAACTACGAAAATCTAACAACTTGTACTTGTTAACATTGCTATCGAAATAAATAACATTTGGAGTTCCTGGCAGTTCAGTAACTCCACCTGCAATTTCACTATCCAATATATCTAAGATGTTACGTGGTACATTATAAGGCATGAATTTCTTACTATCCCCATCCCATGTCAGAGCAAAAGGAGTAGGATCATTTGAAGCCTTTGTAGCATCTATTATGGACTCATCAATGTCTTTCAGTTCAGAAAATTCTACAGCATGCTCGTGACTTTGCACGTCGGCTAAAGCTAAGACAAAAAGTTTCTCGCGGTCCTTATAACGAAGGACGTAATCCTTATTATGATTACCTGCTATCTTAGTATTATTGTTAACTTTAACATCACTCAGATCTTCGAGCTCGAGATTTTGTACGTGAATTGCACCTAGACCGTAGTTACTTGGACCAGACATACTCCGTAGGGACCTATATACAGTGAAAATTAAATAATACCTTGTAATATACAACTAACAATCATGGCTTCAGCTATAGGAATGACAGTTCTCGGTGCTGTATTAAATGCAACGGCATTCACAGGAGGAAATATTATCGGACAAAAGCTTTCTGGGAATGGTGATGCTCTTATTGAAGAAAAGGTCCGACATGATAAAGCATTAGAAAAATTTGAACATGATCGCAACGTCTGGTCAGAAAAAGATTACTACAGGCTGACTGGGAAAGAGAAAATCGGGCAAAGGACGCGCATGCTGCGGTTGAATTAAGAGATACAGATGCAGAAATCCTGAAGAAGCAGAAGCGGTGCAAAGCAACTCTACGTCAGGTCGTTCCGAAGGGGCAGTTCAATTCTCAGATTATTACCAGCCCAGTCCTGAGCAAAAGAAATATGAAATGATTTATATTGCTGGAGGATTGGTCGTGGGATGGTTTATCTTCCGATAGGGTCCTTCGGAACGACTACAATAATTCAATACAAAAGCTAGTTGGCCAGTTATTGAAATTGATCATGTTTCCATCCTGATCTGTTATCCAAATACGCATTGAACTCATATGGTCTGAACCTTTTCTCAATGGCATGGAAAGTGCTCCATTTTTAAAATCATAGGTGACCTTTTCACTTATTTCTTTTGTATCCTTGACGGGAAGTATTTGTAAACAGTCCGATAATTTTCCCTGTATGTATTCACCAGAGCCAAATGAAACATAATTTCCAGTAACATCAACGACATCTGAATGAACTATGTATTTAGTAACTGTTAAGAAATCTGCTCGACCTGGACTAATAGTACTTTTATAACTGGGTTGTCCTCAGGTTTATCTGAAAAGCCGACTACGTTGGCGAAGCTACCTGTGGCATTGAAATAGACTTTAATATCTTTAGCCAAAGTTAAAGAACGTGGTTTGTCGGCAGATGTTTTTCAAAATTAATTTTTTGCTTCAACCCGATTGCTTTGTTTAACGTATCGATATTGTAGTTACCTGGACGTATTGATTTAGTCTTCTTCGGTTGGTCACCTTCTTGGTATTTTAGTACATTATTCGTTCCCGTTATGTTATGCCATGAATTATATAGTCCACACTCTAGCAGTCTTATTTTAGTAAACTGTGTCATGTCAATGCTAGGGTTAAAATTAACAGTAACCGGTTCACCTGTTTTGCTTACAATCCAAATGATCATCGTTGTACGTTCTATGTATATATTACTAAGTATAAGTGTTCGATGAATATTATTACAAAGTATAAGGTTCTGCAGGAATAATATTTTTCTGTTCAAGGAGATCTTTGGTCGCAACCGCGGCAGCAGTCGCACCGCCTAATTTTGCCAATCGAGTTAAATTTGGTCGACTTGGATCGCCCATATCTATTTTCAGAAATTCGCTGGAGATCATTAGATATCCCATCGCAAGTCCTGCGATTACAATACCATCGTACATTGTGTTTACAACTGTTTTAGGATCCATTATTGCTGACTAGTATATAAAATAGAAAAATAAAAAATAATTAGAGTTAATCCATCTCATACAATGTAGAGGAGCTGGGTTCCGCTCCCCTCAGAACGGTTCCGGAGGGAGCCGCTACGGGCTCTGTTTTTTTCGCTTTCTGGGGAGGATCTTTCCGAACGGGACAATTATGCCGAGCACGCCCCCAATATAGTCCTAATGCAGTCAATGAAACTCCCACAATTCCTAAAACAAGATAACATTTATTATACCAGCTATCACACTGTTGTGGCGGTACCCTATCGGAACAGTCCCGAAAGGGGCCCGCTACCGCATCGCTATCGTTAATCATTGCTTGGCGTTTCTTCTCCTTGTTTTGCCTGTTCCATTCCGCTAATCGCCTGCCCGCAGCAACTCTCCCTGGATGCTTCGTCGGTAACGTAATTTTCTCTATGTTGCGCTGTGTCGTCGGAGGTGACAGAGTCGGTGACGGAGTCCCTGGCGGAGCCGTTTGCTGAGTCGGTGCTTGCCAAGTTGAATCCATTTATTTCGGGTATTATATTAAGCCCAATTTTTTTTAAATTTAAATGTTTACCTGTAATTAAACCGGTGGAAACTAGAGCAAGTATGGGTCCCCACGTGTAGGCTATCCGTCCTGATAATCGTTTTATTTCACTGTTTAGAATAAAATCCTTTTTAAGATCAGTGGCATAGTTATCTCGGTCATCGATTGGAACTACCTGACTGATTGCACGGGCTCCTAGATCTATGAAACTTTGAGTGATGGTATCACTTATAAGAGAACTGTATTTCGCTTCGTACATTTTGAAGGCTTTAATTACCGTTTCATCTCCCCATTTTTCTACGTCAGCAATTGAAATTTCCTTACCAAAAAATAACTTACTTCGACCACTTGCGATGACACAGAGTATTTTTTCACGTTTCGTCTCTATTATGGATTGAGCGTCCAAAGGCGTCGAAGGTAGTGCCCCTTCGGAACGCGTATTTGCCGCTGCCGATGTCTTTATTAAATTCTCCATTGTTTGCAGTATGTTATCTATTCTTAGTAGAAAATAAAAAATTCGTTTAAACCTGAATCCGAAATAAAGTATTAACATAGTCTGGAATGTTAGAATGATTCCGACAGGGATTCCGAAGTATGGAAAATTCTCCTCCATTTAAATCTATCTGTATATAGAAACACGAATAATGAGTACAGACGCATTCCCAGTTGCTTTTCAATTGAATAAGACGAGCGTACCGACAGTACAGCATGCTGATATTCCTCCCAAACCAAATGGGGGAATAAAACCTATTCTCATGGACTTAGAAATATATGTAACGCCGACAGATAAATTTACTTTCCACCCACGGGATATATTTAAAGATAACGTAATCACTCATCGAACAGCTAAAGAAAGTAATGTATGGCTGGGCAGCCCGCACATGAAATATTGGGACCAGCAATTAAATTTCGCCGTATGGTGCAGCACTACTGGTTGTGGTATATCATTCACCCATCTTGTCGATAAGAAATTTCCACCACAAATACGATCATTCTGCCGTTTCCATGTATATTTTACAATACGTCGTATACTTCACGAAATGGGCGTTGCACTTCCAGACGATACCCCCACCTTCAAAGCGGGCGACAATCCGTACAATCTCGTCCAATATGAACTTCTATGTACAGAATTTGGAAATATAAGTCCAACGAAGTCCGACTTTCATTATCGAAAAGGTCAAAACTCAGGTCTTGGTTATGGTTATGAATATTACACTAATCGTGGTCCCATTCGACAGCCTGCCGCTGTATACAATGGACACGACTTTTTCCTCTCTGACAACGGAGGCGTTTTCTATACACATACAATTTTTGGAAAGAAAAAACATGTACTGTCCGACAAAGACCGACCACACTATTATTTCTTCCGAAATGATGGATCGGAGGGGCAATATAATAGTTTCATTCCTCTGACGGGAGACTCGGGACTAACAAAGGCCGGTCTCGCCCGCCTCAATGAAAGCCTTGAAGCCTACGTATATTGCATACTTGGCGCACAAGCGAATATTCGTAGTACCATAGTGGGCGATACTGGCAGTGCACAGCAAGTCCGAAAAGAATTTGGCGTTCTCCTCGAAGATGAAATTCGTAATACAGACAAAGTAATTAGTTATCGGCGATATCAAGACACAATGAATACTGGTGTCAAACTTGATATGGCAGTTTCGCCCAATTTACTTCTCTTACCGTCTGAGATGGTTATTCTTTCGGGCCCGGCAATCACAGGTTATAATAATGAATTGCAATATGCAACTGAATCTATGACCTTCGGGGTGAACGGTGATATAAACACGGAAGTTCGAGAAAGTGCTATACATGAGATGGAAGGGGAAGAGGATCCTGTGATCGAAGTGGCAGGACGAGCCCGGAGGGTCACCTCACAATGACACAACTCGGATTCCCTTATCGTCTTCGGAACGGAAGGCAGCAGCCGTGACCGGCGCAAACACTATTCACGAATATGGTAAAATTGGTTTGTTATCTTTAGCAATATTCATTACATTTATGTACAGTATATAGATCCGATGTATGCAACTGTACCATTCAACATGATTGTAACTGGACCGACAAATTCTGGCAAAACAGAATATGTAATGGGTCTCCTCACCGGTTCGTACCTAGGAAAATTTGAGTATATAGTTTTCATTTGTCCGATATTCATGAACAATAAAACGTACAATAAAAGATTCATTTTCACGGATGATAATGTGTTTGTGTTTCCGGTCGGACTCGATGCTGTGGATGATACACTAGCCTTTGTGCATAAAGAATGGGCCGGCACGAACACTTTAATAATCCTCGATGACTGCGCCTCGTCCAAAGATATGAAGAAGCGCAGTGACGTTTTAGTCAAACTTGGTTTCAGCGCAAGACACGACGGATTATCTGTCTGGGTTCTGACTCAGCAATATACTAGTATTAGTAAACCATTTAGGGAAAACATACAGATGTTAGTACTTTTTACACACCGAGCAAAACAGACAACAAGACTATTATAAAAGAATATGGAATGGAGGTGTCAGAACGGGAGGCCACGGACCTGGTCAGACAATTGAAAAGTAGGCCATTCAGTAAACTAGTATTTCATTTACGGCATCCATACAACATACAATTTTTCGTATAATATAGCAATTATGGAAGGCGACACCCCCGAAGGCGACAACACCGAAGGAACTCTTAGAGAATTATATTACAACCCGAAAACTGGTTTTGGAGGTGTACAAAAATTATATGATGCAGCACGCTCCAGCGGGCTCCATTCAATTACTAAGAAAGAGGTACAGGACTGGTTTAAAACTCAGCTAACTTATAATCTTCATAAACCGGTTCCTCGTACTCGTGGCGCGTTCCGAAGGGGCCGGCGCGTTTTCGTAACATCGATAGACTCACAGTGGCAAGCGGCTCCAATGGAATTCCCTGCAGCATTCACAAAAGAGAATCGTTCCGAAGGTAAAAACATTCGATACATGCTAACAGTAATCGATGTACTCAGTAAATACGCATGGGCCAGGCCGATACAGTCAAAGACGGCGGATGATACGTTACAGGCGCTACAAGACGTGATTAAGAAATGCGGGAGGCAACCCGACAAACTTCAGACAGATGAGGGGTGGGAATTTACGAACCGAAAAATGCAGGGGTGGTTGGAGGAGTCAGGTATTCACTGGTTCCACACCTACAGTGACAAAAAAGCTAGCGTTGTTGAACGTTTTAATCGGACCTTCAAGACGATGATGTGGAAATACTTTACATACAGACAGACACGTTCCTGGCTCCCCATTCTACCAGAACTTCTCGAGAATTACAATAACACCGTACACGGAAGTATCAAAATGAAACCCGTCGATGTAACAGAGGAGAACGATTGGCAGGCATTTTATACACTTTACCCTGAGTTGGCAGCCACGGGAGCTAACCCTGAATTCAAGCCGGGAGAACAGGTCCGAATTACAAAATACAAGACCACTTTTAAGAAAGGATATTTACCAAATTGGACAGAGGAGATTTTCATAGTTTCAAAAGTGGTGTACGCAGCTGGACTGGGTACTCCACCAGTTTACAAAATAAAAGATCTGAATGGAGAGGAAATACTCGGCACTTTCTATTCCGATGAACTGCAGAGTGCCCTTTCGGAACGTGCCGACGAGCTGTACAGAGTGGAACGAATTTTGAAGATGAAAAAAATTAGAGGAAAGAAATATTATCTGATAAAATGGAAAGGTTATCCAGAAAGTTTCAATAGTTGGGAGCCGGAGGAAAATGTTATTAGAACTTCGTAAGTTCCTGTGCTGGTACTTGTCAAGTACTAACGTAAGTACTAACGCAAGTACTAACGTAAGTATTTACGAAAGTTATTCAATAAGTACCATTGAATAAGTCTTAATTTCTTGAAAACCGAAAGTGTCAGTTTACCACCCCGCTTCCAACCACCGGGCCAAGTATTTATCATGTCCTGTCGTACGTAATGTTCACTTATTGCATCTTGTTTGGCCGTATGTGGATGAGGTGGTACCTCGGTTCCTGAACATATTAAGTTTGCAAGATCTTCAAAGCGACTGTACATGTTGCCCTTATCCGTTCTTTCGAGTCCCCCTTGTTCAGCTTTATCTATAAGTTCTGGCTGAAGTATAATGTACACAACTGACATGAGCCATAGACAAGTAACTTCAAAGTCTTGCTTTTTCATCATATCAAGTGCCCGTAAGTCAAACGGAGCATTATAAGCACACACTGTTTCACAAGCATTAAGAAGTTTGTGTAGGTTCTTGAGTGAGACTCGAGGTTGTTCTAGTTGTTCTTGTCCAGGTGGATAGTACGCTTTTTCAAGTTCCTCCTTGCCGAAACCGTCTATTAAAAATCCCTGGCCACCGCTATCGCGTGCCGAAGGGCCGCCGCTCCATGCAATTCCAAAGTCAAAAGCTCGTGGAGATTCTTCTACTGGTCCGACTGTCTCGGTATCAATTGTTGGATTAAGTATATTCTTGAGAAGGGCAGGCGTAAGAGATTGATGAATTACCAAACATGGAAGCCTGTAGTCATTACAAATTTCTAAGAAAGTCTGTTTGAACTTATTGTGAATCTCTTCTAGTTCTTCTAAGGCAGCTATTTCATATTGTCTTGCTCGAGTCAACGCATTCTGCCTGCAATAATCCCAAGGCATATCTTTGAATATGATAATGAAACTATGTAAATGGTCAAATGCTCTAGAAACAATCTTTTTTTCTTCCGCTGCCACGGAAACGCCCCGGATTCTAGAAAAAGTTAGATGTTGAATTATGGAAGAGTCACAAATAATGTAGCGTTCCGAAGGGGCTTTCCCAGCCTGACATTGTAAACTAAGAGTATGTTCTATAAACTGGTTCTGAAAATCGGCAATCAAAACTTTCCCATTATAAAAGTCGGCAATGTTGCTGGAAAAACTAGTGTCAAATTCTGGTACGTGAGACGCAGCCAAATTTACTGCATCGTAACTCTTACCACTTCCAGTTGGTCCATTTATAAATATGTATAACATTTTGGGATACTATATCATAGAAAAAAAAATTTTAAAATTATTTTTTTGTAAAGATATATATGACAAGACAATGGCAATTCTTTCTATTTCAGATGCAATAAAAAAACTTGAAACTGGAGAAATTCAAATCAGTGACGACAAACTCATATTTGGTGAATCTTTGGTAGATCCTTTCATATACGTAGACAGTGAGCTAGAAGTACTTTTCAACATCGGACCTAAATATGGATCCAACAATCCTGCTACATGCGATGAAATGTGTGTCCGTTGGCAACAAAGTCTTCAAAAGTTTACCGATTTAATAGTATTCCGTACCTTAGGTGAAAGTTTCGATGCAAGCACTGCTAAAAGTTATGCTACAAGCCTGGCCGCTCACTCCAAGAATCCTACCGCATTTTACAATCCATCTAAAGTGTACCAGAAGCGAGGGAGTGAGGCACAGATAAAGTATTTTAAATTTTGGTTTAAAAGAGGGGGAGGGGCTCACGATTTCGCTACATGTATTGATATGGTTCAAGAAATTGACTGTGGTTTTAAAGCAGTGAGCCAATTGCCAGTCCGAGAAAATCCTGCTATTGTACCTCGTAATATCCGGAAAGGTAGTAAGATAGAATTCTTAGCATTTAAACCGCGCTTAAATAAACGTGCTCTTTCTTTCACTGTTGAGAGGTTATTTTGTGCTGCGCCTAATAAACCAGAAATTCAAGATGTGGAAGAACTAGTCGACTTAGAAAGATTAGGTGAGATATATAAACAAATAAATGCTGCCAAAATTATTATAGTGGATGACCTATCATAGAATAATTATTTTTTCTTTTAAAAAATTTTTAGGATAGTATATATCATAAAGATTATTATGGCCCGTCGATTACGTACAGCATTCAAGGGAGCAGTTTTACGAAAAGAATTTCCTGAAGTCAAGCG
Organism: Ptychodera flava; assembly: GCF_041260155.1. Lineage (NCBI taxonomy): Eukaryota > Metazoa > Hemichordata > Enteropneusta > Ptychoderidae > Ptychodera > Ptychodera flava. Next base: position 12,216,452 of record NW_027248281.1, on the reverse strand, counting down.
AGTCGTGGATATTGGGGCGCTGGTGGATATTGAAGGTATGGCCAAAAAAAGAAAGATGTACTCTGTTTATGCAGAAATGGAAGTCAAATTTTCGGATCCGAAAAACGGTAATACACAAAATCGTACATTGCCTGTTAAATTAAAAGATACATACACAAAAGATGTAGGAGGGGCGGATGTGAAACAACAATTAATAGATCACTACGACCATATGCTTGATACAATTGAAGATGTTGAGGGTTCTGGTCTCGTTCTCGAGGAGATACTTAATTTTGAAGTAATTCTAGTAGAAGTTTTACTCGGAGCCGGAACGGAACGGATTCAACTTCCCGGATGGTTAAAAAATAAGCATTGTGTGAGCGATCTGGTGCTACCTTCTGGCAGCGAGAATTGTTTTCAGTATGCCGTCGTAGCAAGTATAAATTGAGCGATCCCGAGTTTTGCAAAAAGAAATGTGGTCAGGTAAGGAGAAAATGGAATACGTATGACAAATTTATGGCTGACTACTGTTGGGACGGAATACCATTTCCTACGCCCGCCGATAAGTAGTAACATTCAAGCGCTTCGAGCAGCAAAATCCAGGCACGAAACTCCAAGTGTTTCAGATCTACGAAAATGATCCCGCCCGTCCGACATAACTGTGTTATATAGTGGTTCCGAAGGTGGAACGGATCAAATAGCAAATATATACTGATAGTGGTGAAGATGGCAGCCACTTCGTACCAATTACTTCGTTAAATCGCCTTCTTAATTCTCATAATAATCGAAAGAATGAGCGCAGACAGAAGCGTATTTGTATGGTTTGTAAGCAAGGTTTTGCATCAACAGAAGAATTAGAAAAACATCAGGTATACTGTGGAACAGACACTGCCCAGCCAGTTTTTCCTAAGGAAGTATGTCAATTTGAAGGACATAAGAAGAAGGTGCCCTGTCCCTACGTCGTGTATGCAGATACTGAGGCAATTATTGAGAAGGGGACAGGCCGACACATTCCAATTTGTATTTCGTATGTTATGGTGGAACGATGGGGACTGGACAGTAAGCCAAAAGTTTATGGTTACAGAACATTCACGGGTCTCTCCTGTGTTACAGACTTTCTAAAAGATATGAAGAAAAGGGCTGAGCATTATTCGAAATCGTATTATTGGAAAATAAAACCGATGAAAGATCCTTCTAATTACAACGATCCAGACTGTATTGCATGTGCGACACCAGCCGGATACCGAATAGTGAAGGACGGAACGACTTTTTATTGTGAGGGATGCCGTCAGTCGAGAACCATTCCTATCTACTTTCACAACCTCAAGGGATACGATGGTTCTTTTATTTTGCAAAAGTTACATGAAATAGATGAGGGTACCGGACCAGAGCCAAATATCATAGCTAAGACGGGCAATGGTGGAATTATGTGTCTTATGAAAACATTTATTTTTAGTGCCTCAATTGTTGTTGATGGGGGGAGGGAGACAAAGAAACGTTTCTTTTCTATAAAGTTCATGGACAGTGCTCAGTTGATGTCTGGGTCGCTCGCGAAGTTGGCAAAGACTGTGCCAGAGGATGGATGGACGGCAGTACCACTTTCGTACCCGGACATTCAGCGGGCGAAAGGTTTCTTCCCCTACGAATATTTAGACTCGGTTGACAGACTGGAAGAGGAGGAGCTCCCGGACAGACACAAATTTTATAGCGAATTAACGGAAGAGGGAATTTCGGAGTCTGATTACGAACATGCATTGCGAGTATAGGACGAAGTTGGAAGTAAGACGATTCATGATTATATGGAATTCTATTGTGAGACGGATGTTCTCCTTCTTGCAAATATATTCGAAAATTTCCGTGACACATGTTTAGAAGCATATAGGTTAGATCCAGCCCACTATATGTCAGCGCCCGGCTTGACATGGGATGCTATGTTACTTTACACAGGTAATAAATTTAAACTCATTCAAGATGCTGAGCAGATGACTTTCATTCAGAGGGGAATTAGAGGCGGTATCAGCCAGTGTAATATCAGCCAGTGTAATTTCATTTTTACAGACAAATCATCCAGCTTATGCTATAGACGAGCCTGGCGGAGCTGGTGGGAATTATGATCCGGAGAAACCATTGTCCGAAATAAAATATCTCGATGCTAATAATCTTTACGGATGGGCAATGAGTCAACCAATGCCCACGGGCGGACTTCATTGGATGACGATGGAAGAATTGTTAGAATGGTCTACTCAGAATGGCGGAGCAGGATTTGATTGGGGACCCGGCGCTAGATTTCCTCCAAGTTTTCTAGAAGTAGACTTAGAATATCCAGTCGAATTACATGAAGAACATTCCGATCTACCACTCGCGCCACATCACTATGAATTTCCGAGGCAGGGCAGTCGACTGATTACAAGTCTTATGGACAGAGAGAGATACGTCTTACACTACAAGTTACTTGAATTCTATCTTCGGATGGGAATGCGACTGAAAAAGGTGTATAGGGCGCTTGCCTTCGAAGAGGCGCCATGTCTCGCCGACTACATTGACTTTAATACTAAAATGAGGGCACAGGGAAAGACAGATTTTGAAAAGAATTTCTATAAGTTGATGAATAACGCGATGTTCGGTAAGACAATAGAAGACGTTCGAAAGTACAGAGACTTTAGAATTGTTTTGGACCGCGGTTCCGATAGTGGTCGTAAAAAGATTCAGAAGTATAATCCAAAGATGAAACATATAACTTTCATAACTTCCGAAGAGGATGGTGATTCCTGAGACAGTGTTCTCCTGGAACTGAAAAGGGAAAAATATGAATATAAAAAGCCAGTTTTCATTGGCGCGGCAGTGCTTGAACTTTCTAAGCTGCTTATGTATGAGACGCATTACGATTACTTTCGAAAGCAGTTCCCTGGAATACGATTAGCCTACATGGATACTGACAGTTTTGTTTACAGTGTACCTCTTTCTTCCCCGGACGTAACTTTCAATGATATAGTTAAGGAAGATGTGGAAAAGAATGGTAAGGAGTTGATATATGATACTAGTGGGATGAAAGATGAGATGGGAGTTCCGAAGATTAATAAAAAGGTGATAGGTAAATTTAAAGATGAGTTGAATGGTGTACCTATTATTCTTGATTTTGTCGGCATACGCTCGAAAGTGTATGCTTTTCGAACTCCAACTTCCGAGACGAAAAAAAATAAAGGGATAAAAGATGTTTGTGTTAGAAAACATTTGAACTTTGAAGACTATAAGGATCTGTTTGAAACTAGGAAGGAGCCCGAGCCGGCACAGTTTGTACAGTTTGTACGAAAAAAGGCTGGAGAAATCCGTAGTGAAAAGCGTAGTAAAATCATGATGGCGCCAAATGATATCAAACGTGTGCAGTTATATAATCTGGACACGGGCGAATGGCTGGCAGAAACATGGCCGATAGGACAGACCTCCCCTTTGGAGTTAACTAAAATTCTATAGAATTTAATCTACTATTCTTAATGGAGACATGAGCATCACTGATAACATAAACATGAGCAAACATATTATCATCTCGAACGTCGTCGCCAGCCTTAACTGAAGTGTCTTTCTTCAAGATTTCAAGCTGTATTCCATCTTTTGTGTTTATTACTCTAAGACCATTTCCATGAAACTCAATATCTTTAAAACTACGCAGATCGATAAACAGACAGAATTTACCCCTCAAATAATCAGTTTCATCTATATCAATTTCACACCAATCTTTATCTTCAGCAAAATACCGTCGTGTTTCTTTCCAAAAATGTCTTGGTAACATCTTCTGAGCATATATTTTATTTGCAATGCCTTCGATTGATACAGACACAGATTCAATGTGTGGATTATGGAATAATTCACTGCTCACCCACCTATGAAACTGTTGATTAGTGAATAGTATCGCGATACCTTTCATGCTACGTCGTGGTACATTTATATTTTCATTGATAACCGTGGTTGATTGTTTGAATGGGATTGTTCTAAAATAATGTATATGCTCGTAGAGAAAACTTTTCCCACTGTTGTAATAACCAGCAGTTTGTCTCGCGAGGTCGGGATCAGAAATTGTTTCGTATTCCATTTGAATGTTTCTTAATTTATAATTGGGTGTATTAGTAGTAGAGCTATTGACAATTAATTGGGAGACTGGTGACAACGTAATTTCCCATTCAATATGACTCCCTAACTCTTTTGGATATGCAACCCCATGGCCTGTTATTAGAGGATGAGTCAAACGAATAGCATATTTTGTTTTATACGTGTCGAAAAGTAAATTATCGTCATGGATGTCGTGATTTGCATCTTTCGCGCCACTTCTCAATTTTCTTAGATTTTCGTTCTGAATTCCATACAGTGTCATATTTGCTCTCTCCTTTTTATGTTTGAAGAGATCGCGATAACATTCAATAAGGTTATATTTATTCAAATTGAGAAGTTCCTGCCCCTCGAATTTTAGAACCATACGCTCCATCAAATTTTTTGCAACATTTTGTACTATACGGTTATCTCCACCTCCCATTACTTCGAGATCAAAAACCAGGTCGAAAGTATCTGGAACTAGTACTACTCCGCTTTCTAACTTTGGACATCGTATGATAAGTGTCTGGTCTGGATCTGCCTCACTTGGATTATGAGCAATCACATGATGAGTTCTTTCTGACTTCGTTCCCTTCGGTATTTGGTTGGTGAAATTCGGCATTAATGAACTATCGTACCCCATTTTCGTGTAATGTATATAGTAGAAAAGAAAAAAATAAATCACATCTTCACATAAATATTTCCGTCTGCCTGAATGATAAATCGATTACCTGTGTCGCGAATCAATCGAAGAACCCAATATTCTTGTAAATGTTGGACTTCCATTTCATCATTGTCAATCTCCTGAAAGACGTTTATGAATTCTAGTCGCTTAAAGAAGTTAGTCTTTTTGACATTCCTTAATGAAAGCTAATATGTTATGATATAGATTATCATCTTTGAGTCGGACACCTGGATTTGCCCGAAGGATATGTCGATTTACCCGCCGAAGTTTGCACCATTCCAATTCGACAGAGAAACCAAATAGGTCTTTATTTTTAGAAAGAAACTTTGCAATATTCTTTTCACCAAACATGCAGGGCCATATATCAATACATAATTTTATTTATTATGACTAATGTTAATCCAGTTAAAAATATCCATAGCTGTTCTCCAACAAACCCGACAACCGATCCCGCTGTTTTTAATAGAAAACTGACAAGTGAACCAATTAAACCTGGTATTGCAGCAGCACTTTTTGCGGCCAATGTTTTTAACCATTCACCAAATTGCTTTACAATTTCTTTCGCTTTTGTGTAGCTATCGCTTGAGCCTTTGGGTGGACCTGCTCCAGACCCGCCAGTTCCTGCTCCCGCTCCTCCTCCTTTAGTCACAGCCAAGGCAATCGTTGATATTGTCATTCCAAGGGCAGTAAGTAATGCTGCTATTGTAATACCATTCCGCTTAAATAACTCTGTCAGTTTCAACCTAAGTGACAAATCTGGATCGGAAATTACATCACGAAGAGACCTAGTCGTAGCGAGACTTTCACGTGCCCCGCTAATCTTACCATTTTCGTATTCAATTCGATTGTCAATTTTAGCTTCTCTTGTTATAAGTTCAGCTAGTAGTTTTTCAGCTTTTTCTTTTGCTTGGGTGTGTTCTACAGGAATTTCCTCTAACTGTTTTTCAACGTCTCTTTTCTCTAGCCTTATTTTACCTTTTTCATCGTTAAGCTCGTTAATACGCATATTCGCAATCTTTAATTCATCATTAATAGCTCTATATTCGGGGTTTAGATTGTTCCATTCATCGATTTTATTTTCAAAAGCTTGTATTTTATCTGCATTACCAGAAGCATCTTGCCGTAAGAATGTCAGTTCATCTTTATATACACCCATGTCTTCTGGCGTCATCTTCTCAGCCGGTATTTTATTGTTTTTAACATCTTCAGAATACAATGTAGAACTTACAAATTCGGGCTCTGCGCTAGAGTGATATTCGACTCCACTCCATGTGTATACTTTATTTATAAATTCAGGTCCTCCTTTCCTCTTTCTTAATGTGGATTTCTCTAAAAATCTACTTCCTTTATCTGTTGTAACTCTGATGTCTTTATAATACAGTTCACCACCAATAATATTAGCATTTAAAATCAATCCGTTTAGTGCATCCGGATTAGTAATCTTATATTTGTCTAAGAGTCGTTCAACCATATCCTTTGTAATTTCTCCTCTCTGTCTAATCAACGAATCACCTGGGGGTCCATCGTTTGAGCCAGCCAGGAAAGGATCGGCTTCTGCAAGAGCATTATCATCGTCTATAAAGTATGTTTCAGCAGTAGCATCATCGTCATTTAAATTTGCATCATCGAAATCCTGGAGTGGTATATCTTCTCCTCCTTCTGCCATATTGTATTTCTATATTACTACAATTATTTTTTATCATCCCTTATATATACAGTAAAAAAATGCACGTCTCAGTTGTTGAAAGCGTTGAACAATTGGCCGACTATATCGAAAGAACCAGCGCTGCATATCGTCGCAGTTATAAATTGATGGGTCGAATTGATATGGCTCTTAATGTGACTAAGGGAATTCTTGTAAGTTCAGCTGTAATAGCGGCAATTCCTACAGTTCCAGTTCTTTTAGCTTTAACACCTATACCAGGTGTTATTATTGATGTAATACAAGGAAAAACAGGAGTAGCAAAGAGACGAGAGAAATATAAACATTATTACGTTCAATATAAACAGCTGCTTACACAAATACAAGAAAAAGGCGCAACAACAGAAAACACCTCAGAACTTATTCAGGACATTTTCAAGCAGGCACTAGAAATTCAAAAACAAGAAGGATTTAGTCCGCCGCTGGAACGATACCTACGACATTATGGATTAAATGGATATGAAAGTTAGTTAACTAGATCGTTCAGAAACCTATCGGAACGATTTTTCTGAAAACTGTAGAATGTTCCATCTCAATCATGACATCACAAATTGCTAAGCAACCGGAACGGTATTGCGAAAGTCATACTGGAAAAGGTATTGTGCAACATCCCTACGGTTCCAGCAGGGTAAGTAGCTGCGCACTGTAGAGGATGGGTCCACTGGTCATCAAATATAACAACCATTCAAATTCTACCGGTTCTTTCAGTGTTGGTTCCAATAACTATATCACACACGCCTAATTCGCTCATTCAGAGCTGCTGGACTCCGTCTGTAGAGCTTGAAAGTGCCAGTCAATTGAAGTCTGTGTTGAAGAGTGTCCGTCCATTATTGAAATGTGGCTATTTCTTTCTGTACAGATGTTGAAATACCAGGAAAAACACTGACGTCAGTTTCCTGTAGGCTAAGTAATATGTGGTGACGTCAGCGCTAGCTGTTGCAGAGGTCACCCTCACTTCATGTAGGTGACCTACCAGCAGCTTTTCATGTCTATACATACCACACTCGATTATTTTTAGATAACCATCTGTTAGCCGTATCAATGACAAAGCCCGTTCCGGCAGGGGGGTTGCTCCACGGTTACCGCATATTGGAGCAACGTGTAGAGTTCTGGGGAAGGGAAGTGGCACAAAAACAACTAATTCTTACTAGCTTGACTCCGTCGACCGGCCGGAATGACAACATGAGGTAAAAAAAAATTTAGTATAGTATATATTGATGTTAGGCGCAGTCATAGCTAGCGCTGAGTGACCTGACTCAGTGGCCTCTTACGCGCATGTGTTAAAAACAAGATTGTAGTAAAAAACAAGATTTATCCCAATTGTACACTATTTTTTTACTACTTGCCTGGGTCAAATTTTCTGGAATTTTCACAGTTTTTTTTAATGCAACAAACCAAAACAACTATTTTGTTTGGCAATAAAGTTCTTACATTCTGAATAATGGGCATTTTAATTTTGTTTTTAACTTTAATCATTTTCAGTCAGTCTTTCAACCCTCGGCATTTTAGAATGAGGACAGATAATGCAAATTAAAATAGTCGTTTTTTTCTACATATACTCTTCTTTCAAATGAAGTATAACATTTATGAAAATAGCGTCAAATTTTTAACTACAATTAATTTTTATCATTAATACCAAAATTGAGGTTTTTTATGGGTGATCGAGCCTCAATTTTTTTATTTACAAGCAATTTTGTTATTTTTCTCTAACAGTAAGACTTATATGTGAGGATGAGATTACGACAAAAAAATCAATATGTGACCAGATTAATTTGGCAGCTAGACGGATTTGAAATACACCCACTTTATCCCATTCGAATGACAAAAATTATGAATCTCCCGTAAGCGTTGTCTAACCCGATATATTTTACTTTCAGATACTTTCCTGAAATGCTACACTTGTATTATTTAAATGTTAACCACATCGCATAATAAATGAACGTTTTAGCTATTTTTTCGGCTGAAAATGTGCATAAGAATGAAATTATCACATCACAGGCCTTTCAAAACAACAGTTAAAGTTGTTACAAATTTAAATGTAATGACCACGCCTTATCCATACTTTGTAGAACTATTTAGATTTTCAATCCAACAATTGTGTTTATTTTTAAATAAATTATTGTTCCGATATTGCACATTATATGCATTAAATAAAATATGGGGTCACCAGCCTATTTCCAATGCTGCATCGCTAAACATTACCTCCTCCCCATATAAGAAATGGGAAAAATCACAGTTCTATGAGAAATATATCCTTTTTAAATTATTTTTTGGGATTGTAAATACTTTGTAAATGTATCAACATTCAAACATTTAAAACTTACAACTCTAAGATAATATAATGATCATTCAATTATCACTAACAACGTCCGCTTTTATTCTAGAAGCTCTGACAATAAGTTGTATGAAGATAGGCTCCCATCAAAACCACGGTGTAATTTTACAATGAGCACGGTTCCGTACAGTGGACGCGCGCGTCGTAAGGTTGAGCACTCCATTGTTAGCAGTTATGAGGACGTGGCAAGTGACTCAATCACACTTAGCCCCAAATATACACCTTTCATCCTTCGAGTGAACTACTGCCACCATACTAAACTTTACAGTCTTTTTGAAAATATATAGTATAAGGGGTTTCCTTGTCGTCTTAGAAGAGAAATTTTGCTTTGAGAAAAACTTGTTGGCAACATGCAGCTCCAACTTAAATATAATTTTATTCATTAACATTATGCAAAACAAGAGGGAAACCCTAACTTCAACAGAGTTTAAAGTAAATCGTGTTACTACATTATTTTCCATTGAATATTGGAACAAATACACAATGTCAATAACTGAAGACATTAACGCTTACCCCTCTATGCACTGGTGGCATGTAATTGTAATGTTATCCGCAAGTGTCTCCCAGAAGTGTCTATGTAAAGTTATTGAATGTACGTATTTCTAATCATTTATAATGCAGACCTGCCTACGGAAACGTTAATAAATAGCGAAAGGCTCTACACACATGCATATACAGAGTTTAAGACAACCAAATGTGGTCATAACGTATAACACCAAAATCGAACATGATCACTTGCCCTCCGGATGTTCAATGTCGATGAGGGGTAAAATCTGAATCCCATCTTTCTCTCTCACTGTCTGTGTGTCTTTGTTTTCTCTCTCTCTCTCTCTCTCTCTCTCTCTCTCTCTCTCTCTCTCTCTCTCTCTCTCTCTCTCTCGTTATGAAGACTATTCATTTCTACTAACAGGCATAAATATAATGTAAAAAATTATGCCACAAAGTATGTACTGCCTAGATAACATAATATACACATACATTCATAATAATTATGCACTTGTCAACAACGAAAGTAGGTTTTAAAGTACATGCATTTAATTCAGACAATTGCTTGTCTTTATGAATCAGGGGGAAAAATACACTAGTACTTACGTTTCCTTGTCCTATTGGTGTTTCGTTTGCCCTCAGTTGATCGGCCTGGGAGATAGGAATTGATGTTTTAACCTTAAATTATTTATATTTTGCTAATTTATACCAACACCGTCGCTGACACAATCAATACGGAAAGAGAGAATCAGGGAATGTTGACAAGCTTAACACTGGATATTGAACATGCTATTGGAAATTGACATTTATATTACAAAAACCTCATAAATCGTATGTTACAGTTGCTGGGCCTTCCATGCCTACTTCCTTCTTTTAATTTGACAAGCAAGCAAGCAGAAGCAGTTTCTATCCAAATGACAAAACGCCAATCTTTCGTATCACTATTTCGATATTGAAAGCTATAATAATCTTAGTTGTTTTCTTCAAGTATTATTGCGCTCTATTATATAATTTTTGATCTATTTATGACAATGAGGACTTAATTCGGAGACAATACAATCTTGTCATTCTTTGTATGTTTAATGAAGTCTGTAAAATTACTAAAAAACAGTACCAATAAATCAAAAATAAAGTTATAACGAAATTTCATTAATTTAATCTCGAGTATTTACCATATGAAGCCTGCCGATTCCATTGGACTTGGCAAGGGAAGGTTTCAATAAATTTTGTTCAACATGTGTGATATATTCGCGACAATGGCGATAAGACACCTATAGGCTTCACCAATGGATTATTTATTTCTATGTCTAATAGTGAGCACGAATTGTTGAGTCGCAAAGGTTAAACGCTCGCTCTGAAACAGCAGAAGCTAGGCATTGGCGCAAACTTCGTATTTATCAGTATCGTTTCGATGACGAACTCATGGCCTTTACTATAACATGATATATCAGCTGTTAAAATGAAAACGATGATTCTTCTACTTACATTTGGACTTCTTAAACATAATTGCTGTCCTTTCTGACATGTCAGCACTGCAATAACTCTTGACATTGATACTTGTTTTTGTCGTACAATAACACAAACCACTAGTATTACTAGTAGTGCTACTACAACAACGACGGCAACGACAACCAGTATAATGATGACTTGATTATCGGAAGAAGCTGATGGCGGATCTTTTTGCATTTCAGAAGGAAAAAATGATTTTTTGATCAATAATTGCACAAACACGATGTTGTTATGTGCCGGAAAGACGAAGAAGGTCATGAAGATGTCAAACAGGAGACTTACGGAGTTACTTTACTGGTTCCTTATTCAGTCCTTACCGGGACTGCGGTATCTTATGTCAGAACATGTTTAGCTTTCTTGTATACTGTTAAACTCGTTATTTTAATATATTTGATTAATTCATTAAACGAGTGTAATATATAAATACTTGGAGCGACCTCCCTTTAAGTTTGTTACAAATGACATGAACTGGTACTCCAGTTTCCAAAAAATCGGATATATTGCTTTTTAATGTTTCATAATATGTTAATCCAAGACTTTGCGTTTTTGTCCCGGCAGGCCTAGTCAGTCAAGTTTTACTTACTTCCTTCATTTTGAACCATCTCCGTAGAGTAATGTGAGACGTGGTCATGGGTGTACGTCACTTGTATGGTATAATTTTCATAGAACGTGAATTCACTGCTTAATGTCAATGACAGATAACTAGAGTTGGCTGTAAGAAATAAGACGTCTACGAAAGAAGAATGGGATACGTAGCATTTAAATGCGGTTCCACGTTCTAACCAAGCTGTTGCAATGTCGTCTGGTGAATTTTCAAAGTGAATAGCCACATCTTTGGCATTTGATCCGAAGTGATGTATCAACGTGGTAGATCTTTGCCTTCGGGTAAAAATCTTCCATTGTGAGTTATAGGCTACATGAGAGAGGATGTGAGGATCAATTACAATTATGTTACCGATATTATTGAAGGCTATATTCCTGTAGAGACACCTACTACAATTATCCAGTGTGACTGAGTGCAGCAGTCAATGTGTTTCCATTCGGTTGTCCTCCGGAGGACACTAATATGATCATCATTATTTTGACAAGCAAGAAATGGTGAACACGCTCAAGATAAGAGTCTACCACTAAAGCTTTTTCTGCAGTTATGTCTCCCGAAATTATAGAACTCGATTATATCGATGTTTTACATGTCAGTTGTTAAACTCATGAACAAGTGAGTATTTGTTAAATAACATTCGTGTATATAGCTGTACGCGACACTTGTTGAAATAAATACTCACGTAATAATTCAACGATAAAGTCGGTAACAATTCTTCCTGTATCCTTGCGCCACCATGTGTATTTTACACTAACATAGTCTTGATCTGTTACGTACAACATGTGGTATCCAAGAATGTCAATAAATGCATGGCCAACGTGACTGTCTGTTGAAATATCGATGCATCCGAGTGTTGTAATTTGTTCAGTTCCTGAGAGAGAGAGAGAGAGAGAGAGAGAGAGAGAGAGAGAGAGAGAGAGAGAGGTGTTAAGGTTAATGGTGAGTCACATCTAAACCAGCGCGTATAAGTCAGAAATCCAGTCCGAAAACACCACAGCTATGGAAGCTATGGACCCATAGGTAGTTTTGACTTTTAGGTTAGGGATGGACCATTTGATATCCTGGGGGGGGGGGTCTGGAAGATTTTCGAAAAAAAATATTCCCAGCAGATAAAAAAAAATTCTGCCTTAGATGACTTATGAAAAAAAACTGGCAAGCTAATGTGGAAGAAAAAATCTATCACTGTATCAGCAAGAACCATTTGGGATGTAACTTTTTCATTTCCGCTCACCTTTCTTGTCTTTCAAAAAGCCTCTTGAAATTAATTTTCAGTTACATTTGGCTTTTAAATTGTTCACTGATTCTAGATAAGTGAATACACTCTGTAGATACATGCATATCATCTCTTGTGTGTTAACCAATAAATATTATTGTTCTCTGGTATGGTTGTGACATGGACAGATTGCACTGACAAGTCAAATGACAGCATTTCAGAAGATTTTAAAACAAAACTGTTATCGTCAAGTATTATAATCCATGGCACATTCTGGCCAACTAATAAACCGATTTGCATTTTCAAAAAAGAAAATCAAAATGGAACTGATTTTCAATTTTCAAATGGTTTTATCATCTTGATTATTGACTTTATGCCTATCTCTACATTTAAAATCTTTGGGCTGAGATTGAAATGTAGGAAACAGGTATGTATAGTGTATATGTATAGGTGTGTATACTGAGGATGGCACTTTGCGACCATTCCAATTTCCCTCTGACAAACTATATTTCCCATAGTGCACATTTCCGGGTTTTCAATTTCCAGTATTATACCAAATGTCCAATTTTGCCATTTCATTTTGGGCGTGGCCAAGTATCTTTTCATTACTATGGCTGAAATAACTGTATCGAATTGGAATTAAGGTGTAACATTTATCTCAGTGTGACCAAAAATACTGGGGGACGGCTTGGTTATGATAATTCAAACAAGATGCTTTTAAAAATTAGCGGAAATGAGGGACTGGTCAGTTTCTTCGGCCTAGGAGGCCAGTGGATTCATGGAGTCACCCTATTTTTAGCTCATATTTGGTTTTGTATATAAATACCAAAAAGAGCTAATATGATGAGTCGGTGGCGTCTGTATGCCTGTATGTTTGTGGGTATGTATGTGCGGATGTATGTCCGTCACACACAAAGGCTCCCCATACCGCCAAAGCTACCATCTCAGTATTTGGTGTACAGGTAGATGCAGGGGTTGAGATGTAAATTTGTTCAAATGAACATGTCAGTGTCAAAAATGTGCAAATGAGGTAAGTAAAAGGCAAATCCTGCAAATGTGCAGGGAGTGATGGCATGCCAGTGATTGAAACAGACTTGAGTCATTTCCTGTCATTGTTTACGAACTGTTACATATTAACAGACCAGCTCAAACCATAGACAGTAGAAGGGGGAGACTGTCAGTGTCTATGGTCAAACTAAGAGGGACTAACTGTTTCTGCTATGCATGTTGCTAAAGTTGACCTCCAGTACTTAAAGTTTTAGACCTTATTTACTTTTGTCATTCTTTTTTTCTGGTTTAAATATTTCTTGTTGTTTTTTTCTGGTTGTACTCTGCAGAAATCATTGTCAAAACATCAACGTAGAATTTTCCTGCACTAAACAGATAGAAACAATATTTATTGTTGATCTTTGGTACCCATACTAGTATATACCAATTCTGATCAAATTTGAGCGACACTGTATAATTGCGGTATTTTTTTACTTAGGTGATGGGATCACCTATTTTGAAATGCCCAATTGGGGGTCAGTGTGTTTTTAAATTTCGACGCGGGCTCATATTTGCCTAAAATGCATCAAATGCATCATGCTAGCCATGAATTTCATCATTCAGTTTCATACCCTGTTTTTGACTTTCCCCTGTTTTGAAATGCCTTATATGGGGGGGGGGGGTCAGTGTGTTTTTTTAATTTCGACAAGGCTTATATTTACATAAAATGCATTGTGCCAGCCACAAATTTCATTGTTCAGTTGCATTTTTCGGCGCGCCCAAAGGGCGCGTAACTTTAATGATAATAAGACATGTTTTACAGGGCCCCGTCCTAGTGCAAAATCAGACATACATATACCTGAGATATCTGTATGTTTAAATTTTTTCGGTGCGCCCATCGGGTGCATTTTTTAAAATTTCCGTTCAAACTTTATTTTCTAGCATGCCCTTCAGCTGCATGACTTTCATATATCAGATATATATATATATATATATATATATATATATATATATATATATATATATATATATATATATATATATATATATATATATACAAAATGTATACAATGTGCCCTCCCGGTTATCACCATAATGGCTTTATGGCAACTATATACATACATACATACATACATATATATATATATATATATATAATATATATATATATATATATATATATATTATATATATATATATATATATATATATATATATATACAAAATGTATACAATGTGCCCTCCCGGTTATCACCATAATGGCTTTATGGCAACATATATATATATATATATATATATATATATATATATATATATATATATATATATATATATATATATATATATATATATATATATATATATCTTGATGTTTAATATTATCCGGCGAGCCCTTTGGGCGCAGTATATTAATATATCATACATAGATATCACAGATATCTTGACGTCTGTAAATTGAAAGTCTGTTTTGCAAAGTGTACTAATCGTCATAAAATCTGCAGTGCATATGAAAAGCATGACAAGTTCCTGACTCTTTTCTGTTTCCTCATGAGAATTCAGCATTTGAAAGCAACATGCACTAATATTTCACAATAACATTTTTCTTACAACAGTTCTGGACATTTGGTTATGCATAAATTAAAAAGAGTGTACATTCACAACTCATTCAAAATACAGTGTTCAAACTTTAGAATTGACACTTTTAAGTTCCTATCTTACAACTGACACGACAACAATTTCATTGAAACAGACAATGACTGAATGTTTAAAATATATAATATATGTATATATATATATATATATATATATATATATATATATATATATATATATATATATATATATATATATATATATATATATATATATGAATTATTCAATTTGTATTCCACTCTTTGCGTTACCTTTGTCGCGCGCAGAGTGGGGTCACCCTGTTTTTGGAAGTTCGAAACATCGCTGCATTAAAATAATTCTTTGAAGGAATACTGCAAAAGAAATGCCAGGATTCATAAGGGGGAAAAATACATCCAGTGGAACATGTGGAAAAAAATAATGCCCCCAAAAATCTTCCAGACCCCCCTAGAATATCAAATGGTCCATCCCTTATTAACCCCGCCACCACAGCTATGGGCAACTCCGTAGACTAGCGTCCATGTTACGCCCGATGGCACACCCTTGTCGCAACTTTGTTCGGCGATATTTCGAAAAAATTTCCATCCAAATAACAAATTGCCAAAACTCATCGACAGCTTGGTTATTAGGGAGTCACCACGACCAGAAATCCGCTCAAAATTCACTGAACATATCACCTTTTTTCTAGCTTTACCCGACATGACTACCGGAGACCGCCATTTTGCTAGCGTAAAATTGTTGGTCGAGGTCGTAGTCGAATTATCGCCGAAAAAAGTTGCGACAAGGGTGTGCCATCGGGCGTAACATGGACGCTAGTCTACGGAGTTGCCCATAGCTGTGGTTGCGGTCATAGCTTTTACCGTGCTAGCGACGGCGAGCCATAGTATTCAGAGTTATTTAGAATATTTACAAATATTTTTATGAAGTAAATGGAACGACACGATCGAAACAGTAATTTTCATTCTCAGAGATGCCGTGGCTTTTGAAAATATCACACAAGTTATCGACCTTGGCGAGCGCGAAAGATCCCATTGATGACACACAGAGTGTACCTGCATGTCTGTGCCCACAACGCTGCAGCATGCCCTCTCTGCCGGTGTCAACTCGCGTACTAGTCAATCCTGATCTCGATCGTCAATGTTTTCGTCAGTACGGACTTTGTTGTTTGCAGTGACAAATATCTCACCCATAGATACATCCTAATTTTGTTACTTGATGGAAACTTTGCTTTGAGTGTTGTCTGAGTCAATTTTCGAAGTACGTCGGATTCGACAGCGCTGCACAGCTCGACAGCTCATGTCTTCACTAGGCGCGGCCCTACAGACTTACGCCGCGCTGCAGGTTTGAAAGAAATTTATCGTTTTTAGTCGAATGACTTTATGCTTGTGCCTTCTATTTCGCTTTCCCGAAGATTTATTCAGTTGAACTTACGTTGAGGTGTTGATTTCGGGTTTATCGCCGACGGGGATCGCCAGGTATGACTTCCACATTGAGCCTTAGGGACCGTTCAGTTTTTACGGCCGGGGGGGGCCGGCAAAATCCAGGGGGGGTCATCATAATTTTGGAATCCGCGAAGGGGGGGGGGGGTCATCACTTTTTCACTGGTAGGAAAGGGGGGTCACCACATTTTCAAAATCATAATACCTACAATAAAGTTCACTTTATGCCATGGCCAGGATCGACCCTCTTTACCGGCGGGCCGCCTTCGGCGGCCCACTACAATATATATATACTTTATGTATTATTATTACACCTCACGTATTATTCAGGTTTATTACACCTCACGTATTATTCAGGTACTGTGATTGGCTGAGCCTCACTCACGTGATATAGAACAAAAAGTGATAGAACATGGCTAAGGTGATATAGCCCTGTCGCGTGCGCTGATATAGCCCTGTCGCGTGCTGTGATATAGCCCGCTACCACGTTCTGGAATACAGCGCGTACATTCTGCGCGTACCACATCATCGCGTACATTTGCTTGGAATTTTCTGTAAAGCAATGGCTTTTGGAAAGGCACAAGAAATTAGCTCGACCTGGAGTACACGACAAATTTTTTAGTACTTTAAACGAGAAATGCTTGAACAACACTGTGTTCGTTTTTAGACGTCAACTTCATGTAGCATTGCGATCGAGCAACAAATAGAACGTTTCACTGTGGCGAGTCTCGATCGACACTTTACTGCATTCTGAGCAAATTTTCGAAAACAAGTGTTTGTTCGGTGTAATAAAATTAATAACACACGCTAGCACGGGCAAGATCACGATTTGTTGCCTGCCCTCGGGCTGGTGCTCATGACGGTAATATTGATGATACCCTCGCCTTCGGCTCGGGCATCATCAATATTACCGTCATGAGCACCATCCCTTGGGCGGGCAACAAATCGTGATCTTGCCCTTGCTGGCGTGTGTTATTATTTAAATTGTGATTGGCTGAGCCTCACTAACGTGATATAGAACAAAAAGTGATAGAACATGGCTTAGGTGATATAGCCCTGTCGCGTGCGCTGATACAGCCCTGTCGCATGCAGTGATATAGCCCGCTACCACCTTCTGGAATACCGCGCGTCCTTTCTGCGCGTACCACATCATCGCGTATATTTGCTTGTTATTTTCTGTAAAGCAATGGCTTTTGAAAAGGTACAAGAAACTAGCTTGACCTAAAGTACACGACAACGTTTAGTAAATTAATCAAGAAAAGCTTGAACAACACTGTCTTCTTTTTTAGACGCTAATTCAACTTCATGTAGTATTGCGATCGAGCAACAAATAGAACGTTTCACTGTGGCGAGTCTCGATCGACACTTGACTGTATTCTGAGCAAAGTTTCGAAAACAAAAGTGTTTGTTCGGTGTAATAAAATTAATAACACACGCTAGCAGGGGCAAGATCACGATTTGTTGCCTGCCCTCGGTCTGGTGCTCATGACGGTAATATTGATGATACCCTCGCCTTCGGCTCGGGCATCATCAATATTACCGTCATGAGCACCATCCCTTGGGCGGGCAACAAATCGTGATCTTGCCCTTGCTGGCGTGTGTTATTATTTAACCCATGACCCTCCTAACGGACAGACGCCTTTGGCGGCCCACTCCGATTAGGTTTACTTCATGCAATGGCCATGATCGACCCTCTTCACCGGCGGGCCGCCTTTGGCGGCCCACTACAATAAATTGACTTTATTGTAATACCCCATGACCATCTTAATGGCCGGACGCCTTCAGCAGCCATGGTCAGTAAAGTTTACTTCGTGCAATGGCCATGATCGACCCTCTTTTTCCCAGCGGGCCACCTTTGGTTGCCCACTAGAATAAAGTTCACTTTACGTAATGGCCCATGACCCTCTTAACCGAAGGGCTGCCTTTGGCGAACCACTCCAATAAAGTTTACTTTATACAATGTCCATGGACATAAGTTGTCTATGGAAATGAAGTTCAAAATTGCCTTACAGTCGTCCTAATTAACAGACGTTTGCATGGATGTGGCTGAGAAGTTTGTGCACTGGCATCTCTGCTACACGAATAAAGTGCGCCGCGTACGGGAGTTCAAATCCAAACCGTGCGGGTAAATTTGACATATGGGTTTTGGTTATTTTTCAGCGGGGGGGGGAGGGGTCATCAAATTTTTTCGTCTGACAAAAGGGGGGTCATCATTTTTTCGCGAAAAATGCACGGGGGGTCTATATTTTTTGAACACTGGCGACAAGATTTTGCCGCCCCCCCCCCAGGCCGTAAAAACCGAACGGTCCCTTATAGCCTATAAGATTACTACTCGACTGGAGCGGCGACGTTACTGAGCGATCGACGCCCCCATCCCTACTCGCATCTCAGGTCATTTGGATCATCGCTACAGTCCCGCTGCGAGCCAAACCATGGGCTACGTTGGCAGTGTACGACGAGACCGACCGGTGTCGTAGATTTAGCTCGCAAAATAATAAAATAGATAAAGCTTGCAATAAATAAAATTATACCTACTGTATCACTGACTGTCTACGACTCATCGTCTACTCCTGCTAACGAACCCGACTGTGACAACATGTATTTTCGACTGTTTTTCGGTGAGTCGTCGATGATTCCTGCTTGAATTTGAACTTTTACCTCCAACGTATTCAGTGCGTTGTACGCGCGATCGAGCAAACATCGTAGAAACCGTCGACGGTTCACGGGAAAATGGTCGAAAATACGTGTTCTTATCTTCAAGGATGATAGCAGGCGTACAGAATGACTCTCAGATAGTCAATGATAAAGATGATACAAGTTTATTTATTCAAAGGCTAATATAGTTCATTATTTTGCAAGCTAAATCTACGACATCAGTCGTTCTCGTCGTAAACTGCCAACGAAGCCCATGGTTTGGCTCGCAGCGGGACTGTGGCGATGACCCCAATGACCCGAGCGCGTTCGACATACGCCACAAGTACCGCTACGCCACAAGTACCACAAGTATCACAGCTATGTCGCGACGTGCATGTATGAACGGTAACATGCAGGAAATTAAAAAGTTCCGGTTGATGACGTTGAACAGTATGGAAATCCGGTCACGACATGCGACATGCGACCTGCGACTTCAAAACTGCGACATGCGACCTGCGACTTCAAAACTGCGCCCTGCGTCCTGCGTGTTTGTCAAACTGCGACCTGCGTCCTGCGTGTTTGTCAAACTGCAACCTGCAACTTCAGGGTGCTCTGGCCTAGCTGCTACCTGCGAGTTTGAAACTGCGACCTACGAGATCACGACCTGATCCATGATTTTAGGTATTTGGTGTTTATTGAGAGTATGAAAAGCAGTCACAAGTAATATCAGTGATAGGTGGTGTCATTTAGGAAAGAGATGAGCTTCGATGACACAGCTATGTTGGCCTAAGTGTTGTTCAGTTGCTTTCAAAGTCCGGTTTCAAAGGGACAGTGCTCAACTGATCACCGATTTTCATGAATAAAATTTGTTTTTATAGGCCTACTTTATCAAGCATGTTGTTATATATGTTGTTTCCTAAAGTGGTGGCTATTTCACAGAACGAAATGACCTAGTTTAGGCCTAAAGAAGTATTCTGTGGTTGTACTTCGATTCGGTGACCATGCACCTAACCCAACCCTAGACATTATTTATCTCGCAGTTTGTACGACTGTGGGCCTGCCTGCGAGATGTGACTGTGACTGTGATCATACATACAGTCAACCGTTTTTGAGAAATCGTTCCCACAGACAGACAGACAGACAGACAGACAGACAGACAGACACACGGACAGAAGCAACAAAACCATTTAAATTTTAAGTCAAATAAAGGATATTAACTTTATTTTATCATACGAAAATGCCTGTATACAAAGGTTTGACAGGTCTGAGAACACTGGTATACCAGGGATGAAAGAAAAAAGTCTTTTGACACCGTGCAGGATAGATTGGTAGGGAAACGATAGCTGCTCTGATGGCTTTGACACCAAAACGATAGCTTTGGTTTTGAAGTTGAGGGCGTAAACAACATGCCTGACTGCAAAAGTATTTCACCCATTTTCTCAAAAAAATCACCAAGTTGTGCAGTGTAATATGCCCCATCCAATGAGGTTCAGATTCAATTTCATGTCTGAAGAGTTTCAGCCCTCATTTTACAATATTCATAAAGAAATATCTCAGATTCTCAAATCTTGTTTTCAAATTTGCGAGAATAACTTGACTGGGGGCTGAAACACTCCAGAGATGAAGTTGAATCTGAACCTCACTGGATGGGGCATATTACACTGCACAAATTGGTGATCTTTTTTTTTTTTTGAGAAAAAAATACTTTTGCAGTCAGGCATGTTGTTTACGCCCTCGCCAATATCTACCTATACCTAATACCTAGGTCTAAATACCGAAGTCGCAGGTCGCATGTTTCATACTCGCAGGACGCAGGTCGCAGTTTTGAAGTCGCAGGTCGCATGTCGCATGTCGTGACCGGATTTCCATAGAACAGGGGTAATTCGGATTTCTTATCCGTCGTGTTCTACGTCACACAGTTGGCGATTTGGGCCAGACAATACGTGGAAGACGAAGTGTTTTCAAAGATTGTAATGACAGTAATTTCGAAAGGCTTACCGATGTCAGTTAAAGGCTTACCGATGTCAGTTCGCTTTACGCATAATGGTGGATTAATTTCTTGAACCAGTACACTGCTATTCAGTAAAAGAGAATAGTCTTCCGAAAGGTAAATGTGGTGTTTTGGTTGTCCGATGACTACATACTGGCCTTTGTATTTGTGAACTGTAAAAAATGAAGTTTATTGTTACGCTAAATACCACAATACATGCTTCACCGCAATTCCAACAAAAGCAATATCAGATAAATCACTAACTACAGTGTGAGGTATGCCTTACAGATGAGGTATGCCTTACAGATGAGGTATGTCTTACAAATTGGACTGACTAAGGATAACATAAAAATAAAAACCGTGGCAAAAGTAAGTGCCTATATAAATATTACATTACCTCTGAGTGTTGGACAGTAATAGTATGAGGCAGCTAACTGACTGAATGTTGCCAGTGTCACACAGAGTGCCAGTATCATTGTTCAAAGTTATTTCAAAAATCACCAGTCCTGCGGATAAACAATAAATAGTTCTTAATGACTGCAAAAAGCACATCTGCCAAGTAGATTAAAAATGAAAATGTTTCTCCGTGACAATGTCATAAATCTGTCTGTCTGTCTGTCTGTCTGTCTGTCTGTATGCGTCTGTCTTTGTCTCTGTCTCTGTCTCCCTCCCTCTTCTCCCTCTCTCTCTCTCTCTCTCTCTCTCTCTCTCTCTCTCTCTCTCTCTCTCTCTCTCTCTCTCTCTCTCTCTCATACACGCCATGAGCACTAACCCCTCCCGACTCATCATGGACTCGAGCAAACTTTTTACTCAAATATGTATTTGGCTTCAACTCATACATTATGTCTTGAAAAGTTTACGTTCGTCCATTATGGGCCGGGAGGGGTACATGAAATATTACAATCTTATAGTGCTGTCAATTTTAAAAAAATCTTTTATTGAAAAATCCACGGTCATGTCTTTTTCTGTTCAAAAACATGTCTTTGGTAGGCCACTCGCTATTTTATTGCAAACTGTTTCATTGAATTCACCAACTGCCAACTCATAATCGTCGTACGGAGCGATCTTTAGCGGGTATCATTGACCCTACTGTATTTGAATTTACCAACACAGGCTTAAACTAACATATCCACACAGTCCGATTATGCGTTTACAAATAAATGGTGGAAAATTGATGAAAGTGGCTTTGGACCCGGATGCCTCGTGCATGAGTTGCTGTTCGAATTTATGTTCGACTTCGTCTACTATGTGCACGGTAACTACATTTCGGTACAAAGCCTTATTTCTTGTTTTCTATACAGCAGAAGTCTTAATGTCGATTTTGGTTCGTGGCGACGTGATGAGAACTTTGGACTGTTTCCTTATGTAAAGTAGGGCAGTTTCACATGGACTGGACTCGTCTCGTAGGATGTCACGGAACACTGTTGATGCATGTCAATGAGATTGAATATAACACGATCATCTGAAGAAGCCTGCGAAATCAGGTTTGCAATTTGTTGTCGTCATTGGTAGGAAATCATGAATTTGTCACCTTAGAATGTAAATTGTTAAACCTCTCATATTCGACAATAGAACTGAAGTCTTTGGGTCAGTTCGCAGACCTGTCGATGTACTTGAAAATATTTCTCATTGACTGGTAAGGCTGGGGAAATTTGCTACAACATTGATGAAATAGAAACTGGATATATATATATATATATATATATATATATATATATATTATATATATATATAATATATATATATATATATATATATATATATATATATATAAACAGTTAACATGAAACATGGTTAAAAGCCAAGGTGATCTTGTTGCAGGTATATTTTCCGCCATTTCTGGATTTACAATACATCAACATCCAACCACTATAATTGCAGGAGTCGTTGAGTTGCACTTTTACTGCGTTCAAATTTGACAACCATTTATAAAAAAAATCTCACGATTTTGAATCATTTGAATCATTTGATATGTTTTTACGAGTCCGTAATGAATCTTTGCGTGTTATTATCGTTTATCGACCCACAAGATCAAAGAAAAATGGAAGTTCAACGAACGATTTTATGTCAGATTTCTCGAATCTGTTTGGAAATGCCATTATTTATTGATTACTGGCAACGTAAATGTCAATATGAATAACCCGGAATCTCACTATGCTTTTCAAGTGACCAAAGATCTCCAACAGCATGTAAGTCAACCAACCGACAGGCACGGACATGCTACCGCTGCCGATTGTTTGAAAATCATTTAAAATATTTGTGTGGAAAAAATCGCCAGGGTTAAAAAACCGAAGGGAGGGGGTCATCCTAGATAAAAAAAACTCGCTAGGAGTAAATAAAAACTGATAGGGTACTGTGGTAGATAGAGAAAAACATCGCCGGGGTTAATAAAAAGGGGGGATACATCCGGAGAAAAATCTGGGGTATTGGAAAAATGAAGTGGGGGGGTTAACATCTAGAGAAAAATAGCTTGGGTAAAAAATAGGGATGTACTATTGTAGTGGTAGATCCAAATTAAAGAAAATCATTTGTGCCATTAAAAAACGAGGGGGGGGGGGGTTAGCGCTGGTGTAAATAAAAAATGGGTTGGTTGGATATTTGTGAGGATCCAGAAAAAACTGAAGGATGGGAGAATAGAATTTCAAAATTATTTTAGACATTTGTGGTGGTTCAGGAAAAGGGTTTGGGCAAATAAAATTGCTGGAAATATCAAGAAAAAAAGACATTTGGGAGAGAAAAAACGGAGGTTATCACCATTCACCTTGGGAAAAATACGAGTGTATCATGATACAAAAATTTTCAGTACCTTTATGAATGTCAGAAAAAATGAAGAGATAGGATAGTGAGAAAAAACACGAGCCGAGCTCGTTAAAATTGGAGTACTTGCTTGGTAAGAAAATCAAGATAGAGTCCTACGACTCAAAATTTGTGGAGTGGGTGGCCAAAAAAAGGTTTAGGGCCTTGGTATCCCGTTTTTTCCGTGAGCATTTCGAGAGCTGCAAACAAGGGGGGCTGATCCTTTAGCTCTCAAACTAGAGAGGGAAAAGGAGTCGATGGTGTACTTTATAATGACCGAAGGAAGTTGACAACAAGGTAACCCAACCCGAAACAGCTAAATTCCACATAATTCCACGAGCAATAAGTCGTGTATTAAGAAAGTGAAGGGTTATCAATCGTTTGTATCCGGATGTTTTGTGTTTTCTTTCCCTGCGAACTCAGGAACTGTAAGGCGGACGGTCATATTCATCACTGACATCAGTTGTATGCGATACATCAGTGACTCGATAGTCACTGATTGCAGAGATCCGACGATTGGGGATGGTCACACAGGTTTCTCAACGCCGATGCGTTGCGGATGCTTCACGTATTGAAAGCTGATGTAAGTTCGATTCGATCGATGCAATTCGCACGAAAATTGGACTCGATTTGATTAAGTAACGGACATTCGAAGTTCTCCAAATTGAGCGTATGAGTATAGCCCAGCGTAAGATGCTGCGTGTTCCCGGTGTTATATGGCCTCCAACCACTGCCCTGCTAAGCTCCTTAGCCAAATCGGCGACATGCGGTCCCAATTGGGACCGCACACGAAAAAACTACCTCTCTGACTATTTTCGGCCGGTTGTAACACAGGGGCATCAGCCTGAGGGCATGTATCTTTAATTTTATTACACCCAATCTATTGTTTCGACCAACAACTCACATTTAACTTATCTTTCATTGTTTTGCCGCAAAGTGGTCACTATGATGACAAATTCAGTTAGTTAACGTTCCCGCAGGAAGGAAAGTTTAAAACTCAGGAGAGTTCTTAAATGTAATACGTATGTGCGTAATGATTTGTATATGTGTCAGCGTGCCGTCGTAATAAACTGAATGTAAATTACTGGGTGTATTATGGCCTTAGGCTGGCATTTTTTATAAGTCTTGTGTTATATAGAAAATGATGTCGGCTCCCCATCCGCCACCTTGTGTTCCATTGGCTAACGCTTTTTCGTCAAATTCATGATGGAAAAATGTCGGCTAAATGTCGGATGCTCGTCTGCTACCCTCTGCTACCTTGTGTCCTATGTGCTACCACTTTCAGACAAATTCAGGATGGGAGGAATATTGGCCACCTGTCCGCTACTCTCCGCTACCCCTTTGTCCTATGGGCTACTGCTTTTGACTCTTCTAAACAATTTTAGTGAAAATAATATCGGCTACCTGTCCGCTACCCTCCCCTACCTTGTGTCCTGCGGGCTACTGTTTTGAGACAAATTCTGGGTGGGAAAATATCGGCTATCGTCCGCCACCTTGTGTTCTGTGGGCTATTGCTTTTTGATTCTTCTAAACACTTTTATTGAAATTAATGTCGGCTACCTGTCAGCAGCCGTCCGCTACCCTGTGTCATATTGGCTACTGCATGCTTTTTCACTCATACACACTTTTTAGTGAAATTAATGTCGGCTACCTGATGCTACCCTCTACTACCTTGTATCCTATGGGTTGCCACGCTTGGTTCACTTGTGAATGTAAAAATGTCGTCAACCCGTCGGCTACCCTCAGCTACCTTGTGTCGTATGGGCTACTGCTTTTTTACTCTTCTTAACAAGCTTTTGGTGAAAATAAGGTCAGTCACTTGTCCGCTTCTCGTCCGCTATCTTATGTTCTATGGGCTACTGCTTTTTAAATATCTGATGGGAACATTAAAGTTGCAATATGGATCAGAATTGACCCTTATCTTTCGAAGATTGAACTTTAAAGAAAAATCCGTGGCAATTTCATTTGCAGATTCGACCATTAAGAGGAACACGGTGATGACTCTTATTTGATTAAATTGATTTAATTGCCGAATAAATTGCTGTTTTGGTACGTACTGTTTGCTAGATCAAAGCACAGAATTTGAAACGCCATTTCTACTATTTGAATATGTACGCATGCGTATTTGGTGCATGGTAACGGATTGCGAAATTGGCCTCATATATCGTGTCGACACGCCTAGCATGCAGTCAGGAAGGTCTCTGCCCGCGCCCCGGGTCTCTGCTGACTGATTCAACCTAGTAAAAATGGAAGAAATCGGCAAAAGTGTCGGCAAAATAAACATTGTTTGGTCAGATCGAAAGATGGAACCAGAAAAAAAGAGTGACAAGCGACTACTGTACCACGACGAGGAGGCAGACTGTGTCTACACTTTCTCGCGAAAACACCAACGTCGCCACTGTGTATTTTTGTGCTTCCTCCACCGAGTCTCCACTGGCCAAATGCTCGAGGGCGAGTGCGAAAGCACGGGGTAAATTTTTTAGATGCACTGACAACAGCTGAAGCGGCTGCCGGCAGTATGTGTCGATGTAGGGCCAGCGAGGTTTTTAATCGATTGGTTCGGGCAAGAAGTTGAATAAACCCTCGAAAAAACAAAGGTCTGTTGAATCTGCCAGTGCAGTGTCACTAATGTTAGCATGGCTTGCTTGCTAGCCCAGCCATTTCACCTCGTCTCATTGTAGTCTCATTGAAATCCCGAGCAAGCATTTCGGGCGTTAAATGCGATTTTGATGATTCTACTCAGTCAAAAGTTTGATGTCCATTTCTGATCGGAGTTAGGAGACGAACTCAAAACTTGATATATGTGGCGAGTGCAGACGTAATTCAAAGTGGCGTAGATAACGGCATGTTCCGTGTGATGATCAACTTCGCTAGCCAGTGGTGTTTCCTCGGGCAAGGACCCTAGTCCCATAATATGCAACGCCAACCTACCAACACCCTGCGGACCCTACAATTTGTAATGTAAACCGGGCCGTAGTCCCTCCGCAAAAATAACTTAGATCCGTTAGCATTTATTGGTAATCTGGACTCATTCAGGTCAAATAGGCATTTTTGGAAACGAAGAAAAACTGCAATCTCCATCATCAATGGTCATGGTCTCATTTACGACGCGTCGACGCACTGACATGGCCATGCAAGACCAGACTGAGGGGCAAGACAGTTGCCGAACTTCTGCAGTGGCGGATGATACTGAAATGGGCAAAGCTTTCAAATAAATATAGCGAGCAGATACCTCGCCTTTTAACATGAAAAATGTAACAACATGCAACGGGGAGAGGATTTCAGAAATGCTGTCAGGCACGCGGTGAACACAACCAGATCGGTGTACTTGGTCTGGACGGTCGATCAAACGTACACAGTACGTGCATACGGCACGGCACTGATGTATATGGGTGAGAAAAATCAATCACACGACCCTGTGCTTTATCATTTCGATATACGTATATTTCCGGAACATTGTGACGCTACCAAAGTTAGGTATAGACCCTCCTCCTTTTTGGATGGTCTATGAGTTATGCAAACGCAAAATTTACAATGAATTATTCATTATATATGTCAAGTTCTGTAATAGTGTCGACATCACCCTTCAAACGTGCACTCTATGGAGACGTCATCAATCTTGATGGTACCTTACTTGTCACGTGCACAGCAGAAAACGCCAATGTTTTTGTTTGTTTACAAAACAGCTTTTCTAGGCGGCGGTAACGTATCAAAATGAACGTATTTGTGTGCCAACATTGGTAAGAGGCTTAGCTAAGAAGAGTACTTCAACGTTGTACGGTCTATTTGATTTAGTTTTACGAAAAAAAAATCGACAATGTTGATCCATATTACAAACTTTAAACTGCATTGCTTTGCAGAATGTTACGTTGGTTAATAAAAAATTCAAAAAAGAACAAATTACTGACAAAATGATGTTTAAACCACCTCACACTCGTTTGATAAACACAGTTTAACCAAAGCACATGTTTATTTTATGCGTTGTGTTTGTTTCCACTTTTTATATAGACTACAAATGTTGCATATTTAATTTCACTGGTATTTTAGACAATTTAAAACTAAGTATGTTTCATTAAAAAGTCCCAGTTTTCCAAAATATTCTGTAATGTATGTTTCTGAAGGTCTGGATTTTCTGTACCACAAAGCAAGCACTAACGCTTGTACAAGCGCACTAATACATTACGGATGGGCATCTATGTTATCTATATTACCGCTACCCCCACTACTGCTCGCTACGAAGCGGAGTCCTTGGGAAAAATATTGTTCCTCGAATCCTGCATTGTATACTAGATGCCAGTGTCTGCATGTTTAAGAACTTGACTCTTACTTTTTTATGTTTTTTTATTTGATACACAGATCAACGGGCAGCCCACTAACAGATCGGCGAAACAAAAAAGTCACACCATCACAAGACAAATGTACAAGACAACCATAAAAGTAACACGTTACATTAAATTGAAATAAAATACACAAATCAAAAAAGAGGATTATTAAAATGACTTGATTCAATTGTTTTCAAACTACACAGCGGTGAAAAAATACCTATATTTTCACGAGCAGCCTTTTGGTCTACACTTTTGCAAATACGTACAGATGCAATTCAGTTTGGTTTTCCGTATGATCTAATTTAACCAAGTTGTGGTAATTGTAACTTTTATATGTGCCAACCCATTGCTGATAAGTCCTATTACCAATTTCAATAAAAAGTTGAACAAGGACGTTGTCCCAGGAAGTACAGATACATATCAATAGTTTTATTTGACAAGATCTAATATCGTTGCCTAGCATCCATGATATTGTTTTGTTAGATTACAGCCATTTAGAAAACTTCCAATACCTTTTTCATAAAAACTTGGAACATAGACAAGGTGCTCCGACTTATAGATACGACTATATTATATCTATGCTTTGCAGTCACACATAAAGTACTTGACATCATTACATTAAATAAAGTAACCTAGATCTCAGATTTTCACGGTCACATTTCTTGTATGAGTATTATGAACGAACACAAGTGTCTCGTTTCTTGCGCAAATAATTGTGGATAAACAACGCACAGTGTTTCAACTACAAAAATTTATCTGATAACAAACTATTCCGTATTTACAATTTTAGAGTAGCAAACGGATCAGAAAATAAAGTTGTGTAAAAGTTTAGAAAATCGATATCTGATTATGAGTCCTGAGTGAATTATGTTTCCAAACAGTACAAATAGTGAACAAACATTGCAAGCAATGAGCTCTGACAAACTTTACACGGCATTCGTCACCGTGGATGTTTTTAGATCCAATCAAATACATAAAACAACTACGGTATTTTTGGAAGATTGTGTCTGGGAGTCTTTAGCATTAGCTTTATGGGTACCTTCGGATGTAAAGCTAACCTATCCATTCTTAAATTCGCCTCACAATGATTGACAACTATGATAAAAAAGCCATATCAATAAGTACAATATGGCCGCCATAACAGGTGGTCTGCTTGTGGTGCTCCTGTACTTTTGTAGTCTTAATCTGTTCTTTGGCTGTCAAATGGGACAAAATGTGGAGGAAAGATCCGTAAACCCCAATGGAATGTATGGCAAACTATGAAGTCTGATACGAACTGGTTTGGCAAAGAAATCATTGTCAGATGTTTTGGCCTTGGAACAGTGGGGATGACATACCGATATAGCAGAAGGTCAAGTTGCAAAGCCAAAACTTCTACCTACTTGGCATTGCTTTGCCTGCTACTCTCCAATGATATTGACACCAACCCTGGCCCAGTTAGAAATTATTCAAACACAGCTGTAGAACATAGCTTTGACAACCAAGAGGAGCAACTTCATCTTGAACTTTGTTCATCTTGTAATTCTCCGATTTATTTTGCTGATATACAAGTCTACTGTGTCTGTTGCCTCAGATCATGGCACAGAGATTGTATTTGTGAGCAGCTGGTGGAAGAGAACAATGCAACACTTCTGAAGTGGTTCTGTGACACATGCCTTTACAGTACAGAACCTCCTGTGCATGGTTCTACTGAGTCACCTTGCTCTGTCATCATTCCTCCCGATTCGCCTAAAGGATTGTCCATCTGTACATGGAATGTAAGAAGTCTCAGCAAACATTTTGATGAATTGAAATGTATTCTGGCCGAATCGAATTTGCATATTTATGGTATCACTGAAACTTGGCTGAATGACAGTCACAGTGATGCAGTCTATGATATCCCAGGCTATACTATGATTAGGAGAGACCGTAACAATAGACCTGGAGGTGGAGTAGCTATGTACTTGTCGTCTCCAATGAAATACAGAGAGAGAAATGACCTTCAGACAAATGGAATTGAAGATCTGTGGGTTGAAGTCAGTTTTCCAAACTCAAAGCCAATTCTTATAGGTACTGTGTACCGGCCTCCTGATGCTACAACCGCATGGTTTAGCTCCTTTGAATCAACGTTGGACCGTATATTGAGTGAAAATATGGAAATACTTATTATGGGTGATTTTAATATAAACACTCTAACTGATGACAGAAACTGCAAAGAGTGGGTTTCACTTTGTGAATCGATGGGACTTGCAAATATGATTGATTCACCTACAAGGATAACAGATAATACTGCCACCTGTATTGACCATATTTGGACAACTGATCCTGATAAGGTAATTTACACTGGGTTTTCTAACATCAGTCTCAGTGATCACTATCCAGTTTTTATCATCAGACAAATCTCAAACAAAGTTCTGTCAAAGCAACACCATACTATCAAGTATAGATGTACAAAACATTTTGACCCGGATTCATTTTGTAAAGATCTTGGTGAAGTCCAGTGGTCAAATGTTTCAGGTTCTGATAACATCGCAGATATGATAGATTCATGGAATCAATTATTTCTCAGAGTTCTTAACAAGCATGCACCGTTTAAAACGAAACGTGTGAAATATAAAAAAATTCCAGAATGGTGGAATGATGATATTGAATTAGCAATCAAAATTAGAGATAAACATAAGGCAAACAAGTCATTTGAATTGTACAAAACATGGAGAAACAAAGTCACAAATTTAATCAGAACAGCAAAGCGTGAATTTTATAATAATGTTTTAAACAAAGGTACCAATGATTTTTGGAAAGTTTTTAAGCAACTGGTTCCAACTTTCAATTGTAAAAACCCTACTTTTATAACAAGTCAAGGTAATGAAATTTCAGAAATACAGGAAATGGCAAATGTGTTCAACAATTTTTTCACAAATGTAGCTTCTGAATACATCAAACACAATGATAAGACCAATGACGATATTTTAGATAAATTGCAACTCTTTGTTTCATCTAATCTCCCCAAGGACAAAAAATTTGTTATCCCTTTGCTCCAGGAAGCTGAAGTCACAAAATTTCTCAATAGTATTGATTGCAAAAAGTCGACGACTGGTTTAGATGGCATTAGTTCTCGCTTTTTGAAGATTGGAGCAACCAAAATAACATCTAGTCTCACTGCAATTTTCAATTACGCAATTTCCTCTGGGACATTCCCTGATCAATGGAAATCTGCAAAAGTAACACCATTGTATAAAAAAGGTGCAAGGGATATTGTATCAAATTACAGACCTATTTCTGTCTTGCCTATTTTGTCCAAAATTTTAGAAAGACATGTTCATACTCACTTCTATAACTTTCTGTGCACTTTCAACTTATTGTCAAACAAACAATCAGGTTTTCGCAAGTTTCATTCATGTCAAACTGCATTAACAAACATCACAAACTCATGGTACCAAGAAATTGATAATGGAAATCTGATAGGTATCCTACTTGTTGATTTCAGAAAGGCGTTTGATCTTGTTGATCATAATATCTTACTACAAAAACTTAGGATTTATGGATGCTCAGAAAATAGTTTGCTGTTTTTTCACATCATATTTGGTGAAAAGAACCCAGATAGTTTCATTCAATGGAGCACTTAGTGATTCTTGTCAAGTCTCTGTGGGTGTACCACAGGGATCTATCTTAGGCCCCTTATTCTTTCTACTTTTCATCAATGATCTTCCTTTATTTACAAATACATCTGATCTTTACATGTATGCAGATGACACTGCTGCACAGGTCACCACTACTAAGTTAAAAGAAATTGAAAATAAGCTTAATCAAGACATGTATCACATCACACACTGGTGTGATCTTAATAAGATGTGTTTTAACTCACAGAAAACAAAAGTTATGGTCCTTGGAACTTCTCAAAGAAAAGCTAGAATAGATGAATCAATTCATGTGTTATGTAATGGAGATCAACTGGAGTGTGTTACACATGATAAATTATTGGGTATAATTATTGATGATACTTTAAGCTGGGAAAAACAAGTTAACTCTGTTTGTAAAAGTATCGCATTTAAGTTACTTCAACTCAAGCGTATTCGCCCCTTTCTAACTAAAAGGGCCATGATGAGTTTTTATAATTGTTTTATTTTACCCCATTTTGATTACTGTTCCAACATATGGGGTCACTGTTCTATCAAACTTTTAGGACGCATTGAGCGACTCCAGAAAGCTGTTGCGAGAGTTCTTTTAGATTGTGATTTTAATACTTCTAGTGAAGTTTTATTCCGTACACTGAATTGGATGCAATTCAGAAAACGGATTTTATATTATGAATCAATTTAATGTATAAAGTACAAAACAATTTAGCTCCAGATTATTTGAATGTTTTTAAAAGGATACACAATATTCACAGTCGGAATACTAGATCTGCTGCCAGAGAAGATTTATACATTCCAAAACATAGAACACAGTTCTTTAAGAAAAGTTTTACATACAGTGGTGTAAAAATATGGAACAGTTTACCGGTTGACTTAAAGTCATGCTCCTCATTGCAGGCTTTTAAAGACAAATGTAAATTTCATTTTTTATGTGACACAGATGTTCAGTAGTGTAATATTGTTTATTGTCCATTTGTCCATTTGTTTTTTGTACCTATTGTATGTTTTGCCTTTCATGTCTTCATGGATGTGTGCAATTTTTAATGTATATATTGTAAATTTTAATGATTTCTCGACACTGTGTGAGAAGAGCCATTGGCTCAACAGTTTATCGAGATTAAATAAAGTCTAAATAAAAAAATAAAAAATAAATATCAGGTTAATCTGTAATGATGACATACTCATCAATTGACCGTCTTCCATGACTTATGACGGTTGATTGGTCGATCTGCTGACCGGGCTAGGCTCTATTACCGCAACTATTGCTATACAAAACGGGTACTTACAAGATATAAGCTTACGGCTGAGACGTCACGGCCAGCTGACAGATTACTCGAGCAGGTGCCGACACAATTTGGTTAATATTGCCTGAAAAATGCACGTTGAATCCTTCGGGTGATGAAACAAAGAGGCACAAGGAAAACTTCCCGTACAAGCAAGTTGCAGTTGAGTAAAACTGTTCCAATCAGTTGTTAGGCAATCATAATAACAACAAGCTACTGTAGAAATAGTAACTGTTGTATGTCACTTCAGGTCAAGACACCATAGCAACTAAGGTAAGCTCCGGTGCAAACTAACCCGACGCAAGTGTCTCACAAAAACTAAAATCGATAATCAAAATGCTATTGTATCCTAGACGTACAAAGTGTCATGATATTTTGTAAATTTTTATGTTGTTCTGAAGAAGCGTAATGAAAACAATGAATTCGTTGTATCATGTCCGAAAGACGGGAACAAACAGACAGGATGTTCGGGCCGTGTATATAACATATGTTTACTTTAGCAGTTTATCATCTCACGGGCTAGTTATGATAAATTTCTAAATACGGTCTGACGTTAGTTTGAAAGTAGTCATTATCCAATGTAGGAGTTGTTATTTCTGATGAAATAATAGTAAACTTATATCGACATAGGCTCGATGAATACATACTAAAGCAGTATCGAGGCATGCCACAGACGTATACCTACGATGTCATTAGGGATTGGATAGAAATTTCAGTGGAAGGGCCGGCGCTGCGCAAAAATAGTGACCCTTCAAAAAGCGTTTGCAAGAAAAGGAGGGACATTTCCCAGTTTCATATACAATAACAGTGATCCTCCCCTGTGTATCACAGTCCCTATAGCTAATGTCTCAATTGACATATAATTACCTTTGAATTTCCAAAGAGTACTTTTTAACCTTCATAAAAAATCACTTGGGTTAAATTCCAATATCATGTTTATTGTTCACGTCTGCTCTTTCAAACATCCCATTCTAGATATCATCACGTACATTTATTTCCATTGCCACACATTTATAAAAGTACAAATTCATCTAGTTTTGTAGTGTAAAACAATTATTCATAGTAGCCTCGTAGACTACAATGTATAGTGAATCAACATTTTGGTGATATTCAAAAATTAAATTTCTTGCATACACATGCACTTGAAACCACCCAAGTCTAATTAAGTATATTAATATCAATAATTAAACGTCTATAAATGCACAGATTAAGCTTGTTTTGTATGGAAAACAATTGTTTATAATTTTCTGATATGCTTACTCGTATAGTGTATCAACACATGTTATGAAATTCAAAATTCAAATTTCTTGTACTCACATGTACTTGTAACTACCCTATTCTTACCATGTACATTTATATCGATTATCAAAAGTCTTAATGTAAAGATATTGCTAGATTTGAATTGGAAAAATATTCATAGTTTCTCATACTCTGTATAAATAGTGAATCAACAATATCGATTCAATCCAAAAATCAACTTTTTTACACACCTGCACTTTTAACTGCCACTTCAAGCAAAGTACATATACATAAATTATCAAACATGTACAGATATAACGTGTTTTGTTAGTGGGGGAATTATTAGTTTGCTCAATAGAATCCAATGTATTATGATTTTGGAAAAGACACTGAAAAGGCCACATCTTGCCTTCTTATAGTTGCGGTATATGCATAAAAATGATGACTTCCACCAAAATGCGTGCGTGAAATTTCATGACCCTTTGAAAAATGTTTGCTCGAAAAATAGCGACCCCCCCCCAAAAAAAAAAACAAAAACAAAAAAATAAACCCCACCGGTCCACCAAATCCTCCCCCTGTAATTTCTGTCCAGTCCCTCATTGATTTATAGTCATGCTCGTGGGTTCAATTGGGTAACCTCACTAAATCGTGATGAAATTTACATAATTGTATTTTGAGGCATTTTTTGCTGTATTAGGTAATGTAAAAATTATAGCGTTCTGAGGATGCCCGCCGCTTACTGCGTCGGGCGTTCATGAGCAGACTGGGGACCTTTTCTACAAGCGCTCAGCGCGTCCGCTAAGCGCACAGAACGAAACACCAACCCGCGCAGCGCAGAGCTCATTCAAGAAATTGTAGTAAAGCAGCATTCAAGCCCCACTAACTGTAACTCTTAAAATAATTTGACCTTAACATATCTTCCCATACTCTTCTGGTTTTCTCTGAATTCCACTCTCTGAAGAAATATGGGCATTTACTGCATTAGCAAGTCATTCCTTTGTGAATCCTCTGACAAGTAAATTCAAATTTTGACAGTCATTTTGATTTCCTGCAATTTTCAAAAATTGTGATATTACAAATGAATCAAGATAGACAATGTCACAGTTGAAAACATGCACCACTGTGCATTACATTGGACTACTCTGTGCAGTTTATTTGAAGATTTCTGTGCAGATATGCACACTACCACGGTTTTGCTGTTCCGCATTGGGCTGCGATTTAATGTTTGGGCAAACATTTAATCACAGTGTAATCTTTATCTTGTTCAAAATAGCATATATAGTCCCCGAGGGTAATTAATGGTAAGTGTATACACACTCCAAAGTAGTACATTCTCACAAACTTAGTTTAGCTTGAAATTAAAATGATTATCATGAAAATAATGCTAAAAGATACAGCTAGTGGGACTTTAAATTTCACTCAAATCACAGGTTTTGGACTGACCATTATTCACTGCATGAAGTACTGAATGTGAAGATGTATATTTTTTTGTAAAAAATATAAAATCTTCCCTTGTTTTTCCCTGTGTTTACGTAAAGGTGTTATGAAGTCAAAGGTCAAATAGCACCAAATAACAACCGAGGTGACTTTACTCCGCGTAAAAGTTATTGGACCCCGCGTCCTTTGCTTCAGAACCATACTGTAGAACGAAACGTCTTATATCACAGACGCAGGTGTAAAATAACATACATTTGCATTGATGTTTTAATTA
Source organism: Ptychodera flava (assembly GCF_041260155.1). Lineage (NCBI taxonomy): Eukaryota > Metazoa > Hemichordata > Enteropneusta > Ptychoderidae > Ptychodera > Ptychodera flava. The sequence goes on along the minus strand of NW_027248281.1, from coordinate 12,180,209 downwards.
GAAGACTTTCCAGCAACTGATTTGATACAGAGAAGGATGTTTAAGAGGAAACCCATAAGAGTGCTAGAAATCGGAACCAGTGTTTGTTTTTGTGTCATATTATCACATTATACTCTTTGAATAGCATCAACATTTTTAAGAAAAAAATAATGATGTCAGACTAACAAGTACATGCTGTGCAAACTTAAGTCAAACAAAGATCTGAGCTTAAGAATGCTAATACAAGGTTTTCATTTAACCCGTAATCTAATAAAATTTAAATAAAATGATTTTTACTGTCACTTATTCTGTCGTACCTCTGCATGTATTGTTGAAATCTGAATGACAATATTTAATCCGTTACGTTTGAAAAGGAATATATTACAGACGAAATGGAACTTTTAAATCGTAAGTTTTATCTTACAGTCGTTATAACGAGCAGTAATTTCCAAACTACATAATTATGCAGAAAACTAGAGCATTATCAAATGGTAAACAATATACCGGTTTTGTAGGTTACATTTTGCAATTTTCAAACTAGTAGTCGATAACTGTCAGAGTTTTCAGACAAGTATAGAATGCGGCATGACAGAGTTTTGACGTAAGCTTTAATTGCAGCGTTGAGTTTGCAACAACAAAGCTTAGCTACTTTGAGACATAGAAGGAAATTGTTCACTGTTTGTTCATGTGTGGCTGGAGTTTGTGTTATCTCAAGCGGCGACTTTACAGCGCACTGTATTACTAAATATATTGATTAGTTCGGCATAACTTTGACAGGAGAACAATGGACTCGCTATGCACAAAATCAGAGTATAAGAGGGCAAGACATGGGCGACAAGATTAATCCTCAGGATATTGATACTGTACGATCAATATATTAATAATACAACTGACAGAGATGTATATTCGCTGCCCCACAGCTGGTAATTTCATTAGGGAGCCTTCAGTAATTACAGGGGGGTGGGCAGGGGGAATTTCGCGAACACCTGTACCATAAAATGTGACCCTCCCCCTATCGTCCTGTCTAAAATGAGACACTCCTCCTTGTCCGACATTCTAAAACTTAGGTAAATCTGTGCATGTATGTGCACTTGATTATTTATACTTATGTTTTTGATTAAATTAGAGTGGTTATAAGTCCATGGTTGTACAAGAAATTTGATTTTGGAATTTCACTCAAAAGTCGATTCACTATGCATTGCGGTTTATAATAAAACTGTGAATATATTTTTTCCGATACAAAACTAGGTAAATCTGTTCATTTATGTGCGCATGATTATCTATTTTAATGTTTTTGATTAAACTAGAGAGGTTATAAGGCCATGGTTGTGCAAAAAAGTGATTTTGGAATTTCATCGAAATGTTGATTCATTATGCACGGCAGTCTATGATGAAACACTATGAATAATTTGTTTCCAATACAAAACTAGGTAAATCTGTGCATGTATGTGCGCTTGATTATTCATATTAATGTTTTTGATTAAACTAGAGTGGTTATAAGTCTATGGTTGTGCAAGAAATTTGATTTTGGAATTTTACTCAAAAGTTGATTTACTGTACATAGTAGTCTATGAGAGAACTATTCACAAGTTTTTCCAATATAAAACTGACAATATCTTTGCATTTATATGCACTTGATAATTGATATACACTT